>NC_056745.1:361553896-361906396 GCF_019279795.1 Protopterus annectens
AAACTGGGTGGAATTACTAGTAATTCTGTACATGTATGATTGTTTTATGCAGCCTTTTAAAGTGTAGAGCAATTGTGTGGAAAAAGAATGGATTCTTTAAATTATGCTAATATACATTTATTTATCATGCTAAGCAAATACTTGTTTTGAACAATTTTAACTTTAAAAAGCTGACAATGGAAAAATCTTGGCAACTTTTATAAAGTTAAATTATAAATTCACTATGATTGACCCTTTCCTAATCAAAAAAAAAATTCCAGGTATCCTTCTTATCATTAAGCTAGTTTCTTTAAAAAGGAGTTCAGTCTTAGTGCTTTTGTATTCCGCCCTGGTGTGTCAAAACTAGAATACTTCTTATAGGCAAATAATATTTTAGAAGGTTAGAAAGAGTTTTAAGGCTCTTTGTTTAGTAGTTTGAACATGTCTGGATGGTAAAAGTTAAGAAAATAGGCTGATTGCACTGTTGTTATGTTAAATATTGTTTTAAAAGGTGCAAACTGTTTCACATCTTCCAAGTGATCCTACATAATAAAGTATTAGAACTTTTCATCTTAAGGTTTCAGGAATTTACAGGGCATGGTTCTATACCTCTGTTACTTGTTCATAAAGAGATGAGTGTTTCATTTTCACTCAGCTATCCACTGGAACAATTCACATTGTTAAATAAAAAAATCTAGAGTTTTAAAAAGGGATAGATAATTTTATGGGCAACAGAAGATTATCTGAGGATTCTGATCTTAACAGCAAATAGTACATACCAATTCAGAATACTGTTAAGCATCATGTAGATTTGTATTAACCTCAGTTACTTGGGGGGATTCAATAAAGCTTGCACAAGAATATTTACCATGTGCACATCGCAGCCATGAAAAGTTTTACATTCAGTAAACTCCGCATAGCAGCGCACAGTGGCATGCACTCACACTCAAATACGGAAACTTTTGTGGCATGCAAATTACAGCATAAGTAGTTGAATTTTATGCTAATGAAGCAAATTAACAAGGTGGAGCAATTCAACAACCTCTAAAGCAACCGTGCAGACTCTGTGTTCGTGTTGGCCATGTATTCCAAACTTTCTGAATACAGCCACGGAAAAGAGTCTACATGGAAACAACAGCAAGTAAAAGCTCAAACATGTGTACAGAACTGCCCTTAACATGTAATACCACACATATTCTGACCAGGGCAGATGTTAGACAATCAGTGTAACAATCATAATAATGTCATTTTAAGTGCCATAACATAAATGCAGCTTCCCTCCCCCACCCCCAAATAAAGAGTATACTTGTAAGTAATACAGGCTGCAAAAATGTGTAAACCTCCATGAAACAGAATATTATATTGTAATGTAAGCATATGCAGGATGTAGCTGATGTATTACAGTATTCCTCTGTTACAACACTGGGCTCCCTTGCAGTTTCCCTGCCTACATGGTTACTAACTGTGTAGATTCCAGACAGTCAGCACTGTGAAGATGTAAATGAGGTTAAAACTCATTAGAATTGTTGAATCTCCAAAAATAGTAACTATGTATTGATGTTCACTTTGTGTAGGCACTTTTCCAGTGTTCATGTTGAATGCATGGCAACAGTGAATGCTGACATCGGGGGGGGGGGTTCAGGTTACACTTACAGAGGTGAATATGTTGGGCTGTGAAGGGTGAAAGTGCATGTAAGCAGTGCACAATTTCCAAATTCTGTGTCCTCCTCATTATTTGTTTGTTAAATTTATTTATTGACATTTGATGTCTAGGAAAGTCCACTGGGTCAGAAACCCATTTCAATGGAGGCCTGGGAGGAAAAGCTCCAAATACAAATACAGAAATTTAATACAAAAATAACATTCAAAATAGTATAGACAAATTTATAATGTTTAATACAAACTACCTTGGGGTAAAAATGCGCAATAAATTGACAAAAATGTGTGGTCTCTGACCGGTTTGCCTTTCTTTTTATACTTTACCATTGCTTGCATGATATGGCACTAAGCACAACCACAAGAAACAAATGGCTGAATATCATTTTTTTCTGTGTTGTTATATAACTTTTCCTGTGGCAGCACATGTGTGAGTTAGGGCAGTTAGGGCAGGAATATTGATGACCCTAGGGTTGACTACAGGGTGCGCAACCTTTTTTCAATTTTTATGGACCATGTTTGTGCAGTATCATGAGACTGGAGGAAATATCAATTTTGTCTATGCTTACCTTATTTATGTGAATGTATGCGGAGGTGCACAGAGTTGTGCATAGCTGCTCATGCCATACAAATGAGCAAGCAACCTGTGTGTTTAATAGATGCTAATTATAGCATAAGCAGGTGAAATGCATGTTAATCAACCAATACAACACAGTGGAGCTATTCAACAATGTATAAAGCATCCATGTAGCCTCCATTCGGTTTTTTCCTTTTTTCTTCAATACTGTTTGGAGTAGACATGAGAACATTTTAATTGAAACAATGCTAGGGACCACTGCAGCTATTCTACATCTGCATGTGCTAGAAGCTGAAGCCAGTGGTGCTGATGCTGCTAACAATAATCCTAGGCTGAGAAGGAGAAGAGTGTTCAGGCCCAGGGTAACCATCCAGGAGCTACATGAGCTTGAGACTGTAGAGCGCTACAGGGTGGACAGGGACATATCACAAGAACTCAGTGAGCTCTGCCACCCACAACTCAGAGCCAGAGCCAACTGAGGGGAACCCATCCCAGTGGAAACTAAAGTATGTGTAGCCCTTAGAATATTAGCTACTGCTACCATTCAAAGACCAAATGGGGCATGATGAGTGTGTCACAGACATCAGCCTCAAGGATTTTTCCATGAATTTCTGGATGCTATCCTCATACATGCTAGTACCACATATTATCCCCATACTTCTGAAGAGAGGTTCTGCAATATGGAGCTGTTATACTGTGTAGTGCACTAACCTGAAGTAATGCGTGCTATCGATTGCACGCATGGATACATTAAGGCACCACCTGGTGAGCAAGGTAGAATCTACATTAACCAAGTCATGTGTAATGCCCAGGGAATTATCTTGAATGTGTATGCTGGCAATCCTAGCAGTTATCATGACTCCCATATCTGGCACACATAACAGCTGTACCAGATGTTTGTTAGGGGGATCATCCCACAGGGCCAGTTACTGGGGGATGCTGGCTATGCCCTGAAACAGTGGCTGATGACACTCATCAGAAGTGTACACACACCCATGGAAGAATGCCATAATAAGGCACAAGCTCAAACTAGAAACATCATAGAGCATGTGTTTGGGCTTCTGAAGTCATGGTTCTGGTGCCTAGATATATCTGGTGGAGTCTTGCAGTATTAGCTATGCACATGTACACAAATATTCACAGTATGTGGTGTGCTCCATAATCTGATCCTGAGGAAATAGCTGCAGCAGGATCAGCAAGGGGAAAGGACACACATTCTACCACCAATGCCACCACAGCCACATTCAGAGGAAGATTCAGAGGAGGAACTTCCAGCTGCTGTCCCTTTAGGCAGATATAGGCATGCTCAGCATGCCCTAGCTTTAGCTAAGAGACAACGCAGAGCACATTCACTGACCACTTAGTTACCTAATACCATTCTCTTACTCAGATGCATATAGTAAAATTGATGCCAAGCAACTCACACAACCTTTACCTCCTCATATATTGGTTGTGCACTGCTTGCATCAGAGTCAGCTCTAAACTGAAGGTGTGTCAACTGCTGCATTTGCAAGTTAAGTCCTGAGCCTAGAGTGTATTCTTTAATAATATTACGGCATATTCTTTTATTTCCTAACTTGGTGCAGTAAGCAAGTAAATAGTGGTGAATTTGTACAGAAAGTACTTTATCATGTGACATCAGACACTCATTTTACTTATATTTGTCCATTAGTAATTAGTAGGCCTCAGGTATGAAAGATTTGCACAGTCAAATCTCTGAAGAATTTTGATGTTAGCTGCATGGCCTCAGTTTAGCACCATACCTTTATACTGGTAAATTGTTAAAGACAGAAGTTAGAAAGTGATGACACACATTGCAGTTTCAGACTTCAAACTTGTTTATGTCATAACAGTAAGTGAGCTCTGTTCCCCCCCAAAAGAGGAGTGTACCCTTGTTCCTGCTATAACAGCAACTCATCCATGCTACCCCCAAAATAACAGTATATGTGTGTTTGTGCCATCCAACCTGGACTTAATTTGTTGACAAGTGCATATCATATTATTCCCAGTTAATATTCTCTCACATATTAAGGCCAGTGATATAGAATGGCTTACACACTGCATGTGTTAGATAGCTGATGAATGATCAAGAAACACATAAATGTAACACAGAGCTGTATATTTGTAAGTATAATTATGACAGGTTGTGTGATGCAAAGCTGTTTGTGTGGCAAAGAGGACTAAGGCAGCCCCCCTGTTTTCTGAAGCTGCATTGGGGTGCGGGTTCAAATCCTGATATTGGTCGAAATTTGTGATGTGTACTATCAAGTTTTACTGTGCTTTTACAGATTTTGTCTATGTGTTCCTTAGTTTTAGTATTGTTTCATAGGTTTATAGATTAGCACTAGGCTAACTGCCCTTGCAAGCCATTTTAAGCCTAGCCAATTATCCCTTGTAAGACTCAAACGCTGCACCTTGTGTTTGTAAGGCAAACACCTTAACCATTAGGCCACCCTCCCAACCCTTTCCTTTTCCTATTTGTCTTCTTCTAATTCCACTTTTGCATGATGTGCCACATCCCAAAAAAAGTTTGGCTAAGTTAGTCTTGTATGCATGACATGCAACATTATGGAAACAGGGAAAAACAGATTACCTAGAAAGCAGACACCCAAAAATAGAAAATGGATACATTCAGTTAATGTTCTTAGCCATTGTGAAAAGCCAGCCTAGAGTACAGCTGGGACTGGAGTATAGTAGCAAATATTAGCAATGTGCTTCACTATTGTGCACTGCTTCCCTGTACGCAAACAGGCCTATCTTGCATGCATATACACGTTGTTAACCATCACACAAATCCAATACTCATTGCTATCCAGTTGCATAGATAATATGTTATTCTTGGTGTTTATTGTCCATTTTCTTTGTATGACATCCAACTAAATGTGGTTCACTGCACCAGCAAAACGACAACGGAACAACAGCACAAGTGAGCTGGTATCACCAAACGGATGCACAATAAATGAAAACCAAATGAAAAGTAACAAACTTCTTTAATGGACCAGAAAATAGCAAAATATTAAGCGCTTTCATCCACTAATGTGGACTTCATCAGAATGCCATTTTAACTAACAAACAATAAATTTAAAAACTTTTTGGCTCCGCCTTCTTTACCATAGTGCATTAAAGAGAAATTGCCTTTCAAAATTTGCAATGTATTCGCTAGTTTATAACACATAGTCTGTCAACTATTGTATAAATAAATATCAATCGCTCATAAATGAAATGACTAAAACATATATATATATATATATATATATGTGTACTAGTATGGTTAAGGCAATATATATATAGTGAAACAGAAAAGCAGTAAAAACTGTATATCGCAACACCATTTGCTCATCAGCATTATAATTAAAAAATGACTATGTTGCTAAAAATATACATGCATAAAAATATACATGCAAAAAACCCATGCATAAAAATGCATGCATAAAAATAAAAATACAATTAAATAAGGCATGGAATATACTATGTAAAAATGAATAAAATATCTAGTAGAACATATAATGTTAATACTCAAATTACATTTTAAACAATGAAAAAATCTACAAAAAGATAATAATATACATGACATTTATTTTATCTATCATAGGGAATACTTCTTCTTCTTCTGTTCCCGGTTAGGGGTTGCCACAGTGGATCACCTTGTCTGCTCATGACTGGCTGTGGAGTTTTATGGTGTCGAGTTGCCAGCCCGGCACCCAACCTTCCACTGAAGGCACACACACACTCACACCTAGGGCCAGTTTAGAGTGTCCAATCCACCTGCAGCATGTCTTTGGGATGTGGGAAGGAAACTGTAGCACCTGGAGGAAACCCACATGACCACAGGGAGGGCATGCAGACTCCACACAGAAGGCACCCCAGCCGAGGATCGAACCAGAGAACCTCTTGCTGTGAGGTGGCAATGCTAACCACTGCACCACCGTGGCCACCCATCATATTGAATACTATAAAATGTAAATAAATTCCCATTATAAACCTTGTTGAATATAATACTAACGTAATTCTAATATGGGTTTAATAGTAATAAAATCATTTAATCCTGGTTTCCTTCCGGCATCCGTGAAAATTTGCCATATTACCTCCTTCCTATTCAATAGGGCTTTGAAGTTCTCTCCTTTGGAATCTATTTTCAACTGGTCTATAATACCAAATTTAAAAACATGTTATTCTTCATTGTCAAATATATGTCTACTTAAAGCATTGTTCATGTCTTTGGTCTTTATAGAATATAAATGATCGTAAATCCGCCTTTTAAATTGGCGTTCCATTTTTCCAATATAAAAACCAGAAGATGACATGCATTTGGCCAAATATACAATGTTTTTAGTACAGCAGTTACCCTGTTTGAATTTTATAATTGTCCTATTGATATTATCCAAGGTGACACTACCTGCTTCCAAAATTGCATGGCACTGGTTGCATGAACCACATTTCTTCGTATGACTGTTCGTACTGACATGCAAACCAGTTGAAAGTCCTTGTTCTAATTTCTTTTTTAGGTTTGGTCCAGTTTTGTACACAAAAATTGGAGAAGTCCCTACAACATTACTAACATCATAGTCAATGACCAACATGTTCCAGTTGTTTCTTACTATTTTTTTAATAAATTCTACATATGGTGAATATTCTAATATACATGCCCTTCTAAAATTGGATATATCAGTTGTTTCTGTGATATGTCCCTTTTTGTTAAGTTATCTACCTAATAAAGGGGGGAAATTTATTGCCCCATTCGCTAACTACATATCTAGAAATATTGTTGAACAAGGCCCCCGGGTATCCCCTTGATCTAAACATAGCACTAATAAATTCAATTTCTTTCACAATATCAGTATATTCTAAAGTCATCCAGGCTTCCCGAATACATTGACCTTTATAAATGCTTTTCATCATATTTCTCGGGTGACAACTTGTGAACTCCAAATAACTATTTGAAAATGTCTTTTTCCAGTGTATATTTGATTTGAAGCCAGTTTTAGTCTTGGAAATATATATATCCAAATATGCAATGCCATCGTCATTACAATGTATATGTAAACTTCAAAAATGTACTAGAATTATTCAACAAATTCATAAAGGAAGAGACACTATCCTTGTCACCTCACCGTAGGACAAACATATTGTCCAAAAATCGAGAATAATAAATCACTTGTTTGTAATATTCGCTAGTGAATAACTTGGTAGTTTCCCATTCTAACATAACTAGGTTAGCATAGATGGGAGCACATGCCGCTCCCATGGCTACGCCCCTTGTTTGTTTGAAGTTCTCTCCCTCAAATTGGATATAATTATGCTCCAAGACAAGTGACATTAGTTCCATTATAACCATGATTTTGTCCCATTCTAAATCTGAATATTTAGATAAACTATTACAAAAATATTCCAGTCCTTTCTCCTTCGGTATACTAGAAAATAAATCCATAACATCAATCGTTATGAATGCACTGTTCTCACTCCATCTGTCAGTTGTCAATTTGGCTAAAAATGACCAAGAGTCCTTGACTAAATGTGTAATTTTTTCATAGATAGGTTTTAACCACCTATCTATTACCACTCCCAGGGGATATGTCTTCGATCTCCTACCCAATACTATAGGACGAAATGGTGGATGTTCTATACTTTTATGTATCTTGGGTATTCCTACTATACTTGCTAATGTTGGATGCTCTACTTTTAAAAATTCATATGTGTCAATGGTAATACGATTGTCCAATAAGAGTTCCTCTAAGCATAAGTCGATGCGCTTATAACCAATATTGATCTCATTGATAGATACAGTTTCGTAGTTACCTGTATTGTATAGTATTTTGTACATTTTATTGACATAATCATAAGTGTTAAACAATACCACCCCTCCCCCTTTGTCTGGTTTCATCACCCTTATGTCAGTATTTGTTGTTAAATCTTCTAAAATTTTCCTTTCGTCTGTGTTCAAATTATCTTGACTTTTCATTTTCAATAATTGCCTATTGATGTTGTACACTTCGTTAATCACAACTTTTTCAAAAATACCAACACTAGGGTGTGTGGGGGGTACATAATAACTTTTTTTCTTTATCTCTACTTTCTTATAGTCAGATGAATTCTTAAAACACATAGCTAAATTCAGTTTGCGGGTAAATAATTTGATTTCAATAATAGTGTCAACCAAGTTGAATATAGGCCTGGGTACGAATTTCATACCCTTGGTTAACAATGTAAAATGCTCAAATTTCAAGTCCACATTGGTGTAATTGTAAATATTGAAGTTGTTATAACTTTTTACTACCTCTTTAGATGAATTAATAATTATTTCATGTGGTTCTTTAGTGTTTGTCTGGTCATGTATCGTACCCCTCTCTAATTCATTACATCCTAATTCTAATTCCAATTTCCTCTCTGTTTCTTCCATTTGCAGTTCTTTTTCTGTATCGTATTTGTCCCATAATTTCTCTCCCTGTGAAAATTTCTCCCTTTCTGGACAGTTTGTTCTTCATATCTATCACTATATCCATTGTAGTTATGATATTCGTGTCTATCACTACTGCCATTGTTTTTTTGAAATTTTATATTGTCTTGTGAAGTATTTTCCTTTCATACGTACACTTCCTTGTTATTGTACTGTAACAAATCCCTCTGAATTTTTTTATTCTTTTTAGTGTATATGTTTTTTGCCTTCTTATCAGCATATATAAACTGTTTGTCATACAATTCTTTCCATTGAGGAAATAATAAATCAAGAACAATTGAATTGTTCAGTTTCTCATCTTCAGCTAATAACTTGCATAACTTAACGTAAGTAGGCGGAGTTTGGCACCAATAAGTTTTTAAATTTGTTTGTTAGTTAAATGGCATTCTGATGAAGTCCACATTAGTGGATGAAAGTACTTAATATTTTGCTATATTTTGGTCCATTAAAGAAGTTTGTTACTTTTCCTTTGGTTTTCATTTATTGTGCATCCATTTGGTGATACCAGCTCACTTGTGATGTTCTGTTGTCATTTTGCTGGTGTGGTGAACTTTATTTGGTTGATATGGATGTAACTAATGAAATACCGAATGTTGGTGGGGACCATGACGAATTATTGAGACTTCAATCAGACATCCATATACTAAAAGATGAGATTATCAGACTGAGGGAGATTCTTACTCAGATAGAAAAAGGACATCTGAGTAAATTTGATTCAGCACCAACTCCAGGTGCTGAATTTAGTTCCGCAGTAACAGACATACCAAACGGTCAAAGAGCCAGAAAAAATCGAGTTAATGAGAAATCTATTGTGGAGGTCAACAGCAGGGATGAAGTATTGAACGTGAGTCACGCATCTGACAAGGATTATACTTTTGACTTTTCTTTATTTAAAACAAATGATGAGAGTGTACAGATGGACACAAGACCTAAGCGACCAATGGAAGTCAAAACATACTCTTCTGCTGTGAACAAGGCATCCAGTATTCCCAAAGGTACTGTAGTAAATAGTTCTAACCCCAAAAGTAGGGGGGCTTTGCAAACAAGTATTGGGAATGGCATGTACCAATTAGACTGTTTTTTGGCTAAGGATTTTGATTTTGGTAATGGTTTTCTACCAGAAGTTCGATCAAAAGAAATTACTACTAAAAATGGAACTTTGAAAGATTTTATATTTACTTTGGGTAAAAATGTGACAGCCATTAAAGGCTTAAAAATTGACAATGCATATCTTAATAAATGTATTGAATTAAAAATAGTACCCATGGGACTACGATTTTTCAAGGTCCCTATGGGAGTAGTAATGGATGATAAGAATATACAGGATTTTAACAAGTTATTTGATGGTTTTGGCATGGAATTTATGAGAACATTGATTGTGAAACATGATGAAAAGTTATGCAAGTTATTAGCTGAAGTTGAGAAATTGAACAATTCAATTGTTCATGATTTATTATTTCCTTAATGGAAAGAATTGTATGATAAACAGTTTATATATGCTGGTAAGAAGGCAAAAAACATATACACTAAAAAGAATAAAAAATTCAGAGGGATTTGGGACAGTACAATAACAAGGAAGTGTACATATGGAAGGAAAATACTTCACAAGACAATATAAAATTTCAAAAAAACAGTGACAGTAGTGATATACACGAATATCATAACTACAATGGATATAGTGATAGATATGAAGAACAAACTGTCCAGAAAGGGAGAAATTTTCACAGGGAGAGAAATTATGGGACAAATATGATACAGAAAAAGAACTGCAAATGGAAGAAACAGAGAGGAAATTGGAATTAGAATTAGGATGTAATGAATTAGGGAGGGGTACGATACATGACCAGACAAAAACTAAAGAACCACATGAAATAATTATTAATTCATCTAAAGAGGTAGTAAGAAGTTAAAACAACTTCAATATTTACAATTACACCAATGTGGACTTGAAATTTGAGCATTTTACATTGTTAGCCAAGGGTATGAAATTCGTACCCAGGCCTATATTCAACTTGGTTGACACTATTATTGAAATCAAATTATTTACCCGCAAACTGAATTTAGCTATATGTTTTAAGAATTCATCTGACTCTAAGAAAGTAGAGCTAAATAACAAAAGTTATTATGTACCCCCCCACACCCTAGTGTTGGTATTTTTGAAAAAGCTGTGATTAACGAAGTGTACAACATCAATAGACAATTATTGAAAATGAAAAGTCAAGATAATTTGAGCACAGACGAAAGGAAAATTTTAGAAGATTTAACAACAAATACTGACATAAGGGTGATGAAACCAGACAAAGGGGGAGGGGTGGTATTGTTTAACACGTATGATTATGTCAATGAAATGTACAAAATACTATACGATACAGGTAACTACGAAACTGTATCTATCAATGAGATCAATATTGGTTCTAAGCGCATCGACTTATGCTTAGAGGAACTCTTATTGGATAATCGTATTACCATTGCCACATATGAATTTTTAAAAGTAGAGCATCCAACATTAGCAAGTATAGTAGGAATACCCAAGATACATAAAAGTATAGAACGTCCACCATTTTGTTCTATAGTATCAGGTAGGAGATCGAAGACATATCCCCTGGGAGTGGTAATAGATAGGTGGTTAAAACCTATCTATGAAAAAATTACACATTTAGTCAAGGACTCTTGGTCATTTTTAGCCAAATTGACAACTGACAAATGGTGTGAGAACAGTACATTCGTAACGATTAATGTTATGGATTTATTTTCTAGTATACCGAAGGAGAAAGGACTGGAATATTTTTGTAATAGTTTATCTAAATATTCAGATTTAGAATGGGACAAAATCATGGTTATAATGGAACTAATGTCACTTGCCTTGGAGCATAATTATATCCAATTTGAGGGAGAGAACTTCAAACAAACAAGGGGTGTAGCCATGGGAGCGGCATGTGCTCCCATCTACGCCAACCTAGTTATGTTAGAATGGGAAACTACCAAGTTATTCACTAGCGAATATTACAAACAAGTGATTTATTATTCGTGATATTTGGACGATATGTTTGTCCTATGGGGAGGTGACAAGGATAGTGTCTCCTCCTTTATTAATTTTTTGAATAATTCTAGTACATTTTTGAAGTTTACATATACATGTAATGACGATGGCATCACATATTTGGATATATATTTCCAAGACTAAAACTGGCTTCAAATCAAATATACACCGGAAAAAGACATTTTCGAATAGTTATTTGGAGTTCACAAGTTGTCACCCGAGAAATATGATGAAAAGCATTTATAAAGGTCAATGTATTCGGGAAGCCTGGATGACTTCAGAATATACTGATGTTGTGAGAGAAATTGAATTTATTAGTGCTATGTTTAGATCAAGGGGCTACCCGGGGGCCTTGTTCGACAATATTTCCAGATATGTAGTTAGCAAATGGGGCAATAAATTTCCCCCTTTATTAGATAGAGAACTTAACAAAAAGGGACATATCACAGAAACAACTGATATATCCAATTTTAGAAGGGCATGTATATTAGAATATTCACCATATGTAGAATTTATTAAAAAAATAGTAAGAAACAACTAGAACATGTTGGTCATTGATGATGATGTTAGTAATGTTGTAGGGACTTCTCCAATTTTTGTGTACAAAACTGGACCAAACCTAATAAAGAAATTAGAACAAGGACTTTCAACTGGTTTGCATGTCAGTACGAACAGTCATACGAAGAAATGTGGTTCATGCAACCAGTGCCATGCAATTTTGGAAGCAGGTAGTGTCACCTTGGATAATATCAACAGGACAATTATAAAATTCAAACAGGGTAACTGCTGTACTAAAAACATTGTATATTTGGCCAAATGCATGTCATGTTCTGCTTTTTATATTGGAAAAACGGAACGCCAATTTAAAAGGCGGATTTACGATCATTTATATTGTATAAAGACCAAAAAACATGAACAATGCTTTAAGTAGACATATATTTGACAATGAAGAAAAACATGTTTTTAAATTTGGTATTATAGACCAGTTGAAAATAGATTCCAAAGGAGGGAACTTCAAAGCCCTACTGAATAGGAAGGAGGTAATGTGGCAAATTTTCACGGATGCCGGAAGGACACCAGGATTAAATGATTTTATTACTATTAAACCCATATTAGAATTATGTTAGTATTATATTCAACAAGGTTTATAATTGGAATTTATTTACATTTTATAGTATTCACTATGATAGATGAAATAAATGTCATGTATATTATTATCTTTTTATAGATTTTTTCATTGTTTAAAATGTAATTTGAGCATTAACATTATATGTTCTACTAGATATTTTATTAATTTTACATAGTATATTCCATGCCTTATTTAATTGTATTTTTATTTTTATGCATGCATTTTTATGCATGGGTTTTTTGCATGTATATTTTTATGCATGTATATTTTTAGCAAAATAGTCATTTTTTAATTATAATGCTGATGAGCAAATGGTGTTGCGATATACAGTTTTTACTGTTTTTCTGTTTCACTATATATATATTGCCTTAGCCATACTAGTACAGATATATATATATATATATATATATATATATATATATATATATATATATATATATATGTTTTTAGTCATTTCATTTATGATCGATTGATATTTATTTATACAATAGTTGTCAGACTATGAGTTACAAACTAGCGAATACATTGCAAATTTTGAAAGGCAATGTCTCTTTAAAGCACTATGGTAAAGAAGGCGGAGTTTGGCCCCAAAAAGTTTTTAAATTTATTGTTTGTTAGTTAAAATGGCATTCTGATGAAGACCACATGAGTGGATGAAAGTGCTTAATATTTTGTTATTTTTTGGTCCATTAAAGAAGTTTGTTACTTTTCATTTGGTTTTCATTTATTGTGCATCCGTTTGGTGATACCAGCTCACTTGTGCTGTTGTTCCGTTGTCGTTTTGCTGGTGTGGTGATCCACATTTAGTTGGATGTCATACAAAAGAAAATGGACAATAAACACCAAGAATAACATATTATATATGCAACTGCACAATGAGTATTGGATTTGTGCGATGGTTAACAAAGTGTATATGCATGTAAGATAGGCCTGTTTGCGTACAGGGAAGCAGTGTACAATAGTGAAGCACATTGCTAATATTTACTACTATACTCCAGTCCCAGCTGTACTCTAGGCTGGCTTTTCACAATGGCTAAGAACATTAATTGAATGTACCCATTTTCTGTTTTTGGGTGTCTGCTTTCTAGGTAATCTGTTTTTCCCTGTTTCCATAATGTTTCATGTCATGCATACAAGACTAACTTAGCCAAACTTTTTTTGGGATGTGGCACATCGTGCAAAAGTGGAATTAGAAAAAGACAAATAGGAAAAGGAAAGGGTTGGGAGGGTGGCCTAATGGTTAAGGTGTTTGCCTTACAAACACAAGGTGCAGGGTTTGAGTCTTACAAGGGATAATTGGCTAGGCTTAAAATGGCTTGCAAGGGCAGTTAGCCTAGTACTAATCTATAAACCTATGAAACAATACTAAAACTAAGGAACACATAGACAAACTCTGTAAAAGCACAGTAAAACTTGATAGTACACATCACAAATTTCAACCTATGTCAGGATTTGAACCCTCACTCCAATACAGCTTCAGAAAACAGGGTGGCTGCCTTAGTCCTCTTTGCCACACAAACAGCTTTGCATCACACAACCTGTCATAATTATGCTTACAAATATACAGCTCTGTGTTACATTAATGTGTTTCTTGATCATTCATCAGCTTTCTAACACATGCAGTGTGTAAGCCATTCTATATCACTGGCCTTAATATGTGAGAGAATATTAACTGGGAATAATATGATATGCACTTGTCAACAAATTAAGTCCAGGTTGGCTGGCACAAACACACATATAATGTTATTTTGGGGGTAGCATGGATGAGTTGCTGTTATGGCAGGAACAAGGGTACACTCCTCTTTTGGGGGGAACAGAGCTCACTTACTGTTATGACGTAAACGAGTTTGAAGTCTGAAACTGCAATGTGTGTCATCACTTTCTAACTTCTGTCTTTAACAATTTACCAGTACAAAGGTATGGTGCTAAACTGAGGCCATGCAGCCAACATCAAAATTCTTCAGCGATATGGCTGTGCAAATCTTTCATACCTGAGGCCTACTAATTACTAATGGACAAATATAAGTAAAATAAGTGTCTGGTGTCACATGGTAAAGTACTTTCTGTACAAATTCACCACTATTTACTTGCTTACTGTACCAAGTTAGGAAATAAAATGATATGCCGTAATATTATTAAAGAATACACTCTAGGCTCAGGACTTACCTTGCAAATGCAGCAGTTGACACACCTTCAGTTTAGGGCTGACTCTGATGCAAGCAGTGCACAGCCAATATATGGGGAGGTAAAGGTTGTGTGAGTTGCCTGGCATCAATTTTACTATATGCATGTGAGTAAGAGAATGGTATTAGGTCCCTAAGTGGTCAGTGAATGTGCTCTGCATTGTCTCTTAGCTAAAGCTAGGGCATGCTGAGCATGACTATATCTGCCTAAAGGGACAGCAGCTGGAGGTTCCTCCTCTGAATCTTCCTCTGAATGTGGCTGTGGTGGCATTGGTGGTAGAATGTGTGTCCTTTCCCCTTGCTGATCCTGCTGCAGTTATTTCCTCAGGATCAGATTATGGAGCACATCACATACTGTGAATATTTGTGTGCATGTGTATAGCTAATACTGCAAGACTCCACCAGATATATCTAGGCACCAGAATCATGACTTCAGAAGAACAAACACATGCTCTATGATGTTTCTAGTTGAGCTTGTGCCTTATTGTGGCATTCTTCCATGGGTGTGTGTACACTTCTGATGAGTGTCATCAGCCACTGTTTCAGGGCATAGCCAGCATCCCCCAGTAACTGACCCTGTGGGATGATCCCCCTAGCAAACATCTGGTACAGCTGTTATGTGTGCCAGATATGGGAGTCATGATAACTGCTAGGGTTGCCAGCATACAGATTCAAGATAATTCCCTGGGCATTACACATGACTTGGTTAATGTAGATTCTACCTTGCTCACCAGGTGGTGCCTTAATGTATCCATGCGTGCAATCGATAGCACGCATTACTTCAGGTTAGTGCACTACACAGTATAACAGCTCCATATTGCAGAACCTCTCTTCAGAAGTATGGGGATAATATGTGGTACTAGCATGTATGAGGATAGCATCCAGAAATTGGTGGAAAAATCCTTGAGGCTGATGTCTGTGACACACTCATCATGCCCCATTTGGTCTTTGAATGGTAGCAGTAGCTAATATTCTAAGGGATACACATACTTTAGTTTCCACTGGGATGGGTTTCCCTCAGTTGGCTCTGGCTCTGAGTTTAGGGTGGCAGAGCTCACTGAGTTCTTGTGATATGTCCCTGTCCACCCTGCAGCGCTCCACAGTCTCAAGCGCATGTAGCTCCTGGATGGTTACCCTGGGCCTGAACACTCTTCTCCTTCTCAGCCTAGGCTTATTGTTAGCAGCATCAGCACCACTGGCTTCAGCTTCTTGCACATGCAGATGTAGAATAGCTGCAGTGGTCCCTAGCATTGTGTCAATTAAAATGTTCTCATGTCTACTCCAACACTATTTAAGAATAAAGGAAAAAACAGTATGGAGGCTACATGGATGCTTTATACATTGTTGAATAGCTCCACTGTGTTGGATTGGTTGATTAACATGCATTTCACCTGCTTATGCTATAATTAGCATCTATTAAACACACAGGTTGCTTGCTGATTTGTATGGCATGAGCAGCTATGCACAACTCTGTGCACCTCCGCGTACATTCACATAAATGAGGTAAGCATAGACAAAATTGATATTTCCTCCAGTCTCATGATATTGCACAAACATGGTCCATAAAAATTGAAAAAAGGTTGCGCACCCTGTAGTCAAACCTAGGGTCACCTATATTCCTGCCCTAACACACACATGTGCTGCCACAGGAAAAGTTATATAACAACACAGAAAAAAACTGATATTCAGTCATTTGTTTCTTGTGGTTGTGCTAAGTGCCATATCATACAAACAGTGGTAAAGTATAAAAAGATAGGTGAACTGGTCAGAGGCCACACATTTTCGTCATTTTATTGCACATTTTTACCCCAATGTAGTTTGTATTAAACATTATAAATTTGTCTATACTAGTTTGAATATTATTTTTGTATTGAATTTCTGTATTTGTATTTGGAGGTTTTCCTCCCAGGCCTCCATTGAAATGGGTTTCTGACCCAGTGGACTTTCCTAGTCATCAAATGTCAATAAATAAATTTAACAAACAAATAATGAGGATGACACAGAATTTGGGAATTGTGCACTGCTTACATGCACTTTCACCCTTCACAGCCCTACATATTCACCTCTGTAAGTGTAACCTGAACCCCCCTCCCCGATGTCAGCATTCACTGTTGCCATGCATTCAACATGAACACGGGAAAAGTGCCTACACAAAGTGAACATCAATACACAGTTACTATTTTTGGATATTCAACAATTCTAATGAGTTTTAACCTCATTTACATCTTCACGGTGCTGACTGCCTGGAATCTACACAGTTAGTAACCATGTAGGCAGGGAAACTGCATGGGAGCCCAGTGTTGTAACAGAGGAATACTGTAATACATCAGCTACATCCTGCATATGCTTACATTACAATATAATATTCTGTTTCATGGAGGTTTGCACATTTTAGTAGCCTGCATTACTTACAAGTATATTCTTCATTTGGGGGTGGGGGAGGGAAGCTGCATTTATGTCATGGCACTTAAAATGAAATTATTATGATTGTTACACTGATTTTCTAACATCTGCCCTGGTCAGAATATGTGTGGTGTTACATGTTAAGGGCAGTTCTGTACACGTTTTAGAGCTTTTACTTGCTCTTGTTTCCATGTAGACTCTTTTCCGTGGCTGTATTCAGAAAGTTTGGAATACATGGCCAACACGAACACAGAGTCTGCACGGTTGCTTTAGAGGTTGTTGAATTGCTCCACCTTGTTAATTTGCTTCATTAGCATAAAATTCAACTACTTATGCTGTAATTTGCATGCCACAAAAGTTTCCGTATTTGAGTGTGAGTGCATGCCACTGCGCACTGCTATGCGGAGTTTACTGAATGTAAAACTTTTCATGGCTGCGATGTGCACATGGTAAATATTCTTGTGCAAGCTTTATTGAATCCCCACAAGAAACTGAGGTTAATACAAATCTACATGATGCTTAACAGTATTCTGAATTGGTATGTACTATTTGCTGTTAAGATCAGAATCCTCAGATAATTTTCTGTTGCCCATAAAATTATCTATCCCTTTTTAAAACTCTAGAATTTTTTATTTAACAATGTGAATTGTTCCAGTGGATAGCTGAGTGAAAATGAAACACTCGTGTCTTTATGAACAAGTAACAGAGGTATAGAACCATGCCCTGTAAATTCCTGAAACCATAAGATGAAAAGTTCTAATACTTTATTATGTAGTATCACTTGGAAGATGTGAAACAGTTTGCACCTTTTAAAACAATATTTAACATAACAACAGTGCAATCAGCCTATTTTCTTAACTTTTACCATCCAGACATGCTCAAACTACTAAACAAAGAGCCTTTAAACTCTTTCTAACCTTCTAAAATATTATTTGCCTATAAGAAGTATTCTAGTTTTGACACACCAGGGCGGAATACAAAAGCACTAAGACTGAACTGCTTTTTAAAGAAACTAGCTTAATGATAAGAAGGATACCTGGAATTTTTTTTTTATTAGGAAAGGGTCAATCATAGTGAATGTAAGGTTTGTATTTATAAAAGTTAGCAAGATTTTTCCACTGTCAGCTTTTTAAAGTTAAAATTGTTCAAAACAAGTAATTGCTTAGCTTGATAAATAAATGTATATTAGCATACTTTAAAGAATCCATTCTTTTTCCACACAATTGCTCTACACTTTAAAAGGCTGCATAAAACAATCATACATGTCCAGAATTACTAGTAATTCCACCCAGTTTAAAGTAATCTGCACATATATACAACTAGCAGATTTTTTGTATATGTGTAACTATCAATTTATCTCTACATATATTTATGTGAGTATGTATGCATGTGTCTCTCTCTCTCTCTCTCTCTCTATATATATATATATATATATATATATATATATATATATATATATATATTTATATATATGTGCACACACACACACACACACACACACACACACACACACAGACACACACACACACACACACACACTTATATATATATGGTTACCTATAAAAAGATTGAGCAGCTGAAATATCGAACACCATATGGTCGATATTTCAGATGATCGATCATTTTCAAGTATAAAAAAAACAAAAAAACAACAAACAAGCAGACATTACTCCAGGGGGGAAAGCCCCCCTGCACTCCCCATGTGGGGGGCTGTGCCCCCACCCCCCTAATTAAATATACCAACTCCTAGATTGCGCTACACCAACAATACAGGGCAGAATGTTAAGTATTCCTATTCCCTGCTGTAGCGCGATGTTGGAGTTGGTATATTTAAGTAGGGATGCAGGGGGGCTTGCCCTCCTGCAGTAATGTCTTCTTTTTTGTTGTTTTTTTGTTTTTTAATAAAGGGTACTTGTGTTGTTACAAGGCTAGTCTTCCAAGCATCCTACTGCTATTAGGCTACTAGCCTCAGATGACACTATGATGCAATGTACCTATGCAGGCCTCCCAACCTCTTATCTCCCAAGGCCTGTTGATGCCATCTACTATAAGTTCATCTGCAGTTCTATTAAAATCAGACTTGTGCCATGACTTGTGCAGTAATTACTGTGTTCTGTAGTGTGTATATTTAGATAGGTAAGGGTTCTTTTCTCACTGCAGTTCACTGGGTGTGTATGTATGTCTACACAGAAGTTCAGAAGTGTGTATCCCACAGTTACCTCTCAAATGGCATGTCTTGCCAGATTTTTGAGACTTGCACAAGCCTAAACAACTATTTCATGCAGGCGTCCCAACCTTTTGTATCCCGTATGGCCTGCCTACGTCATCTATATAAGTTCACCTGCAGTCCTGACAAAACCAGAATTGTGATGTGGCATGTGCATTGAGTACTGTGTTCTGTAGTCTGTGTAAATAGATAGGCAGGGGTTCTAGTCTCACTGCAGTCAAGTGTGTGTGTGTGTGTGTGTGTGTGTGTGTGTGTGTGTGTGTGTGTGTGTGTGTGTGTGTGTGTGTGTGTGTCTACACAGAAGAGCAGAAGTGTGTATCCAACAGTTACCTCTCCAATGGCATGGCTGGCCAGTTTTTTGAGACTTGCACAAGCCTATGCATCCATTTCATGCAGGCTTCCCAACCACTTGTCACCCCAATGGCCTGCTGATGTCATCTACTATAAGTTCACCTGCAGTCCTAACAAAATCTGACTTGTGCCATGTTTCGTGCATTAAGTACTGTGTTCTATAGTCTCTGCACTTATGTAGGAAGGGGTTCTATTCTCACTGCAGTCAACTGTGTGTGTCTGTGTGCCTAGACATAAGAGCAGAAATGTGCTTCCTGTAGTTACTTTTCCAATGGCATGGCTGGTCAGTTTTTTGAGAGTTGCACAAACCTACACATCTATTTCATGCAGCCTTCCCAACATCTTGTCTCCCACATGACCTGCCAATGTCATCTATTATAAATTCACCTGCAGTCCTGATAAAATCAGATTTGTGTCATTGTACGTACATGAAGTACTGTGTTCTTTAGTGTGTGTAACTTAGATAGGTAGGGGTTCTATTCTCACTACAGTCAAATGGGGGGTTGGTGTGTGTGTGTGTGTGTGTGTGTGTGTGTGTGTGTGTGTGTGTGTGTGTGTTGTGTGTGTTTATACTTAGATAGCTAGGGGTATTTTACTGCAGTCAAAAATGGGTGTGTGTGTGTGTGTGTGAGCTGTTGGACTTTACTGTGAGGCTTTTACAGCAGCCTGTGGGACACTGCTGTCTTGTTCTCAGCAGACACTACTGATGTCATCATATTTAAAATGTTGTCTGACACACTCCAAATCAGACTTGAAACATGGCGCTTATGTCCATGAACTGGAAGACCACCCTCCACAGCCTAAACACGCAAATAAGACAACTTGTGCAATCACTCCCCCAACCCTTATTTTCTCTTTCATTTTTTGGTATTTTTTTCTTTCCCAAGCAGCACAGCAGGGTAGGGCTGGCCCACTGGACCCACCTGGCTCCACTCCACTGGGTATGACACCAAGGCTCAGCATGTCTGAGTCAGAAACTGGTAGCACCCCTTGTGCTGCCCCTGCACTACTGGCCCCTCAAGTATTTCTGCCCCGGAGGACAGGCCTGTGCTTCCCTCTGGGATCAGTGGCAGAGGGAGTGAATTTATCACCTGAGAAGAACTGCCAGGGATGGTGGATAGGATTGTATGCCACACTGTGGGTGCAGACCTACACTGGATGGAGACACCGCTCTCCATCATTGTGCTGAATAACATGAGGAGACACAGATAGTCAGATGCTGCAGCCACTGCCATAGTGAGATGACCGTGATGACAAACCAGTGGGTGAGGACTTGATTCTCACTGTCACCCACCTTGACATCCATGGGTTTGTGAGGTCCACATCCTTACCCCAACTATGGTGTTCACCAACCTCTTGTATTCTTCACCATCCCTGTGTTTTGTCTTGTATGTCCTGTATGTCAGCAATTGCTTCTTCACCTTGCCAACTTACCTGTCTCAGGCATATCTGTGTCCCTTCCCCAACATTCCTCTCTCTCTTCAAAAAAAAAGGGAGGGGGCACCAGTCACAAAAAAGTCCCATACATAACTTTGCATGTCACAAACAAGTCTACATGACACACTTGAAATGACTACATGAAAAGAGACATGAATGAGCTCTCTGATCTTGTAGCCCTGGCAGGTATGACGCTAGCCCTGAGTAGCATCCTGCCATCACCCAGAATGATACTACAGTACAAGGACAAAATGATTGACTTCAACAATTGGCTAAGCTTCTGGTGTCATTCTAAGGGGATCCAGTATCTGTCTTCCTGGCATGACATGATCGACAGACCAGAGATGGCCTGCACCTGTCATCCTTGGGATTCCGGATACTAGCTAAGGCTCTTGCCACCCCTATAGTGCCTTTTTTAGGCAAGGTTCAAATGACAAATTCATCACTGTAACAGGTACAAGTAAGCAAAATCTGAGGGTAATGCTACTCAATGCTAGAAGTCTAAACATCAAAATGCAATCACTTGAGGCACTCCATAAAATGGAGAACATTGATATCTGTACAGTGACAGAGACCTGGTTCAAGGCTCCAGAGAGCACCTCTGCATTACCAGGCTATAATTCTTACCACACCTTTTGGCCACCTAACCTCGACCTAAACACTAAAGGCGGAGGCGTGTCCATATTCATTAAGGATATCCACACCTCCAGGCTAATTGCTCAGTATAATGCATCTAAGATTATCCAAGTACAACTAACTCTAGGCAAGACTGCAATCCAAATTGTAACTTGCCACAGATCCCCCACCATGTCCCAGGATTCCCACTCCTCATTACTTGATACAGTGGAAAATATTAGGGTACAACCCAACACCCTAATAATGGGTGATTTCAACTACCCCATCATTAACTGGGAAAACTACTCATGTACCAACACATTTGCTCAACGTTTTCTGGAATTCATAAATTCCGATGCCTTGGATCAACTTATCCACATACCCACCAGGGGCAGCAATATCCTAGGCCTGGTCATTACCAACATGGGTGACCAGTGTTCCACAACAGAGTTCAATTCATCATAGGTCAGATCCGACCACAAGCTAATCACCCTAGACATCCACATCCTAACCCTGCCCCCCATTAGGGAAACCACTGTAAAAAAATTCTCCAAAGCCAACTTCATGCTTCTTAAGACAGAAGTGGTGAACTTAACAACACCCATGCAGATGGACAGTAGAGGTATGACTGCTGAATCCTACACAAATGCACTTTATAAGCATTTACACAAGTGGATCAATCGTGCTATCCCTAACAGAACCAAGATGCTATCCTCCAGAAAAAGGAAGACAATCTGGTGGTCCTCTGCCATAAACAAACTCTACTACAGAAGAAAGAAACTGTTGCAAAAAAGAGTAAAATCCCATGATTGGAGGAACTCCCTGGTCAACCTCAGTAAGAAGCTGAGATCCCTCGTAAATCCTCCAAAGCTAGTTACGAAAACAAAATCATCACTGATTCTAAAGACAACCACAAAGCATTCTAAAGCTATGTAAAGAATCTCAATGGCAACACTCAGATCTGCTCTGAGTTACAGCACAATGGCACTAAATATACAGAACTAACTGATATTGCCAACATCCAGGCAGATAGGTTCAGTGCTAACTTTACCCACGTATCACCCCCTAAAGGGCCCATCTCTATACCGGAAGAATGCAAAGTTCCTGTAATCATGGCTGCAGAGGTAAAAACCACACTCACTAAAGCCAAAAAACACAGCACCCATGGGACCTGACAACATCCCAGGCTGCATTCTACATGGACTACAGAATGAACTGGCACCCCACCTAAGCACCATGTTCAGTCATAGTCTCACCTCAGACTTTGTGCCCACTGAATGGTGCACAGTGATGATTATCCCACTCCACAAAGGGGGAGCCACCACAGACCCTGGGAACTACAGCCCCATTAACCTGACGAGCCTGGTCTGCAAGGCCATGGAACGTATCATCATGGAACTTATAAACAAAGACATTGGTAATCTCCAAACTCTGGACCTCACCCAGTTTGGGTTTGCAAAAGGCAGATCATGTCTCCTAAACCTGATAGACTTCTTTGAAGCAGTCACCAAAGCCATAGACAAGGGTAAGGTGGTTCACACAGCCTATCTAGATCTCGCCAAGGCTTTTGATACCATCACCCACTCTGGAATTATAGATAAACTCACTAAACTAGGTATAAATCCCTATGTCACAAGATGGGTTGCCAACTGGCTCACTGATAGAACCCACACTGTGAAAGTAGCAGACTCCAAATCTGACTTCAGACCAGTGACAAGTGGAGTACCACAGGGTTCAGTCCTGGGTCCTCTCCTGTTTGGTATCTACTTCTCTGAAGTACAGGCTAACACAGAAGGTCTTTGGCTAATGAAGCTCACAGATGACTGCAGACTAGGAGCCATAATCAAAACTCCTAATGATGTGGACATCCTACAAAAGGGCCTCACTGAGACAGATGCCTGGTGTCAAACCCATGGCCTCAAGCTCAATGCCAAAAAGTGCATTGTCATCCCCTTTGATAAAAACTCTGTACCCATGAGCTACCACATTGGTGGTAGTCTACTTAACACTAAAAGTGTGATAAGAGACCTTCGGACACAGGTGGACAGTAGTCTCTCAATCACATCACCACAGTTGTCAGGAAATCCTTCTATGTGGCACACCTCATCACAAAAGGTTTCTCATACAGGAAAAAAGAGGTCATTGTTCCCCTCTATGCGTCACTCCTTAGACCCATTATAGAGTACAACACACATTTTGGTATGTACCTCACAAGACATCTACAACAACTGCAAATGCTGCAGAAATACCTCACAAAGAAGATTATTGGCCTCAAACAGATGCCCTACACAGATCTTCTAATAAAACTCCAGCTTTACTCCGTCTCATATTGCCTACTCAGAGGTGATCTCTGCCTAACATACAAAGCTATGTCAAACCCAGAGCTGTTGGACATGCTCCACTTAAAGAAATCCCAATCCCTCCAAGCTACACGCTTTAGGGACATAAACCTTGTCACCACAATAAACAGAACATGCTGGAGGGATAGATTCCTGTACCAAAAACTTCCCATACTCTGGAAAAAACTACCTAGCTATATCAAACAAAGCTCCTCATTAGCACTCTTCAAGAAAATTTTTGATGATTGGATGGGAAATAGGAAATTCACCTGGGGGATCACCTCTGTGTCTTTGCTCAACAGTGGCACAGGAAAATAATTTTCTTGGGTGACAAAAGCCAGTACACGTTTTTGGCTAGGCTTATATAGGCCATAGGGCCAATAGCCTAGTACCTACCTATCAACCTATGAACTTGATTTGGTCCAACTGGCTATATTACATGATTATGTTGTTGTCACCCCCCTCTCTCTGGAGGTGACAGTCCAAATTCAGCTAAACTTCTTTACATATGATCGTTTTTTTTTCAGGCATATTTTCAGTATACGTCTTATATTTGCAATATATGCATGTGTCATCCACCTCCCCAAGCCATACAACCATGGGGCTTAGTATTTTTACACACATATATCAACCACACTACAAAGTGTATTATATTAGGTTGTGTGCTCTCTCATGGACAGGGCCAGTCAGTTGTACTGACAACCTTGTTCTGCTAAACTCAAACATCCAACTATGCTCATTAAGGGTAGTGGTGTTTTTACACAACTAGGCTTCTACACATTTGGGAGACACTCTACAGTTTAGGCTACTGGCCTCATATGAACCTATGAATCTATGTGCCTATGCAGGCTTCACAAACTGTTGTCCCCCACATTGCCTGCTGATATCATCTAACATAAGTTCACCTGCAGCCATGTAAAATTCAGACTTGTGCTGTAATGCCTGCATAAAGTAGTGAGTTCTGTAGTCTGTATATTTAGATAGGTAGAGGTTCTGTTCTCAATGCACTCAGCTGTGGATGTGTGTGTGTGTGTGTGTGTGTGTGTGTGTGTGTGTGTGTGTGTGTGTGTGTGTGTGTGTGTGTGTGTGTGTGTGTGTGTGTGTGTGTGTGTGTGTGTGTGTGTGAGACAGATGTTACTTATTATAGAGATCATTTGATACTAGCATGTGGGACATTGTTATCATCTATGCTCAACAGACAATGCTGATGTAATCAGCTATATCAGATTATTGCATATACAATCATCCCACTAGGCCAGGTTCAGACAGTGGCCTGGAACTCAGGCAGACATCACCTTAGGTTCATAGTAAGTTAATAGGTAGTGGACTGGTGACAGGTATGCTTTGGGGTATGTCTGGTGGGGACAAGGGGGGTGAAGTTTGCCCCAAACTGTCTGGTAGCAGGTTGGTGATGTCCTCAGAGTCAGTATGTGTGGTGTCATCCACTACTATTTGGGCACAAAGCTAAGCCTTCACTTTTAGATTTTGGAAGTAGCTAACGAATGCCTCCTGATTATCTCTAGATAGGGATGCATCTTTAGGTTTGTACATGGCTTTAGAGGACTTTCCAAGATAGCTGATTTCCTTGTGTAAGCTGTGGAGGGTGTCCTTCCTCTGCTGAGTCAGTTCCATCTTGTTCTTAGACATTACTTTCTTCCACTTGTATAACCTATGAATATTTGATGCCCACCAGAGTGGCTTGCTTTCTGTGAGAAACTTGTTTTGATCCATTCACATACAGTGGACACTATACATTTGTATAACTGTTTATACAGGCCATCTGTGTACATAACAGTGGTAGCAGGGGGTTTGCAGATCTTTATGGCATCAGTTAGAAACCTATAGTTTGCTTTGGATAAATGTTTCATCCTTTCTGCTCTTGACGGGGTGTCAGGAATGATTGTGAATGTGAACGAGATTGAATTGTGATCTGACCTGACCAAGGGGGCCAAAACACAGGGGTTAGTGCAGAGAACCACTATGATGGTCAGTATTAAGTCTAAGACATTCAAGTCCCTTGTGGTGGTGTAGACTATCTGTTACACAGCATGTGTATTAACAGAGTGCAGGAACCTTAGGGTGAGTGTGTTTGTGCATCTAAATAACTCTAAATCAGTGGAAGGATAGTTGAAATCACACATGACCAAGGTATTTGGCTGTCTAGTGAGTGATTTATTAGGTCCAACTAGGCGGAGTGGCCCTCATGGTTCATGATGGGGGACCTGTATCTATCAATGATATGGAAGGGGATTTTACATACAGTTAGTTGGACTTGGAGTAGTACTACAGAGTCATACACTTTGACCAGTCTTGTGGTGTATTTCTCTTTAATGAAGATTTATACACCTCTGCCTTTGGTTCTTTCATGTTCATTTTGATGTGTGAATGTTTGGAAGGCATTGTAGCCCTGCATGGCCAGGGTGCTCTCTGTGGCCTTAACCATGTCTGTGTGATTGCACAGACATGGGCATCTTCCAAGGTGAGGAGTTCTTCCAGTATGTGCAGTTTTTGATTTACACTCCTTGCATTAAGCAGCATAACCTTCAGTTTGTCTGTGTTGGATTCTTTTATGTTGGGACGTTAGTTGTTCTGAAATTGCCTAAAAAGGCCACTATGGGGGAGCCAAGCACCCTCATATAGTGCAGTGAGGTAAGCCTCCAGTTCTGCTGGTACATGTTGTTGAGAGACTTGAGGGTGTGTGTGATCTGATGGACCCTGGCACCTGACACACAGCCAACTGTGACTTTCTCCTTGCCCAGTCTAGTGAGGAGTACATCTGTGTGTCTCACTATGGAGTTGCATATGAGCAAGACATTTGGTTTTGAGGTGTTTTGTTTGAGGGGTGTATTGGCTAAAACACAGATGTGGGTATTATTATGTGTAGTGAATTATGTTGGCTCTTCACTGTGTGCAGTAGATTTATGCTTGGGAGGTCTCCGATCTTTAGTTAGGTTTCTAGTGAGTATCTCCACATATGTGGGTTTATGTGTTGTGAGCTTGTGTGCAACAGTGTATCCTTACAACATGTTTGATATCTGGTTTGTTGTTATGTGAGAGAATTGATTCCAAATTCATTGTATAGATACAGCTCTCACATGCTGTGTTAGTTTGCTTTAACAATAACTGGTTGTCAGTATACATAAGGCAATTGCTCTATTCTCTCAGGATTCCAATGTAAATCAGGCTGCCTGGAGACATAGTGGGAAACTGTTCATCCATTATGAAAGGTATATACTGTAGTAACTAGTGGGAAGTAGGCTAGATGGACCAGGTTTTGGTGTAAGGCTAACACAATGTGTCTATTCTATGAAGGGCTAGGATTACAAAAAGTGTGTCAATGTTTCACAACTGAGTTGCTCACTGAGCAGCATTGCAAGGTCTGAGAAGCTACAGTAAACTGAGCGCAAACACCCCAAAAACACAACACTGGAATACAAGCAAATTTAAGCTATTTTGAACAAGTAAAAAGGGAGAGGCCAACAGTGAGGCTTATTCCAGCAATCCCCAAGTCAGATGGATTTTTGGCTGCACAGTTCTGCCACAAGGGTACAGGGGGATTTCTTAATGTAAGAGAGCTAATTTTAGTGATCCAGTGATACCAAACAGTCTATATTTAGCAAACCTGAACTATGGAGTTGCATATGAGCAAGACATTTGGTTTTGAGGAGTTTTGTTTGAGGGGTGTATTGGCTAAAACACAGATATGGGTATTATTATGTGTAGTGAATTATGTTGGCTCTTCACTGTGTGCAGTAGATTTATGCTTGGGAGGTCTCCGATCTTTAGTTAGGTTTCTAGTGAGTATCTCCACATATGTGGGTTTATGTGTTGTGAGCTTGTGTGCAACAGTGTATCCTTACAACATGTTTGATATCTGGTTTGTTGTTATGTGAGAGAATTGATTCCAAATTCATTGTATAGATACAGCTCTCAGATGCTGTGTTAGTTTGCTTTAACAATAACTGGTTGTCAGTATACATAAGGCAATTGCTCTATTCTCTCAGGATTCCAATGTAAATCAGGCTGCCTGGAGACATAGTGGGAAACTGTTCATCCATTATGAAAGGTATATACTGTAGTAACTAGTGGGAAGTAGGCTAGATGGACCAGGTTTTGGTGTAAGGCTAACACAATGTGTCTATTCTATGAAGGGCTAGGATTACAAAAAGTGTGTCAATGTTTCACAACTGAGTTGCTCACTGAGCAGCATTGCAAGGTCTGAGCAGCTACAGTAAATGGAGCGCAAACACCCCAAAAACACAACACTGGAATACAAGCAAATTTAAACTATTTTGAACAAGTAAAAAGGGAGAGGCCAACAGTGAGGCTTATTCCAGCAATCCCCATGTCAGATGGATTTTTGGCTGCACAGTTCTGCCACAAGGGTACAGGGGGATTTCTTAATGTAAAAGAGCTAATTTTAGTGATCCAGTGATACCAAACAGTCTATATTTAGCAAACCTGAATCAAGCTTATGCTATCAAATGCAGAAGTTCTAGAAATCCAAACTGCTGAAAATCCCAATCACAACAGAAGAACAAACGGTTTAAATTTCAGCAATCCAGTAAAATACTCCAACAATAGTATAGACAGCAAATGAATGTCTATGCCAGAATAATCTGACCTGTGGTTGATACTGTTATGTCTGTAGTCTGAAAGATAGGGCATATCACTACGCTACATGGGACCAAAATGTTAAGCAAATATCAGCACAGTCTGTGCAGATTTGTATCGTGTACAGTCATGTCACCTCCCCATAGTCCCATAGAAATGCAGTAACCATGTTACTAGACTTAAGCAGCATCCACCTGTCACCCAGAGTGATGGCACAATAGTAGCAGAAAGCAATTGTAGTAACACCCACAGTCAACTTACTGGTGCCATCCCAGGGGTGTCTTCTGCTGGCAGCCTGGGAACATATGATCATCAGAATGCACAGCCCTGCTACTGATGGCCTGCATCTGTCACACCTGGCCTACAGGCCTCTGGCAAATGCCTATGCCTCACCCACAGTGCCCTTTAAAGAGTGCCATGGGGTCCACAACACCAACATAACAACACAATCCACAAAATGCAAAGAAAGGCCATGCTGGCAACTGCTAGGAGCAAACCTGTCAGCCTCAGAGAGCCAGAAATTGGAACAGAGTCTTGAATATTTGGATGATGAATGTCCAAAGAGAAGGACACCTTTGAAATACTGCTGTAATAATGTTATAAAGTTGATGGAATGATTTGTAGTAGCATGGAATGTCTGATGGATACGAAGTCTGAAACTGCAATGTCAACTGTCTGTAATATCTGACTTCAACCCTGAGTGACTTGCAAAACATGTTTTCTGGAAAATCACACTTGTTTGGGTAACTAACAAGATATATGAGTCAAGGATGTAGACATTCTGTGATACTCCGTACAGTTGACAGGCAGGGCTAGGAGTTTAAACACGGGAATGCACTCACTGCAAGCAGGCCTGACCCTGGAAGATGGTGACATCTATGCACCCACACAACCCTGGGCCACAGCCATGGGGAGTAATACACCCATCCCTGATCACTCATCCTATGTAGCATCCTGACCCCATCATGTGGCCATCCAAGCAAAATAAGGTGGGCCATACATATATGTGTGACAAACACACCTCCAGGCTGGTCAAACAGTCTGACACACACACAAGACCCTCCATGTGCAGTCAACCATTGAGGAGAGCCCAATGCAAAGTACTGGTAGATATAGGCAAACATATCTGCCCAGGGCACCCCCCCCCCACATATCATATCCCCTACAAATCTATCTGGAGTCTGCCTGTCACCCTGATCCTGCCTGACATATATTACCCAACTGTGGACTGGAAATCAGACCAGACCAGGACATAAATGCACAGAGAGTCTACCATTGTTATATATTACCAAGGTGCTGGACCATTTCCACAGTAACAGCAGTCAACTGCTTGTAGGCACACCTCTCAACAGGTTGGATAGTGCAAGAATGCATAGCATTTGCCCCATAAACCTTGTGCATGCATCATCCATCCTGAACTCCTCTGGTAAATCACTGTGATGATCTGAGGAGGTATGTCACCAGGTACTGAAACAGAAAATGACAGTGTCAAATGGCATATATGACAGATGTCTGCTAAAACCAGCCCTGTAACCCTTGCAACCCATACATTACTGAGAGAAATTGTCAGAATCATTGTATGGCCCATTGTCCCCCCATTTTGATAGGCTATTGCCAGATATCCTAAACCAACAGGTTGAGAGGTATGGCCGTAACACAAAACAAACTGAACTGGAGTACAACAATCCCTGGAATGGAGTCCCACATGTACTATAGAAGGACACATTGGGCATGCTCATGCACTCAGTGAAATGTCAGTAGGATGTAAGAATGAACAGGCCTTCCCCACCCAGTGTACTTTCTATTGCCCCATCTTAGCAGTCCTGAAGATGTCTGCCACCATATAAGTCACTTTTGTTAGGCCCACTCCCATAAGCTCTGTGGTGCATGTGATAACTGCATAACACAATAGTGCAAATAACTAGTGCGGTAGGAGATCTAACCTCAGTCCTGGCAAATGGAAAAGTCTGTGTGTGTTCACAGCTAAAAGCTTTTGGGTCCATTCAAACCCAGTACACCTCCCCTTTCCCTACTTTAGCAGTCCTGCAGATATCAGTCATCTTAGAAGTGCCTTCTTCAGGCCTCAACCCCATAAGCTCTGTTGTACGTGCGATAACTGGATAATGCATTAGTACAAATAACTAGCTTGGTAGTTGTTCTAATCTCAGTCCTGGTAAATGTAGAATTGTGTGTGACAGTTGTGTATGTAAGACTGAGGGAGTTGTGTGTCTCTTTATAGGTGAAACAGTTTTATGCCATTCCCACCCATGACACTTCACAGTGCCCCACCTTATCAGTCCAGATGATGTCAGTCCCTTATCAGTGACCTTGGCCAGCTGTTATCCCTGTAAGCTTAGTAGTGCATGTGATAAATGCTTAACATATAGTACAAATGACTAGTTTGGCAGGGGTTCTACTCTTCCAGCAAATGTGTGTGTGGGTACGCATGCTTGTAAGTAGAAGTATTTTGATACATTTCCCACCCACTGTCCTACTTTATCAGTCCTGCCAATGTCATTCCCCGTATCAGCACCTTTGGCCATTTCTCAGCCCAGTCAGCTCTGTTGTGCATGTGGTAACTGTGTAACACTATGGTACAAATGACTAGTGAGGTAGGGGTTCTACTCTCACATCTGGCAAGTGTGTATGTGTGTCTGTTTGTAGGACAAAGTATTTTGATATGTTAAACACCCACTGCACTACTTTATCAGTCCTGCTGATGTCATTCCCTTTATAGGTTCACAAGTGTGTAGTAGGTAATGGCCCAGGAGCCTTAACAGGCCTAGCACATAGAAGGCCCCTGTCATTGTGCCACCCGATGTTACATCCCAGTGCCTGTATCAAGTATAGCCACTGCAGTGATCCTTGGGTTGAATTGTCTATTACCCATCCACTCATCAAGATTTCTCTGGAACAGGGTCAGCTAGGTGCTCTACATGACATGTATGGGAAGTGTATTCCAGGGCATGTGCAGTCTCTTGGTGAGGGACCTGTCCCACCAGCATGTTGTGGTGATTGTGGTACTGAGGTAGAGGTCTCTACAATGTGTGGTGTGGATGGATTTATATGTAGCATTTCTAAACCAGCTGGGTCAGACATGGCTTTGTAAGTCAAGCACAGATAGCTGCTAATTAAGTGATATGACACAGAGAATAGCTTGGGTCTGCTGGGTCTGTCTGTATATGATGTGTGTTTAATGCCTAGGAACCCCTTTGTGAGGTGCTCCTGTGGATTCTCCAGCTGTAGCAGGTGTCTAGTGAGGTACATGGCAAATGGTCCATAATACTTGGGGAGTGGTCTAATGGGTGAATAGTAGACAGAGATCATTACCTCTGTATTCCTGGATGCAAAACCCTTGGTAATGCGATGTGCCATACAGAAGGACTTCCTGACCACAGTGGCAATGTGGTGTTTGAAGGAGTAGGTGTTGCCAACCTGTGTCCCCAGATCTATTATAATGCCTGAAGTGGTCATTGGGCTCCCATTGATGTGGAACTTACTGGGAACTGAGATTTCACCAAAGGGGCTGATGATGCATTTTGTGGTATTAAGCTTCAGGCCATGGTTTCCACATGAGTCAGTGGTCTCAGTGAGGCCTTTATGTAGGATGTCAACATCACTTGTGGAATTCAAGATAGCTCCCAGCTTGCAGTCCTCTGTGAACTTGGTCAGCCAGAGTTCCTCTGTGCTGGGCTGGACTCCTGAGAAGTAGCTGCTGGACAGGACACTATCCAGTACATATCCCTGTAGGACCCCACTCGTGACCGATTGCCAGTCTGACTTGGAGTTTGCCACTGTCACACTGTGTGCTCTGTGAACCAATTTGCAAACCAACCACTGATATAGGGGTGGATACCTAGTTTGTTGGGTTTACCAATAATCCCTGACTGAGGAATGGTATCAGAAGCCTTGGCCAGATTGAGGTAGTCTGTATGCAGTGCCTTACTGTCATACACAGCCTTGGTGACTCACTCAAAGACGTCAACAGGGTTGAGCAGGCATGATCTGCCATTCACAAAGACAAACTGTGTGGGGTCCAGAGTTAGGGGTTCACCCATAGCTTGGTCACTCAGGCCCCTGATGATGATGCACTCATGTCCTTACATAGTAGACTTGTCAGGCTAATGGCCCAATAATCCCCAGGGTCTGTAGATGCTACCCCTTTATGGAGAGTGATGACTGCAGCAGTGTGCCATTTTGGAAGGACAAAGCCTGAGGTGAGGCTGTGACTGACCAGGGCACACAGATGTGGTGCCAATTCTCCTTGTATGTCATGTAGAATACAGCCACAGATATGTTGGGGTCCCATGGAAGCTGTATCCTTGCCTGTGGACAATGCAGGTCTAACCTGGCCTACAGTAATGCTGGGTGCCTGGCATTCATCTGCCATTGTGATTGTCCCCTGGGGGGGCGAGGGGTAAAGTTGGCATTGACTGTGTTGGCAAGACTGTGGCCAATATCTGTTGTGTCTGGATAGGAATCAGCATTGTGCAGTAACTCACAGCCCTTGTGGTTATTGCTGTGGAGGTTGTTGATATAAATATCAAAGGATTTTGTGATTGTTGTCAATGTCTGCTGCAAATCTGCCTTCATTGCTGCCTGTAGGTGATTCCATGAGGGATCCCAAGTTGTGTTTGAGCCTAATAAGGGTGTTCGCCAGTCTTGGGACACCACCATTTTCTGCATAAGTGTCCTCCTTCTGTTGTACCCTTTATTAATGGCAGGTGACCATCACAATGGCTTCCAGTGTTTAGAGGACAGTCTCTGTGTTCTGTAGGATATGGCTATTACCATGCATCCCTATACATGTTTGTGCAGTGCATATGTGTATGTTGTGACAGTCATGCAGCTATCTCCCATTGGCATGGGTGCAGTGAAGTCATGCACCCCTGTTTTTATGACTGCAATGTCAGCATTGGAGAGGTTTTTCAAAGTGGTTACCTTTGTGGGGGGTGTGGGTGAGATGTTGAGCTCCATGTTAATTACATCATCCTTGGATCTGACAAGGTAGGGATTGACAACTGTGGTCGAGCAGCAGTCCTATATAAGTAATCAATACAGGTCAAGGTTGTTGCATCATCTACTGGTGGTCAGTATGAGGTAGTCCAGACCATTGGAACTGATGAATTCCATGAAACATTGCGCCAGTGTACTGGAGCTTGACTACTTTTCCCAGGTGATAGAGGGGTAGTTGCAGTCTCCTAACTATGTCAGTCTTGGGTTGGACCTTTATGATTCCAGGGTGTTGAGGAATGTGCACTGACAGTCCAAGGACATAGCTGGGGGCCGATAGCAGGCTATAGTGTGGATTGCACTATTCCCCAAAGTCAATTTTACAGAAAGTACCTCTGATGCATTATGCTGGGATACTAGTCTGGAGCTGTGCATATCCATTATGGATATGGAGACAACACCACCTGTGGAGGTGTGGTCCATGTTTTGGCACTGACAGCTGTGGAATGCATCATAGCCTGTTAGTGCAGGGCTGCTGTCTGCTGCTGTGAACCACCTCTCCATTACAGCACAACTGTCAATGCCCTCCACTCTGAGGAGTGCTTTGAGTTACTGCATCATGACAGTTAGATGTCTACTGTTGAGCAGCATGACCCTCAGATTGCATACATGTCCAGCTGTTACGGTGGTTATTTGATTTGGAACACTGCCTAATAAGGCATTATAGGGGTGGCAAGACACTTATCCTGTACCTGGAAACCCAGGACTGACAGATTTAGGGCATCTCTGGCAAGGCATTGAGGTCTGTCAATCATGTTATCCTAAGCAGAGAGATAGTGGATCCCCTGAGAATGACACACAACATGTAAGCCAATGCTGCAGTCACTTATCTGTTGATAGTACTGCAGCATAATTTAGAGTGATGGCAATTTACTGCTCAGGGCTACTGTCACACCTGCCTGGACCACATAATCCAAGTGTTCAACCATGTCTCTTGTCAAGTAGCCCATTGAGGTGTGTCTCAGGTCATTCACACCCACATGGATGATGACAGAATGATACTTGCAGCTGTTCTGGAGTGGCCTGACTGGGTGTGTCATGTGTTGGATGCTGGCACGTGATACACAGTTGGCTGTTACCTCCTCTATAATCAACAGTGAGTGGGACATCTGTGTGCCACTGTACTGAGTCACCAATGATCACTGTATTGTGCAAGGTGATTAGGAGCTTAAGTTGAAGGACACACTGTGTAGGTGACACGTGTCTTTTGGCATGTACTTTGTTGTGGTGTTTGAGTGGGTATCTGTCTTGCTGGTCTGTGCTGCTTGTGTAAATGTCCATTGAGTGCCTCTGTGAAGGTGGGTGTGTGGGTTTTCAATATATGTCAGGGTTGCCATAGTGGGTGATGTGGTGAGCTATGTGGTGAGCTATGTAGTACAGATGGTTTGGTGCAGGTGTTGATCTCATCCTCTTGACCAGCTAGTCCTGTCTTTGCCGGAGAGTGCATATTTCCACATTTGGTGATATGGGGTAACTCTCACTGGTCTGAGTGTTTCAAGTTTAGAGGGGACGGTTGTCTGTGTACATGAGGCAGTTGCAACAGTGCCTCAGAATAGACAAGTTGCACCAGGTTAATGGGTAAAAGCACAGAAAACTGCACTTCAATCATGCCAGGAGGGGTGGTCATAAGTAGTAGGTACTGGGGCTAATTCCATGATGAATGAGTACTGCTGATGGCTCCCAGGTGTGATACACTTATTGATACAATAACTTGTTGAAGTACAAAGCTATAATACTATTTGAAGTGCAAGACAGAAAGAACTAGCAAGATGTATGGTAGAAACTGAAGGCAGACTTCTTGCAGTTGTAATACTTTACCTCAGTTGTGCAGTTATCAGCACCTTTGACCAGTTGAAAATGCAGTAAGCTCTGTAGTGCATGCTGTAACTGCATAACACTATAGTTGGCGTAATTAAATAGGCAAGAGTTCTCATCCCAATGCTGGCAACTGTGTGTGTGTGTGTATGAAGCATGTACTGTGTGTATTATACCATTTTTAACTTGTGTAATACCCTTTATACTTCCCCTCACTCCAGTTTAGAAGTCCTGTTGATGTCATTCACCTTAGAAGTACCTTTGGACTAGGTGAAATTATATAAGCTCTGTGGTGTGTCTGACAACTACATAACACTATAGTAGACATAACTAGATAGGCAGGAGTTCTGATCCCAATATTGGCAAGTGTGTGTGTGTGTGTGTGTGTGTGTGTGTGTGTGTGTGTGTGTGTGTGTGTGTGTGTGTGTGTGTGTCATATCTTGTGTGGCTGATAATAATTTTGATGTGTGTACCATACATGGCAGATGACCACCTCCTGATACCACTACTTTATATAGTGTGGTAATGGCATCGGCCTCACATGCAGCATGTGAAACCATTGTACAGGCCATACCAGTCCTCTGTACAGATGTGTCTGGAACATCAAGATGTTTGGAACCTACTAGTGCTCTGTCTGCCTTAACAATGCCCATGTAAGTGATGTAGTTGCTAAGTAGGCCACAGTGAGTATAGTGACAGATATGGCAGCATCAGGAATCATACCTGATAAACACAGCATATTGACACAATGTCTGCTACCCTCACACTTGTACAGGCTTGTAGTTGCAATACATGAGTCCAGATGATGTGAATTGTTCATGTCATGGGTCACATTAAAGGTAGGGAAAGGTGTAGGCTGACATATTGTGGTCTCAATCAGTATATTTCAGAAACAAATGGCATCTTAACAGGTGTGTGTGTACATTTTGTATCTACTGTATAGCAATAATGTTTCACACATGTTCTACCTTAGTCTGTTTGTCCAACACATTTTGCTGGTGTCTGTCCAGATGTCTTGCACTGACAGGTTGTGAGATATGATACAGAAATGTTACAATCTCTTCAGATAGGCCCCTGTGGTGTCCACTGCAATGCAATACAATTAACCCCACCACAAGTTAACTTGCACATAAAGCAATATGGCTATTAGTAATAGTTGTGTGCATGGTAACTTTCATGCCCTCCACATGCCTGGGGTATTGCCAAAGCACAACTGAACATTCCATACCCACCAGCTTCAGGCTGCTGTCCCATATGCATACCAGAGTAACCTATGTGGTTATGGGAGAGAGGTATTGTCAGCCAACTCACATGTGCCCTTGGAAAAGGATGTCTGCAGCATGTCTGCACATTTACAGTACAACATTCAATATAACACAATTTTCTGTCTTTCACCATAGATTTGCACTTCTGTGTATTATAAATCCCCATCCACAACTGCAATCAGACCTGGAACATGCATGTAGATACTGTACAGATACAAATATGTCTCATACAGTAGTCTACTAATCCCCACTGGGACCTTACCTTCACACTCCTTGTCTATTGTTTGTGTTGCAGCCACCTCCAGCAGAGTGGGGCTTTATACCCTAGTGTTGTACTGTGATGGGTGGCCAAAGCCTGGAAAGGAGCTCTTCATTTGGTGTCATGGGGGGCTGCATGGATGGCCTCCCACCTGTGGTTGTGGGGTCGGTGGCCAGGGCAGCAGCCCCTTGCCAGGCATTGCATATGAGGTTGATGGCATGATGCTGCACCTGCTCATATGTGCATGTGTGCAGGCCCACCAAATTTACCCTGTGGATAGGGTCATCCCACAGGGTGGTCCTCTCCCACAGATGTTGCCGGCTTCAGCCTAACAGTACTGTGTGGTTCTGTATTATGGCTTCCATTATCAGGTTGCATTCCGCTGGTGAAAGGTCTCCCGCCGGTGATGTGACATTGCACCTGGTAGACACTAACAGGGAAATACATCACAGGACCCTATACATTTGGCAACAGTATCTTCATTACCTGCACATGTACCTTGAATATCAGTAGCCAACACTAAAAACCATACCAGTAGCAACCGCTCACAACCACAGCATACCCCTGTAATCTATCAGCACAGTAACAGCTTGCATTGCACTCCTAGTCCTGATGAGTCATGTTGTTCACAGTGAGGGCAAGTTGTTTGCATAATCTGTCATTTCTCATTCAGGTCTGTGCAAATGGACGACATTAGCCATCTTACATGCAGATGGTGTGTGGATGGTACTGTAGCTTGGTGTGACAACAGTGTGTAATGCAGCTGGGAGCATATGCCTGAGTATGCGTAGGATGCAGACAGGGATGATATAACATCCCATGGATACTTACCTTTGTTGCCTTTCAGTAGGCAATATGTACCTGCTCATGGCTGATGAGGGGAGGGGTGTGGGTGTAGTACATATCTACCTATAGTGATGCTGAGCAGGGGGGGATGTTTCCCTAACCTTATCTGCATCAGGTTGCCTGTAGCTATGTTGTGTGTGTATGTGATCTGATCGGTCACCATTACAGGTTGGGTTGTTATCTTGCCTCTGAGATTACAGACACATGGGAAGATGGCATTGTGACTGTCCTTGGTGGATGTCTCCAATTTGTACTCATAGTTGGCCTTACAATAATCCACCTGTGGCCCTATATGCCTGTTCAGACAATGGCTGGCTTGATACCAGGTGGGTTCCTACCCCTACTTTGCCCTGTACAGCCACTATAGGGACCAAGTCTGTGGTTTGTGTAATGCTGCTGTCCAGCAAAGAGGATTACTCTACGTTGGTGGAGGTAGGTATGACAAGTAAGGTATTGCTGAGTCCATACAGCCATGTATGTGTTCAATCAGTTGTGTGTAGTGGGTGTGGCCACAAAGTGATAACGCAGTTGGACACCTCTACAATTTAGTCATGATAATCATGCTTACTGTACTAACCATGGCTCTGTCAGGACAATGCAACAATCAGTAGCTCTAGAAATGTCACTTTTTTGGGTGTGCAATAACTAAAAATACACACGTGTGCAACATGTACAGCTGTTGTAACTGACATTTTGCATGCCATGTCTGTTTTCATGAGGTGGGCACATACACCTACTCATACTAACACGTGCATAGCTAATACCTCACATACATGTCTGTTCTATGTCAGTATGGCACAGTAAATTCACACTCTTGCTGTGCAGTCATCCCTCTCAACCTGTTACAGCAGGACATCTGTAGGATGTCATGCAGTCATGGGTGCAATAGGACAAAATCAGTGACAGTGTCTCAATTTTGCTGTAACATACTTGAGTTATTCAATAGCACAGTAGCCTTTGCACTGACAGGCATCCCCTGGAGGATGCCCAGCAGTCGTATGGCAGGAAGAGAGGGGAAAGGCTAGAAGGGTCACATTGAGGGTAAGAATTATTAATGTTGGCAGTATGAGTGTTATAGGGACCAGGCTAGCTGATATGATGACCAGGGGATGGTTGATATATTGTGTTTGTGCAAGAAACCACATGGAAAGAGATCATGACTGGGTGTATGGTAGGCAGGTCACAACTGTGCTATCAAGGTGTGGACTGGAGGTGGAAGGGATAGGGCTTCTGCTGAAGGAACAGCATGCCTAGAGTGTTTTGGAGGATGACATAAGTGTCTGATAGAGTGATGTTTCTGAAGCTGTAAGCTGATGGTGTAATGATGACTGTTGTTAGTGCATATGCTATGCAGGTTGGTTGTGTGAGGGATGAGAAAGAAAGATGTGACATCAGTTGGATGACATGGTGATGACAGTAATACCCAAGGGTGACAGACTGGTCATTGCAGCAGATGTCAATGGGCATGTTGGTGAAGGGAACAGAGGGGATGTGGAATTGATGGGGATGTATGGTGTTAAAAGGAGTGGAGATTGTGAGATGGTAGTGGATTTTGCAAAATGGATGGACAGGGCTGTGGTAAATATGCACTATAACACGAGGGAGGAGCATAGGGTGACACAAGAGTGGAGTAAGATGCACACAGGTGGAATATATCCAGTGTAGGAGGGCCAGTTTGAAGGAGATTGGAGAATGTAAATTGGTGAAAGAGGAAAGTGTATTTAGGCAACAGAGAATGTTGGTATGTGAGATGATGTTGGTGATCGAGATGAGTTGAAATGTGGGGGCAGCACAATTGATCAAATGGTGTAAATTGGAAAAGTGTGCTTGTGAGGTGGAGTTCAGCGAAGGACTGAGACAGGCACTGGGTGGCAGTGACAATCTAACAAATACCTGGTTAAGTACACCAGAGCTGGTAAGGGAGACAGCTAGATGGGTGCTTGCGGTGACATGTGGATGGAGGAAGCAGTACAAGGACACCTGTTGGTGGATTGAGGAAGTACTAGACAGTATACAGAGGCAGAGGATGGGGAGAAAGGAGTGGGATTGTCAGAGAAATGAGGAAAGTAGGCAGGAGTATGAGGAAATGATGTGCATGGCAAAGAGAGAGGTGGCAAATGATGAGGATGGGCATATGAAGAGGTCTATGACAGGTTGGACACTAAGGAGGGATGACAGGAATTGTACTGATTGGCTGGACAGATGCACTGAGCTAGGAAAGATGTTTAGCAGATTAGGGTGATAAAGGATAATGAGGTATATGTACTCAAAAGCAAGGAGAGTGTGTTGAGGACATGGACAGAGTACTTTGAGATGCTGATAATGGAAGAGAATGAGACAGAGAAGGTTGGATGATGTGGGTATGGTGAATCAGGAAGTGCAATGGCTTAACAAGGAGGATGTAAGGATAGCTATGGAGAGGATGAATACTGGCAAGCCTGTTGGTCCACATTACACCCCTGTGGGAAGCATGGGATTGTTTAGGGAAAATGGCAGTGGCATGCTAGCTAGACTGTTTACTGATATCTTGGGAAGTGTCAGGTTGCATGAGGAGTGGAGGGAAAGTGCTTGGGTACAGTGTTAAGAATGAGGTTGATGTGCAGAGCTGTGATAACTACAGAAGGATAACATTGACCAGTCACAGCATGAAGTTATGGGTAAGAGTAGTGGAAGCTAGGTTACACATGGAGGTGAGGAGTACTGGTCAGCAGTATGGTTTCATGTATGGAAAGGGTGCTACCAGTGTGATGTTTGCTCTGTGACTGTTACTGGTGGAATACAGGGAAGGTCAGGAGTTGCTCTGTGTCTCTCTTGTGATAAATGCATAATACTATAGTGCAGTAAACTAGTTAGGTAGGGGTTCAAATCTCGGTCTGGCAAATTGAAAAGTGTGTCTGTTTGTGTGTGAGTGTGGGTGTGCTTGTAGGTTAATGATTTTGTGGCCATTCACACTCAGTCTACTTCCCATTGCCCTATTTTAGCACTGTGCTGATGTCACTCACCTTGAAAGATCCCTTTGAGCAGCCTTTAGCCCTATAAGCTCCGTGGTGCTTGTGATGAATGTGTAATACTATAGTGCTGCATACTAGTTAGGTTGCAGTTCTTAGGTTGGAGTTCTAATCTCAGTACAGGCAAATGTAAAAGTGTGTCTGTTTGTGTGAGAGGGTATGTGTTTGTAGAGACATGATTTTGAGGCCATTCCCACTTATTATACTTCCCTTTCCCCTCCTTTAGCACTGCCGCTGATGTCACTCATGTTTAAAAATATCTTTGGACAGTTCTCAAACATATAAGTTCTGTGGCATGTCTGATAAATGCATAACACTGTAGTAGCAATTACTAGATAGATAGTGGTTTGAATCTCATTCATGGCAAGTGCGTGTGTCTCTGTCTGTGGTTATGTCTTTAATATTGTGATCCATATCCATTGGGGGGATTTGCTATACTTTTGTGTGGTCCACCCAGTACTCTACCAGATGTCCACTGTACAGGGCCCACTGTTGTGGTAGCTGTGGACACTCTACAGTCCTATAATCTGTTTGTCATGTGAAATAACTATGTGACAGTATGGAGTCAAAAACAAGATAGGTGGCCCTTGTAGTCCTGTGATACAATCCCACACTCAGGAATCATAGGCAAACACAATCATCTATTCATTAATCCCTATGTCACTAAGTGGTCTGCAAATTGGCTCCTGGATGGAACCCACAGAGTGAAAGCAGCAGACTCCATGTCTGACTGCAAAACAGTCATGAGTGGAGTACCACAAGATCTTGTCCTGGGTCCACTCTTGTTTGTTATGTGTGCCTCTGACATCCAGCCCAACACCAATAAACTGTGGCTAACAATGTTTGCAGACAATTGCTAATTGGGGGCTATGTTTATATCCTGCATAAAGTCACCACCGACACCTCCAACTTTTGTCAGAACACTGGACTTAGTGTCAGTGTCATGAAATGTGTCCCAATTCCCTGTTGAATCAATGTGTTGTCCACAAATAACCACATCGGTGGGAATTCAATGGACAAACAAAGCACCCTGAACCACTGCTAGGTAGGCACACAAATTTATTAAGCCGAACAGTTCACTCGAAAAAATTCTTCCTAATAAATAATTTAATATCAATTAAAAGTTTAAAAATATTTGTTTTCTCTCTAGGTATAAAACCAAAACCTTTTGTCAATAGTTCAAAATGACTACTGTTAATTGCTACATCTGTGTAATTGAAAATATTAAAATCATTATAACTGTATTTAAAACCACAGTTTGTAATTATTCCCAGACTGGTCGTCTCCTTTCCTGAGCGCGCCAGTTTCTGGTTTTGTAGTTTTGTGAATTGTAAGTAACAGGTTCCCTGTGCATAAGTCTCTCAGACCGCCTTAAAGGTGGAAATGCAGCATCATAATCATTCTCTAAAGGCAATTCATTGTCAGAAATGTCATTGTTAGGTTCTCTGTAGTGATTAATGTCATAATTTCTAACATTTCTCACCCACTTCTTAGGCTTGGTATTGTTTCTTTGTTTTGTATTCATTTAAATCTCTCTCAATCTTGTTTAATTTTCTGTTTTTAACCTCCAAACATTTACTTTCTAAATTATTTAATAGTTTATGATATTTGCTTCTCTCTTCATCCACTGTAAATAGTAAATCGTGAGTAATGTCCTTGTTTATACATTCTACAGTTTCTTGCAACTTCTTTATTTCTACCTCATTGTTTTAATGATAGCCCTCATTATATCAAAACCACAATTATCAAAAGCCTCTATTAGTTCAAAATAAAACTCTGTACCTTCCACAACCTTGTTAGGGTATTTGCATACCCTAAGCCCTTTAGGCACAATTTTCTGTTCTAAACAATACTTTAAATAAGTGTTATCCATTTCTAACATTTTGCATTTGTATAAAAAATAGTCCAGGTCATCAAGCTTTTGAGAAAAAGTTCCTTGTAGTTTATCATTAGTGTTGTTTTTGCTAGCAAAATCATAAACAACATTGAATAAGTCACTGAAATGTCTTTTTGTACCTGTAGAGTTTAAACTACCACCAGGGCCAAAACGAACTCCTTCACCCATTTTTCTAACATTGTTAGGCTGCTCAGAGAGACTTATGCACAGGGAACCTGTTACTTACAATTCAAAAAACTACAAAACCAGAAACTGGGGAGTTCAGGAAAGGAGACGACCAGTCTGGGAATAATTACAAACTGTGGTTTTAAATACAGTTATAATGATTTTAATATTTTCAATTACACAGATGTAGCAATTAACAGTAGTCATTTTGAACTATTGACAAAAGGTTTTGGTTTTATACCTAGAGAGAAAACAAATATTTTTAAACTTTTAATTGATATTAAATTATTTATTAGGAAGAATTTTTTCGAGTGAACTGTTCGGCTTAATAAATTTGTGTGCCTACCTAGCAGTGGTTCAGGGTGCTTTGTTTCTGCTTACTGGTTTGTTCTGCATCCTCCGTTTTTTGGTTACTAGTAACTTTGGGATGGAATCACCTGCTGGGAGTGTGGCAAGCAATGGAGCAAAGACTAATGAAGTCGGTGAGCTCAGGAAGCTTATCGGACAGCTCACTCAACTTGTGGGGCTTTTGACCCCAGTCAGCCAATCTTTGGCCTCGGTATTGACGTCTGTATTGGAACCAGGAAACCAGGAAGTGCATCGGAGTGTTGAGGCGAGAGACGGGCTGTTGCTGAGGAAAATGATTCCAGAGATGTAGAAAGACGAAATGGAGCAGGATCCAGCAGTCTGGATGGTTTCCCTCGGATTTTGCTTGAAGAAACCGACCACGGACAATCTGAGCAGCCTAACAATGTTAGAAAAATGGGTGAAGGAGTTCGTTTTGGCCCTGGTGGTAGTTTAAACTCTACAGGTACAAAAAGACATTTCAGTGACTTATTCAATGTTGTTTATGATTTTGCTAGCAAAACAACACTAATGATAAACTACAAGGAACTTTTCTCAAAAGCTTGATGACCTGGACTATTTTTATACAAATGCAAAATGTTAGAAATGGATAACACTTATTTAAAGTATTGTTTAGAACAGAAAATTGTGCCCAAAGGGCTTAGGGTATGCAAATACCCTAACAAGGTTGTGGAAGGTACAGAGTTTTATTTTGAACTAATAGAGGCTTTTGATAATTGTGGTTTTGATATAATGAGGGCTATCATTAAAAACAATGAGGTAGAAATAAAGAAGTTGCAAGAAACTGCAGAATGTATAAACAAGGACATTACTCACGATTTACTATTTACAGTGGATGAAGAGAGAAGCAAATATCATAAACTATTAAATAATTTAGAAAGTAAATGTTTGGAGGTTAAAACAGAAAATTAAACAAGATTGAGAGAGATTTAAATGAATACAAAACAAAGAAACAATACCCGAAGCCTAAGAATTGGGTGAGAAATGTTAGAAATTATGACATTAATCACTACAGAGAACCTAACAATGACATTTCTGACAATGAATTGCCTTTAGAGAATGATTATGATGCTGCATTTCCACCTTTAAGGCGGTCTGAGAGACTTATGCACAGGGAACCTGTTACTTACAATTCAAAAACTACAAAACCAGAAACTGGGGAGCTCAGGAAAGGAGACACCAGTCTGGGAATAATTACAAACTGTGGTTTTAAATACAGTTATAATGATTTTAATATTTTCAATTACACAGATGTAGCAATTAACAGTAGTCATTTTGAACTATTGACAAAAGGTTTTGGTTTTATACCTAGAGAGAAAACAAATATTTTTAAACTTTTAATTGATATTAAATTATTTATTAGGAAGAATTTTTTAAGTGAACTGTTCGCTTAATAAATTTGTGTGCCTACCTAGCAGTGGTTCAGGGTGCTTTGTTTCTGCTTACTGGTTTGTTCTGCATCCTCCGTTTTTTGGTTACTAGTAACTTTGGGATGGAATCACCTGCTGGGAGTGTGGCAAGCAATGGAGCAAAGACTAATGAAGTCGGTGAGCTCAGGAAGCTTATCGGACAGCTCACTCAACTTGTGGGGCTTTTGACCCCAGTCAGCCAATCTTTGGCCTTGGTATTGACGTCTGTATTGGAACCAGGAAACCAGGAAGTGCATCGGGTGTTGAGGCGCGAGAGACGGGCTGTTGCTGAGGAAAATGATTCCAGAGATGTAGAAAGACGAAATGGAGCAGGATCCAGCAGTCTGGATGGTTTCCCTCATTTTGCTTGAAGAAACCGACCACGGACAATCTGAGCAGCCTAACAATGTTAGAAAAATGGGTGAAGGAGTTCGTTTTGACCCTGGTGGTAGTTTAAACTCTACAGGTACAAAAAGACATTTCAGTGACTTATTCAATGTTGTTTATGATTTTGCTAGCAAAAACAACACTAATGATAAACTACAAGGAACTTTTCTCAAAAGCTTGATGACCTGGACTATTTTTTATACAAATGCAAAATGTTAGAAATGGATAACACTTATTTAAAGTATTGTTTAGAACAGAAAATTGTGCCCAAAGGGCTTAGGGTATGCAAATACCTAACAAGGTTGTGGAAGGTACAGAGTTTTATTTTGAACTAATAGAGGCTTTTGATAATTGTGGTTTTGATATAATGAGGGCTATCATTAAAAACAATGAGGTAGAAATAAAGAAGTTGCAAGAAACTGTAGAATGTATAAACAAGGACATTACTCACGATTTACTATTTACAGTGGATGAAGAGAGAAGCAAATATCATAAACTATTAAATAATTTAGAAAGTAAATGTTTGGAGGTTAAAAACAGAAAATTAAACAAGATTGAGAGAGATTTAAATGAATACAAAACAAAGAAACAATACCCGAAGCCTAAGAATTGGGTGAGAAATGTTAGAAATTATGACATTAATCACTACAGAGAACCTAACAATGACATTTCTGACAATGAATTGCCTTTAGAGAATGATTATGATGCTGCATTTCCACCTTTAAGGCGGTCTGAGAGACTTATGCACAGGGAACCTGTTACTTACAATTCAAAAAACTACAAAACCAGAAACTGGGGAGCTCAGGAAAGGACGACCAGTCTGGGAATAATTACAAACTGTGGTTTTAAATACAGTTATAATGATTTTAATATTTTCAATTACACAGATGTAGCAATTAACAGTAGTCATTTTGAGCTATTGACAAAAGGTTTTGGTTTTATACCTAGAGAGAAAACAAATATTTTTAAACTTTTAATTGATATTAAATTATTTATTAGGAAGAATTTTTTCGAGTGAACTGTTCGGCTTAATAAATTTGTGTGCCTACCTAGCAGTGGTTCAGGGTGCTTTGTTTCTGCTTACTGGTTTGTTCTGCATCCTCCGTTTTTTGGTTACTGGGAATTCAATGGACATGGATGTCCTTATAGGAGGTGTGTGAACACAACTTGACAGCAAACTCTCTTCTGACCACCACATTGCCACTGTGGAGAGAAAGTCCTTCCATGTGGCAAACTGCATAACTAAGGTTGTGTCATCCAGGAATGAAGAGGTCAATGTCTTCCTCTACTCCCCACACATTAGGCCAATCAGCAGGTACAATGGCCCATTTACCATGTAACTCATTAGACACCTTCAACAACTGGGTAGGCTGCAAGTGTACCTCACATGTAGGACCCTAGGCATGTCCGCTATGGACAGAGGCCCAAACCTTCAGGTGTTCCTGGTCACATCTTAACTATTTACAGGCAATCCCTGCTTGACTGGCAATGCCATGTCTGGCCAGCTGTGTTACAAATGCCACAGCTAGGAAACCTCATTCTGTATGCATCACATACCACAGATACCTCAATCGCATTACCACATTCAATACCACATTCAACAGAGCATGCTTGGGGACAGATACATAACACAGACACTGGCCACATTATGTGATATATGTTGCATACATGTCAATCGAAGCACCTCACTAGCCCTCTTCAAGAGAAATTCAGATGAATGGATAGTGAATATAACTGACACCCTGGGGATCACTCATGTGGCAGTATTTGATAGATGCACTGCTGACAAATGTCAGCCAGGGTACCCCCATGAGCTAGGCTTGTAATGACTCCATGGCCATTAGTGTGGTACATGCATACGTACACATAGACCCATGACACTCAGTACTGGCAAATATGTGTGCATGCATTACTGTGTAAACAACTGTTTCCTAGCATGTAAACCTGTAGGTGACATTACTCTATGGCCCTTCCACCCACTCCACCTACCAGTGCTATACTTTGCAGTGTTGGTGATGTTATTCACTGTAAGGGTACCTTGTGACACTCTTCACCCTATAGGCTCCATGGAGCATGCGGTAACTGCATTGCACAATAATAACAATGACTACATAGGTGGGGTTCCACCCTGAGTCCTTGGAAATGTGAATATGTGTGTGTATGTGTATGTGAGTCTCTGAAAGTGAGCATATTTGTATAAGACAGATTTTGAGGGCTGATTTTCCACACACACTGCACATTGCCATACTGTACAAGGGCTGGTGATGTTGGCCACATTACAGGAGCCATCACCTTACAGTCTGTGTTGCGTGCAGTAAATGTGTGTCACTGTAGTAGCAATAACTACATAGCCAGGGGTTCTAATCTGAGGAAAGCCAAATCTGTGAATGTTTGTGTGTCAGTACAGTACAAAGTGTTTGAGTGAGTACTATGTTCACTTGGAGGGTGGTTCTTACATTTTAGACAATGGTACTCCCACTACATATCCCAATGTCCACTGTATGTGGTCTGTTGTCTCCATCAACCTTACAATTATCTGACAACAATCTTCAGCCCAATAAGGACTGTGCTGTGTGCATGAACTATGTAACAGTATGCCCTGACTGACAAGATAGTCAGGGCTGCTAAACCCAGGTCTGTCAAATGTGTCTATGACTGTATGTGTTTGTCAATGTGTATAAGCCAGTATGTTATACTATGCTATGTCCATTCACACCCAGTACATCCCCCATTGCCATACTGTACAAGGCCTGGTGATGTTCACTTTACAAGAACCTTGGAACACACTTCACCCTACAAACTATGTGGCATGTGCAATTAAGGCAGAACACATTAGTAGCAATAGTTACATACGTAGGGGTTCTAATCTCAGTGTTGGCAAGTGTGGGTGCATGTGTATGTGAAGGGATCTAATTCAATTCACAGAAAAACCATTTCACAAGAATTCATTTCACTGAGACTAAAATTGCAAAAGAATCATTTTGTGGAAATTAATTTCACCAAAACTAGTAGTGGCAGTGTAAATGCCCTTTCCCCTACTGTACAGCTGTACAGTGATACTGGAGTTATTATATATAGTTGGGGCTGGTTCTTGGGGCCACAGGGAACCACATATGGGGTTGTGTTGTGTATAGACCCTGTGTAGTGTGCTGTTATACTGTCCAGTGTATGTTAAGAGGGTAAGTAGTTGTTAATCAAACTAGGTGTGGGGTTGCGCCACCCCACACCCTCAAATGTGGGGGGCTGTGCTCTGCACACCCCCACAACTATATATACAAACTCCAGGATTGCACTACAGTGGGGAAAAAGACATATACCCTGCCATTACTATTTTCAGTGAAATGATATTTGGCATACTGATTATTTTGTGATTTGAGATTTTCATAATTTGGTCTTGGTGGGATTACATTAGCAAAAAGTAGCTCTCTGCAAAGTGAAGTACATCCATGTGAACAGTACTCTCTGTATGTTGCATCAACACAAAACTCTGTGTGTGTGTGTTATTCACAAACCTTTGGTGTGTGCCACCCAATACACTTACCATTGTCCACTGTACAAGAGCTGCTTACATCAGCCATCATGCACTTACCTGTATACACCCCTCAGACCTATCAGTCATGTGGCACATGCAATAACTGTTATACAGACCTGTTACTTGGGTTCAGCTGTACCCTGGATATGACACAGTCAGTCTGTTACCACAATACCACACCCCTTGTAGGAAAGGAAAGCTGGTCAACATCTTCCTAACACACAGACACCTTGAACACAAACAGAATACATTATGGAGACCACATTCAGTCAGTGTTAATAACAGCAATAATGCATCATGGCTGGACAGCTACACACTCTGACATGTAAGCATTAAACATGCCAGCTGACAACACTTTAAACGGCAATACATTGCTAAACTGTAGCACATTCACCCTGGGCATCAGAACCATATTACCATGTCCCTGCAACAATGGTATGGATGACAGGGATGTGGCACAGGTACCATTATATTCACAGAGTGTGGTGTGGGTTTGCCAGAGGCCTAGGCTGAGCTATTTGGTTGACATCATGTATGAGGGTTAGGGGGTTGTTTATTGGATGGGCCATGCAGAGGTGGTGTGTGTAAGTATGGAGGTGCCCTAGCTGTGATGGTGGTGTGTGTGTGTGTATGGATGCACACAGTTCCACCATGTAACTGCCCTATACAAGGGTATGTTGGACAGCTGTGGACCATACATGGCAGGGTGTACAGTTCACTGTATCCGGCCACAGACTTGAGAACTGGGCCTGCCAGGGGTTTCACTGGCACCACCAGGCCGAAGCCAAGATATGGTACTCTCCCCTAATGATGACAATTATCTGCTGGATCTGCATCCCTGTTGGGACCGGCCAAGACCATGTGTTCATGGCCTGCTGCATCATGGTGTGGACACACCCCCCTGCAGTGCTGCTGCTGATACTGCTACTATGGGAGTGGGAGCGAGATGTTGCATGGCTACGTAGACCTTCAGCTGTTTGTGATGCTGTCCTACGTCTATGTGGCTGACAGCCTACTCCCACCACATGCTCTACCACAGACATCCCACAGTCGAGGATTGCCACCATCTCACCCAACTGTCTATCCATGACAGCCGCATAATAACAGTGGTCATCTGCAAGATCACAGATGTTGTCACATACAGCAGGAAGAGTAGCCCTCTGGAGCCTCAGACCATCTCTGGTGCAACATTCAATATGTGCCTGTACCTCCATGATGGTCGAAGACATACATCTGGTGACACCTGCTGTGGCACTTGTGGCATGGGAATGATGGGCAGCAGTCCTCCTATGATCGCTCCCTGTCCATCTGCCTGTGTGGGACCTCACCTGTTATCTGGCTATGGCTGGTGACTACAGACATGCTTGCCATAGTCACCACACTTTCCTGTCCCATGCCACCACCCGCCAACTGTCCCTCATCTATGGCCACTGGTGATGGGGTATATGTGGGCATTGTGACTGTGTGCAGGGATGAGATGGAAAAAAGTGGGATGCTAACCAATGGCACATATTCAGCCCCTGACATCCCTGCCTGTGTCTCACTATGTCTATCATCGTCAGAGTCTGCAGAGACCCTGACATCAGTTTCCACGTGGGAGGGACCCCGACCCCCATTGCCACCTGTGAGGGGAAGACAATATATGTAAATTAATACCTCTACGTTATGGTTTACTTATACACACACACACACACACACACACACACACACACACACACACACACACACACACACACACACACACACACACAGCCATTCTTAATCCTTGTTACTAACAATATACATCTCTGGGATGCATGTGTTGTGTTAGTAGGTGATGTCCCTTCCCCTGGAACACACTGAACCTATGTACACATTATTGCTGTGCACCTGTATAGCACACTGGCATCTACTGCAGACCATAACTCACAACTATACAAATCATTGCTGAATGTGTAGATGTCTGGCAGTTGTGTTTGCTTTGTTCCTCAAAACCCCTATGTGCTTGTCTGACACATAACTGGAATGATATGAGGATTGATTTCACTAATTAATGACTGACATTTGATTTGTAGATGTCATCAGCAGCAGTGCATGTATGTGCAATAAAATCCGGATACACCAAGGACCTTCAAAGCTTAATGTGAATATGAGGAGCCTGCACACCCATATTGACATGCCAGCCTCTTCTATAATATGAAATGGGACCACATTACTGCATTTGAAAACATTACACACACTGGATATGTGACATATGACTTGTGCAATCTAATCAGGAATCAAATAAATGTGTTAGTTGTGAAGATACTGAATGAGATGAGTACAATATGGCAGTTGCATAAGTGTGAACACCCTTAAACCAATGGTTTGTTGAAGCACCTGTTAAGTGAACTACAGCAGTCGCTATTCCTGGGAAGGGATATACTAGCATGGCACATCTTGACTTGACATTATTTGGTCTGTCTTCCCTACAAACGTACCCCAACTCTGTTAGATTGCAAGGCCAGCTCATGTGCACAGCCCCTGGAAGTCACACAGGGGCTTTACTATTGTGTTGAATATGGTTTATGTCTGGCCCAATTCATAACCTTGAATGTGTTCAGATAGAGACATTCATAGCTAGCTTTGGATGTATGACTCAATTTACTGTTGTGTTTGAAGCTGAGACCCATCACCATCCTCAGCCTTATTGCAGATGCTTGACAACTGTGGGCCACACGTGAGTGTTATTTTGAAGTGTTCCAAATTTCCTCCACCATGTCTACAGACCTAGTTCCAGCTAATGAATAGCAGCCCTAAAGCTGTACACTGGCACCAGAAAGCTTCAAATTGAAGATGGTGGCCCTGAGGTGAAGTGAGGTGTTGCTTGTGCACCACACGTATCTTTATGAATACTGTCTGTAGGTTTGAACCTTGGTGTCATGACACCATTACACATTTCAAAACATACCTTTGGGAGACTTCATGTCATGCTTTTGATACCTGTACACAGCCCTGGATGGTGTTTCTTGTGGGAAAATGCTTCCGCCTACGTACCCTATCCCATAGGCCACACTGATGCAGAATCCAGCCAATTGTTGCCACAGGTACTACACAGGTATTACCTGCTAGACATTTCTGCAACTCCTTTTGTGTTGCCGCATGTCTCCTGGCAGCCTCCCTGACTAGTTTTCAACATGTTTTGTCATCTTTTTAGATGGGCATCTGGTTCTTTTCAACATCACTGTTGTCCCAGATTTAATGCACCTCTAGATCACTGTCTGCACTATTTTCCTTTGTATATGCAGTGGTGAGGTAATGTTTTTCACCTACTCTTGACTGCTACCTATCAGATATGGGATCCTTTTGATGCTTTGTAAGATGTGTGCAAGCCATGGCTGTTTATGTTGCAGGCAACTGAGCAAATGTCATGCACATACGTCTTGGACAGAAGACCATTACTTGGTGTGACATTGAGGCCCATTACTTGATGGCAGGTGTGTACTCAAGTAGAGTGAATGCTGTCAATACATCACAAGCTGCCTCCACAATATGTTATTTGGAGTCTGTGCACACATATGCATCCAGTGTTTTTTAAGGTTTGTATACCCCATATTTGTTGCCCTAACATATAGTTCTATTTTGCATGTTAATTCTTCATGTTAGGATCACATTACAGGTCGTAAAGGGTGTGGAATGTATTATTGTGGTTGCTTATGTATATATCAGGAACAGTTGCTATCTTAATAGGGATGTGCACGGGTTCCGACGTAGCTCGCAAGGCATTTCCTTGCGAGCTACATCGCCAAAACCAAATGGCTGCAGCAGCACTTTGCCATAGTGCAATATGGCTGAAAAGCATAGCCGCTGCAGCTGTAAACTATGAATGGAAATATTATACCTGGTGGCGATCCTTACAGACAGCTGCCCGGCTGTATTCAAGCAGAGACAGCCGTACTGGATGTGTAACACATTCCTTATTCTCATTAAAGGAATGCATTTATTTCATTATTTATTTATTTTATTGTCAGACATCTGAAAGGATCAATTTATATTTTAACATTTGATACCTTTTCCACTAGGGGGTTCAATGAGGACTGTAATTGGAGGCTGTTGAATTAAATATGTCATTAAGTGCCAATTGATTCTTGTAATCAAAGCAAGTATGTTTTGTAGTGTTGTACTACTTGAAGGCTTTGTCCAAGACATCATAGTATAATAATTTGTGTGGATTACTGGCTGGTTGATTTTCTGTGTGCTCTCTTTAGTCATTTCAGTTATGTTGCTAACAGATCGGTGTATGTCTGGCCATTGTGTATGGCAGCATAGTGTGTACTTATTATTTGGACTGTGTATGGGTGGGGGTGGCAGATGAATGTCCCATACCACCCCAGAATTCCATCTACACTGTGTATTTAAAGTCCCCCAGTATAAGGGTATTGGGTTGTACCTTAATATTTTCCAGGGTGTTTAGGAATGTGGAGTGGTAGTCTTGGGACATGGTGGGGGATGTATAGCAGGCTACAACCTGGATTGCAGTCTTGCTCAGTGTTAGTTGTACCTGACGTATGTCTGATGCATTATTTTGGGCTACTACTCTGGAGGTGTGCATATCCTTTATGAATATCAGGACACTACCACCTTTAGGACTTCAGTCCAGGTTTTGGGACCAAAATGTGTGGTATGAGGTATAGCCTGGTAGCAGAGGGGTGTTCCCTGGAGGCTTAAACCAGGTCTCTGTTACTGCACAGATGTCAATGTTTTCCATTTTAAAGAGTGGTTCAAAAAAGTGCATTTTGAGATTTAGACCTGTGGCACTGAGTAGGATAATCCTCAGATTACATTTGCTTGTATTCGTTATGGTGGCAATTTTGTCTTCAAGACATTGCATAAAAATGCACTAAGGTGATATTCCTGTCAATATGTTAGCAATAATAGTGTTGGTACAATAACCTTCTTAGCTTATCTACGTACGTAATTTGTTTAGGTTTTATTGTCATGCCTTTGTCCCCCCACTTTGCCTGGATTGTTCCAGAATCATAGCACTAAAGGACTGCGAGCATACCTCTCCACTGCCAGGCTGTTTGCAGACTGTCCAGGTGTTTGGCCCATACTTTGTTTCCATTCCACAGTTTATTTGTATTTGTCTGGGAAATACTGTTATGATCCAAGGATTTATGCCAGTGAATAATGACATACATGTGAGTTCCCATCCTCATATCATTCAGATGGTTCTGCTGATACACACCCTGTTGCTGTAGAACTGTTCAGTTATGACAGCAATATTCTGAATATGTCCCTATATATGGCCCATTTCCCACCCTTTGTACAGCCATTTTTCATTACTGTTGCACTAAGAGGTTGATAGGTATGGTTCTGAGGTATGGCTGTACTGCATGTTATATAACTACCAACATATGTATATATATATATATATATATATATATATATATATATATATATATATATATATATATATATATATATATTTATATAAATGTATATAAATGTATATATATATATATATATATATATATATATATATATATATATATATCCCTTCGTTTATATATACAACACACAAATGTTTCCACAGAACTTTCTCACTATTGCTGTATGCCTCTATTGAATGATTTGTTTGAAAAAAAATAATTCATACAGCTTTGATGGTGTAGTGTTATGTTCTCTGACTGCAGTGTACAGATTCCTGGGTTCAAGACCTGTGACTGCTTGCTTTTTCATTAATGTTAACTGAGCAGTCTGCATGATAAGTTTAATGTTAAATGAGCAGACTGCATGATAAGTTTGAAAAAGCAAGCTTAATTCATACAGCTCAGATGGTGTTGTATGTTCTCTGACTCTAATGTACAGGGTCTGGGTTAAAGACTTGGCAGGGTGATTATTTTGTTGCTGGGCAGAACAGTGGCTGATGGCATCAGAGTGATTAAAGCAGTTGTAAGCATTTGTAAGTGGGTTTGCGTGGGTTTGAGCGGCATTAAGATGGTGCTAAAACACAGTTAAACTGATAGGTGCTTAAACTGTGTAGGCTTCACTTACTGACATTTACCAGTGCGCAAATATGCTTAACAGAGCTAACTACTGGTTATCATTCACATTTAAGCAATGTGTAAACCTGCTAAGCATAACTCAGCTCTGGTAACCATTGCTCACATTCCAGTCTCATAACATAGCAGAGTAATGACATCATGTAATAAGTTTATTTAATGTCCTGTACATAACATGCTTTTATGTGCTCTCATTACAGTAGCAAGGGGTGTGACTATACTGTACAGGACACTTGGGTATACATGGGTAATATCACATTTTTTTTATTTGTTATTTTTTATACATGGGTAGTATCACATGTTATATGCACTCACACTTGCATGTTACACCAGCTACAGTACACTGGTTAGTGAATATGATTCCACACATATTGAATTATGAAATTAGTACTGTTGGTACTGCTTTTCCATGTAAAATTATATTGCCTATTGTAGTACTCCAACCATGCACCTCTGCATGCAGAACTGGGACTCTGAGTGCTACGCTATCTTGTTCTTGGTGTTTCAGCTGTATGTTTTTATGTATCTCCTATTGGATATTAATATGATATTATTATATTAATTGTAGAGTACTATGTTTTTTGCCCATGTCATTGAGGACTACTGTCATGTAGTAATGGCATACATTTCAGTTTCAGACTTCTAATCCTTCAGGACATTCATCCTAATGCATAACATGTTTGTTGTCCACTTCTTGTCTGTCCTCTGTGCAGATCTGCAGATGTCAGGTATTGCTAAGGCCATACAACTATGTAGGTGCCCACATAGTTTTGTGATGTGGGCCTGGACACTGCAGCTAGATCCAACAGATGGGACATCCATCATGTGGGCCTTGGCCCTATTACTTGCCTGTGTGAGAGACATTACAGGGGTGGTGGGCTACAGATTCACAGACAGTAGGTGGGAATACTTCACAGGACAGGACATCTGGAGACAGCACCACAACATGGGGAACATATCTCCAGAATTGTGAACAGATTCTATGTCATCATCAGTGCTGTTATACACATGGTGGGTTGATAGGTTGACAGGGTTTGTGTGGACATGCATTTAGTGAGTGACTTCACATCTGACAGTGATATGTCTCTGACATGCCGCTCCACTGGCATGCTGTCCGCAGACTGGCCACATGTTTGCCTGTTATGTTTTGTCTGTTCCCCAGACAGTTGTTGTCTTTGGAAAATCAGTCAGGGACTCTGGGGACTACAGTTACTGAATACTAAACACCATTGGTATTACTGCCTTCATATTCCTCATAAAGGATACATTACAACAAACCCAGTAACATCAGCAACATTCTAAATTTCTGATACCAATATTTCCAGTCTATGCCTGTGTTTGTGCCTCTGTCCTCAAATGATGTAAGGCTTTGTCCAGATGTCATGCACTATGAGGCTTAGACATATTTAGTAGCATTATTTCTTGCCATCATTCCTCCTACCATCCCACTGATGTAGTAGACCCACAGACATGTTACAGGGAAGAGGCCATAGATATCAGTCCTGAGCCTGTACATTCTGAGGTGAACTGCACATCTGAGAGGTATGCGCATGTCTAGCCATTGTTGATAGACTGTCAGGATTGTGTACACATGTTATGTGCACATGTTATTTTGGCTGTGTATGGAGGGGGGTAGATGTAAGTGTTATGGCTACTTTTTATCCGACCGTGCATGCTGCTCCAGTGTCTACTGGTCTATTGGCTGTATGCTTTGGTAGCAGCAGACTGAGATGTGTCCTGTACCAAGGTCATGATTCAGACTACACTGAGAATTGGGCCACTATATGAAGGGGTAGTGTGTGACTGGAAAACTATTATGTATTTCTTCACATAGTCCGTATACTCTACTGTTCACCTGACCTACCGGTATGTCACTGTGGTGGAATTGGTTGTGAGTATGCACTTTTACATTGGTGTCTGATTTGTGGTGCTGTAACATCCCTGTAGTGCCTGACATCCCAAAGGGGGATGATAACACATTCATTGACATTGAACTTAAGGCAATAGCTTTGACACCAGTTATTGGTCTCAGTGAGGCCTTTCTGTAGGATGTCACCATCACTTATGTAGTTAATAGCTCCTGACTTGCAGTCATCTGCAAACATTGTCAGCCAGAGTCCCTTCATGTTGGCATGGACTTCAGAGAAGTTGATACCAAACAGGAGAGTACCCAGGACCGAACCCTGTGGAACTCCACACATGACTGGTCAGCAGTCTGTCTTGGGCTCAGCTACTTTCACACTGTGGGTTCTATCTGTGAGGCAGTTTGCAACCCACCTGCTGTTATAGGGGTTGATGCATAGTTTAGTGAGTTTATCCATGAACCCTGAGTGGGGAATGTTAGCAAAGGGCTTGGCCAGATTGAGGTAGGCTGTATGAACCACCTTGCCTTCATCCACAGCTCTGGTGACTGACTCAAAGAAGTCGACCAGGTTGATTGAACAGGCATGATCTACCCTTCACAAAAGTGAACTGTGTGGGATCCTGAGTGTGGAGATTCCCATATCCCTGTTTCTTAGGTCCATAACAATGCATTCCATAGCTTTGCATGACAGCCTTGTCAGGCTAATGGGGGCTATACTTCTCAGGGTCTGCAGCCACTCCTCTTATGTGGAGAGGAATAACTGTAACAGTGCACCAGTCAGTAGGGACAAAGCCTGAGGTGAGGCTGTGATTGAACAGGGCACACAGGTAAGGTGCCAGTTCATGCTGTAGTTCATGCAGAAGACAGTCAGGGATATTGCCAGGTCCAATAGAAGCTGTATTCTTGGCCTTGAAAAGTGGTGTGTTAACCAAAGCAGCAGTACTACTGGATACCTGGCAGTGTACTGGTATTGTGATTGGTTCTTTATGGGTGGGGAGAGGGGTAAGGTCGACACTGAATCTGTGTGCCAGTATATTGGCAATATCTGCTGCCTCAGTATAGGAGTTAACATTGTGCAGTAGCTCAGAGCAAATGTTGGTATTGCAGTGGAGATTCTTTACATAACTATAGGAGGCCTTGTGGATGTATTTACTGTGTGCTGCAATTCTGTTTTCACAGCTAACTTTAGAGTATTTCATGAGGAATCTCATCTTTTTGTTGAGGCTGATAAGGGGGGTTTCCAGTCTTGGGACTTCACCTTATTCCATATCAGTTTCCTCCTTCTGTTGTAGAGTAGTTTGGGCAGGGGACCACCAGATGCTTCCCTTTTCTGGAGGGGAGCATCTTGTTTCTACTAGGTATGGTGGAATCCATGCATTTGCGTACGTGTTTGTACTGCATTGGTGTGGGTTTGGAGGTCATGCAACTAGTCTCCATTTGCATGGGTGCTGTGGTTAGCCACCTCTGATCTTTAGAGGCCAAAGTTGGCTTTGGAAAGGTTTTTCATAGTGGTTACCTTTGCAGGGGGATGGGAGGGATGTGGATTTCTAAGGTAATGACATTGTGGTCAGATCTAACCATGGCAAAGTTGACTATTGGTGTACAGCAACAGTTGCCCATGTTAGTACTGACTAGGTCAATGATGTTGCTACCTGTAGTGGATGTAGAAACAAGCTGGTCCAGGCTATTGGAATAGATGCATTCCAGGCAACACTGGGCCAGTGCATTGATACATGGGTAGCTTTCACAGTTAATGGAGGGGTAGTTGAGGTTAACCAGTATGATAGTGTTAGGTTGTACAGTAATATTCTCCAGAGCACTTAGGAAAGTGGGGTTTGAGTCTTGGGACATGGTTGGGAACCTATAACAGGCTATGACTTAGATTGTCTTACCCTGTGTTAGCTACACCTGCAGTATCTGTAACGCATTATGTTGGGCTACCAGTGTGGACGTTTGCACATCCTTTGTGAATAAGAAGTGCTTCAAGTGAGTGCCTTTTGAGATTTAGACTTCTAGTGTTGAGCAGCATGACCCACAGATTGCATTTGTTTGTTGCCGTTATATATTAGGTATATTTCTGTATACATATGTGTATATATATATATATATATATATATATATATATATATATATATATATATATATATATATATATATATATATATATATATATATATATGCGTGTATGTATTTATATACTTTTATATATATATGTTTATTTATATATGTATATATCTTACATGTATATCTCTATAGATATATTTTGTGTCTATATTTGTCCATATATACATATACATGCATCACCATACATAACTACATGTATATATAGAAAACCTGACTGATTCTACAGAATCTTTTCCCTACTGTTGAATGACTCTACTGACTGATATGTTTGGAAAAACATCAGCATTTTGTAGAGCTCACATGGTATAGTGGTACATTGCTGTCACTATGGTGTACAGTGCCCTGGGTCCGAGACTTGGCAGGACTGATATCTTTGTTGAAAGGCAGAACAGTTGCTGCTGGAGACAGGGATGAAGGAATACATTTCTGTTAACACTACCTGACTGTTTCTACACATATTCATAAAATCCTGGGTGAAATTAAGCATACAGCTTACTACCACTCCCGGGATTCGAACCGTGCCTGTTTGTGCCAAAAATACAACAGGTTTGTGTTTTGTCAGAATGAGTTATTGAAGAATGGCTGTCTCTTGCTTGACTGTTTTCTCTCTTGGTTGTATACTCTGAAGCTGTAATTCTGACATTCATGCATAGCACATATGTCTTGTATAGCACATTGTAGAAAACACTGATTAACACAACATTACTATTCAGATACCAGATCTTGGTGCATGCAATATTTCATGTAGTTAATCTCTTGTTTTATAACTCCACAATCTTTGTCAGATGAGCCTTGATTGTTTAATGTTTTCAGAGCTATAGTTGCTATGCATAAACTGTACACATTTCATTTCTTACAATACCAAAGTAAACACAAACAATCTGGGGTTTTGACATTTATTGACAAGTACTTACAATTTTATTGATATATGACCTGTATTTCAGTATTACTCTCCTATGAGCTTGTTTATTCAGTACAGACCATACTCATTTTTAAATACTGCAAGGTGACATAATACTCAGTTTTATTTATTTGCCCTGAGTACTACAAGCTAGATTGTTACTCACCAGCCTTGCGATGCAGCCTTAGCAGCCTGCTGGCATGGGTATCCAAGTTGACCGCCCTCTCATCTGCAGCTGTACAGGTAATAAGAAAAACATGTATGTATACCTATCCATCAAATACACAGCCGGAACTTTGAAAAACAGTTATTGTGACTGATACTTACACACACTTGGAGCATTCCCCACCCAGGCATCTTGGACCCACTGGTCCAAGAGCTCCCTCTGCCTCTGCTTCAAGTGGGCAAGTGGTGCCAGACCTGCTCACCAGTCTGAGGGACGCCAGTGGGACTGGTGAGATCGCAGGCAAGACATTCCCAGGTCTCTGCTTTGTATTGGGAGCCCTGTTACTGGTCCTGCAGCAGTCTCATGTCATGGTTTTCTACAAGGAGTCTGACCATTACCCTGGACTCCTGAATGCCCCAGCACTGCACCTGAAAGCGCACACCTTCACCAACACCAGTCATAGTGCCTACAGTGGGGAGCTGCAACTGGTTATGGGCTGTATTCTCACCTGTGAGGTTTAAATAGGGCTGATTTCCCACCCTTTGCCTTGATTAGACAGTTTTTGAATATGTTGAGCTAAGCTAAGCACCGGACATACCTGCTTAGCATAGGTAAGCATTGCTTAAAGGGGTAGATGCTAAGCCCTGATTACTAGTGCGCAAATCCTCTTAGCTATTCTAATTCTTGCTAAGCATACATATTTCATCAATGCTTACTCTAGCTAAGCACACTCGAGTTCAGTTTAGCATTGCTCAGCTGTTATTTTATGGGCTATGATTAGTATTATTACTTATGATTATTATTATTATTATTATTATTATTATTCTCATTTTATGTACTTTCATTACATTACATTCTTTTGTGGCTATACTGTCTGGGACACCTGTGTTTATGTGGAGGTTTCACATTTGTACTACACTGACACCTTACATTTGGACCTGCTACACCCTGGTCAACAAATGTGTAATATTCACTACCTATTTATAAAAAAATATATTTTAGCCACGTTTCATGTATGAAAAAGAACAGACTGCTTTGGAGCTCGAACCATGATTGACTGCATACTAAGGCAACCCTCTAACCACTGCACTATGCTGCTTGCACTGTTTTGGTTGTATGTTTCTATTTAATTCCTTTAGATGTTTAAACTCTACTATGCATAGATGCATGATGCGCACACCCGCTCAGCTATGCTTAAACTTTATTGGGAACAGAAAAAAAATATTTAACTTTGTGTTTTATTTTTCTTTTAGTTTAATTGCTTTCTGCCTGTTAGGGCAGGACATCTGGACAAAGCCTGACATGTTGGGGAGAGAAATAGGGACGGATTTTAAATATTGCTCTGGCCAACTTAGAAAGTTGATAGGATAACATGCTTTGCATTGCCATGACTTTTCTGAAGGGTACAATGTCTGAAACTGCATTGTCTGTCATTATTTTCCAATTTCACTCTTTAATGATTTTCCAATATTTTGCCTGTCATCCATCTCATATGTAGAGTGGACCACACTTATGAGACTAACATCTGGCATTCTGTGAATATCTGTACAGGTGAGGGGTATGTGTGTGCATTTGCACACATTTCCTGCCTCTGCAGTATGCAGAAGTGCCGTAAGGCTTTAGCAATGCAGGGAGTGTGTCTCAGAAGCTGTGACACACTCCCTGTATTGTTTCCTCTTGCCATTTTCATTTTCAGTGTCCGCAGACACTGATGATGTTATTTTTTACATGTCAGTGCCTGCGGACACTGAATACTGGCATAATATTAGAGATAAGCTCTATATTATGCCAGTATGACTTAGAAAGTGCCGTACAGCACTTTCTGATCACAGGGGGCATGTTTAGTGTCTGTGTACTGCTTGGACACACCCTCTGCACTCGTACACAGATCGTGTCCATGTAGAGAGTAAAGTAGCGTGCCTTCATGAATATGTAAGGCACGCTGCTGCTCTACACGGACACAGAACACTCCATGCAAGAGTAGCTTATTCTTGCATAGAGTATTCACGAATACCGGGGCTTATTTTATTTAGTTTTCAGTTGTTTATTATGCCGTGGTGGTGCAACAGTAGCATTGTTGCCTCACAGCAAGAGGTTCTCCTGTTTGATTCTCGGCTGGAGTGCAGGGAGTGCCTTCTGTGTGGAGTCTGCATATCCTCCCCATGGTTGGGTGGCATTTGAAAGACATGCGTAAATGGTGTGCCTTTGTTGAAGGTTGGATGTTGAGCTGACACCTCGGTGTTCGTGAAAATCTACTGCCAATCATTAGTGGACCGGAGTTCCGCTGTGGCAACCCCTAACCGGGAAAAGCCGAAAGACAAACAACAATAACAACATTCAGTTGTTTATTAATTTGGGGTAGAATGCTGATCAATATGGACTATTCTTTAGTGAAACTCTTCCAAAAATCAGTGGACTTAGCACCGTTAATTACCTGATACAATGCCTTAACATTTTTCAAATGATGTGACATTGATAAGCTTAGATATTGCTATCTCACATATTTGGCTGATAATTATAAATCTATCCAGAAGAAGAAAATGTTGCATTTCTCCTCTGTGCACAGGCATAATTGATGTTATGAAAAGGAGTCAAGAAGAGTACCAAAGGGAATCAGAATTATATACATAATGGTACAGCTATCAGGTAGAATGCTGAGTCAGATGGAAGTAAGTAGTGGGAAAATAAAAATAAAGTGGCAAGCTGAACAACATAGTTTTTACTAAAATACTTTTCTTGTTTTATAATGCCCACTCTATACTTCTAGATCTTATTCTGAAGAACTTTGAAAGGACCTGGTCCATATCTCTGTGAAAGGAGAAGTACCAAGGATAGGCAAAAGAACAGATGGAAATTAATATCAAGTTTATCTGGCTGAATCAAAATGAGGACTAAAGATTAAGCCAGTAAATAGTCTAGAACCAAAATCCTCAGTATAACTGTTAGTCATACTATTATTATTAACAAAGATTAAGAGACAAAATGTACTTATTTCCTAAAAAAATTGCACCATTGATGGATAACAGAAAATTCTTGGTGGATTAACAATCGTTAAAATGAAATGCACTGAGAAGGAAATAAGTGAAACGTAGTGGACATGTTTATGGTGTCTGGTTTAGCTTACCCCATTTCTCATGATGTGCTTTAAGAAAGATTTCCTCTTCACAAAAATGTGCTATGGAAATGATTACAGCTAATGGCACCACTAAAATATAGACTGATTAAAATTTAATGGAAGGAAAGTCATACTGGCTGGAAGTGAATGCTGATGCGCAAAAAAAGGAAAAGAATTTCTAGATAGTATGTAAACATTTATTGCATGCTTTCTCATGTCATCCACTCCATTCTCTTCAATAAAATATAAAACAAAAATAAGAATCCTAAAACGCGGCTTTTCAGTGCTTCTGTGGATCCCTAGTGATATCTGCATTGCTTACTGTACTTATTTCCTTGTTTCACTTGAAAGAAAGTTACTGTTTGTCGTTTTTGCATTTAAGTTACCTGTAACACATTGCATTTAAGTTACCTGGCACTTGCTCACTAAAGCAATTATATAAGTCAGCACTAAAAAATTAAAAGTACTACACCCTCACAAACTCCCCTTGAGTACCTTGTTCCCCACTGGCCCTTTTTTCAATTATAAAGGAATTCCCAATACTATTCTTGCATGTCCAAAGGTCAGTTGTCAATCTCCTCTCCAGTCCAGCTGGTGAATCTGGGAATCTTGAGGCAATGTTACAACTGCCTCATGTACACAGACAACCCTCTCCTCCTCCCAACAAATTCCAACACATGTGAGAGATGCAACCATATAGCCAAACTGGAGGCTAAGCTCTCTCAACTCAGTACTGGCGTAACCAGTCAGGAGGAAAAGGAAACCACACTCACTACAATTCCAGTCTCACATAGACCTACCACGACAACAAACCAAAGACATAAACACAAAAACATACGCGGAGGCTCTAAATAAAAATATGCCTAAGCAGCAGAGACCTCCAAAGCAGACACCCAAGCAACCGCTACCCCAAAACAAAACACATGCAACACATAGCTCACAAAGCCAGTGTGGCAAACAGTCACAGCCCTTAAGGCTAAACAACACACCTGATACACTTGTAATAGGTGACTCAATTGTTAGGCACACTGACGTCCCGCTCACCAGGCTGAACAAGGAGAAGGTCACGGTGAGCTGCCTGTCGGGCGCTAGGATCCACCACATAACACAAGCACTCAGGTCACTCCAAGGCAAGTACAAATATGACTCAGTCATTGTCCATGCTGGTGTGAATGACCTGAGACATACCTCCCTGGACTACATAAAAAGAGACATAGAGTAGCTCTCTGAGCATGTAGCCCAGGCCAGTATGACCCTGACCTTGAGTAGCATCTTGCCCTCACCAAGAATGATGCCACAATATGAAGACAAAGTGAACAATTTCAACAATTGGCTTAAGTATTGGTGGCATTCAAAGGGGATCCAATGCCTGTCAGCCTGGGATGACATCCTCGACAAGCCACGATGCTTCACTAGGGATGGCTTGCACCTGTCACCCCTGGGCTTTCGGATATTGGCAAAGGCTCTTGCTACCCCCATAGTGCCTTTTTTAGGCAAGGCTCAAAAGACAAACCCACCTCCATAGGTATCACAAGGGATAAGAAACTAAGAGTAATGCTACTCAACGCCAGAAGTCTAAACCTCAAGATGCATGCACTCGAAACTCTCCTTAGCATGGAGAACATCGATATCTGTGCAGTAACAGAAGCCTGGTTCAAGGCTTCCGAGAGCACCCCAGCACTATCAGGTTATACCTCGTACCATGATTTTCGGCCCCAAAACTTGGACTGAACCACAAAAGGAGGGGGAGTATCAATATTTGTCAAAGATACCCACACCTTCAGGTTGGTGGCAAGCATCAGAGACTATCCATGTGCAACTAACAGTGGGTAAAACTGCCTTCCAGTTTATAGCCTGCTACAGACCACCCTCCCAAACCCAAGAACCCCACTCAGCCTTCCTGAGAACACTGGAAAATATGAAGGTCTCTCCAAACCATTATATATATTGGGCTTAAACTAACTACCAACATAGACTGGGAGCATTACTCTAGCTCCCAACACCCTAGCCCAAAGGTTCCTAGAATTTATAAACTCAAATGCTATGGAACAACTTGTTACCACTCCCACAAGAGGGGGAACATACTGACCTGATCATCACCAACATGGGGACTCTATGCTCCAGACCAGAAGTGTATCCCTCACTGGTAAGATCAGACCATAAACTAATCTCACTGGATATTCACATCCCGACCCCCCCCCCTGCCCAGAAAACCACAGTGAAAAACTTCTCTAAAGCAAATTTCACACTCCTCAAAACCGAGGTGTAATCCTTCAAAGCACCCCCGCCTGTGGAAAATATGGCCCAGACCACAGAATCCTTTATAAACGCATTCTATGAACACCTTCAGGAATGCATGGATCATGCAATCCCAAATAAAACCAAGACCCAATCCTCTAAAGGCAGACATCCTGTCTGATGGACCCCAGCCATAAACAAACTATACAATAGAAGGAGGAAGCTACTACATGATAGAGCAAAATCCCAAAAAGGGAAGGCATCTCTGATCAGTATTAGCAAAAAACTACGGGCACTCATAAAATTGTCTAAGGCCAGCTTTGAGAGAAAAATTGCACAGGACACTAAGGATAATCACAAGGCTTTCTTTGGTTTTGTTAGGAACCTGGGTGGGAATTCCCAGATATGCTCAGAATTAGTCCAAAATGACAAAAAATACACCGAACCCACAGACATTGCCAACATCCTAGCTGACAGGTGCAGCACAAACGTCTCCACACTAAAAGGGCAAATATCTATACCAGCAGAGTGCTGCCCCCTGACATCTCAGATGCTCAGGTAAGAGCCACTCCAAAGCAAAAACACAGCATCAATGGGACCAGATGGTGTCCCTGGCTGCATCCTACATGAACTCCAAAAGAGCTAAACCCAAACATAAAACTACTGTTCATTCTCAGCCTTACTACAGGATATGTACCTAAAGAGTGGCATACAGCAACAGTGATCCCTCTCCACATAGGTGGTGCCTCAATGGATCCTTTAAACTATCGCCCCATAAGCCTGACTAGCTTGGTCTGCAAAGCTATGGAAAGGATCATCATGGACCTCATAAATAAAGATATTGGGGACCTACAGACACTGGATCCTACCCAGTTTGGCTTTGTTAAGGGCAGATCCTGCCTCTTAAACCTGGTCGATTTCTTTGAAACAGTCACCAAGGCCATTGACGAGGGGAAGGTAGTCCACACAGCCTACCTGGACCTCGCAAAAGCCTTTGATACAATACCCCACTCGGGCATTATAGATAAGCTCACCAACTTAAATATAAACCCCTATGTCATTAGATGGGTTGCAAACTGGCTCAAGGACAGAACCCACATGGTTAGAATTGCTGGAGCCATGTCAGACTCCAAACCAGTTACAAGTGGCATCCCACAAGGCTCAGTCCTGGGACCTCTCTTGTTCGGTATATATTTCTCGGAGGTACAGGCCAACACGGAAGGACTGTGGCTGACCAAGTTCACAGATGACTGCAAACTGGGTGCCATAATCAACTCTCCAGCTGACACAAGCATCCTCCAAAAGGGCCTCATAGAAACAGACAACTGGTGCCAGAGCCATGGCCCCTCAAAGCAAACCAAAAAAGTGTATAGTCATCCATTTTGCAAAAACAAAGTGCCCACAAATTACCAAATAGGTGGTAATCCATTAAGTACAGAAGAAGTAATTAGGGACCTGGGGATACAAGTTGATAGCAATCTCTCATTTGACAACCACGTGGCCAAAGTGGTTAGAAAAACATTTTATATAGCCCACCTAATCATGAAGGGATTCACATCTAGATCAGGGGAGGTCATTGTGCCTCTTTACTCATCCCTCATCAGGCCCATAATTGAGTACAATGCCCCTTTTGGGATGTACCTTACCAGACACCAGCAGCAACTGGAAAGACCCCAAAAGTACCTCACCAAGAGGATCAAAGGGCTCAAACAGATGCCATATGCTGCCCGGTTAAAGAAACTCCAGCTCTACTCAGTGGCATACCGCCTGCTCAGAGGCGATCTGTGCCTGATGTATAAAGCCAAGTCCAACCCAAAATTAATGGACATGCTGCACCTCAGAAAATCCAAATCCCATCGAAATACGTGCTCAAGAGACTTGAACCTCAGCACTGAAATAAATAGGACATGCTGGAGGGACAGATTCATAACTCAGAGGCTCCCTTCACTCTGGAATAAAATCCCAGTCCAGGTTAGGCAGAGTCCCTCATTGACTCTCTTCAAGAGGAATCTTGATGAGTGGATGGGAGATCGTAGGTTTACCCCGTGTATCACTTCTGTGTCACTGTTAGACAGAGGCACAGTATACTAACCTCAAAAAAGGGCATTGCAAAATTAATTTAAAATGGGTGGCGAAAGCCAAACACACTCTGGCTAGGCTTATAAATGCCCTAGGGCAGATAGCCTAGTATGAACCTATGAACCTATGAACCTATGAACAAGGTTATGTCACAAAGTTTGTCAATCTCTCATGATTTCTCATGTCATCCACTCCATTCTCTTCAATAAAATATAAAACAAAATAAGAAACAAGGTTATGGCACAAGGTTTGTCAGTCTGTCATTACACAGAACATGTCATATGGCTAGCAGTGTTTTACACATTTAGAAATAATGACCTACTGGTATGACATCCCACTCAGAGAATATGGAGGCTTACTGAGACCACACGATGGAAATGTAGCACAATGCCTTTCTTGACCTAGACAAGGCTATTGAAACTATTCCCATCCTATATTATTGAAATGTTAAACAAACATAATGTAAACCCCTACATTGTTCATTGAATTGCAGACCAGCTAGCCAACAGATCTCAGATACTGAATACTGCTAGTACCCTGTCTGAATATAAATTTGTAGGTTGAGTAGTACCCAAGAAATGTATTCAAATCTTTTTACTAAAATTACTTTCAGTTTAGTTTTTCTTCAGGTCTGTGCACACAAGAAATTGCAAGGCTGTCTAATCTAATTGTCAATAAGAAGTAAGAAACAGTTCAAACTACTAAAAACATCTATCGAATCATTTGTATTAACAATACCTAGATGCAATTCTAAGAGCAACAATCTTGCAAATTATAAAAATATGGAAATATAATGATAAACTGACACAAAACTCTGTGTTTAAGTTGAATTTAAGTCTTATTTAAGTGTTATATGCTTTAGGTAGCTAGAGAATGCAAGCTTCATACGTAAGCAATGTACATGACAGTCTGTGCAGGGGAAATAGAAAAATGTGTAACATATGTTCCCATATAAAACCTATGAGTTTAAAATATAAAAACATGATATGCAGAAACTAGGGATATAGAGGTATAGTTTCCAGTGGTTGTCAATATATCAAAGTGTACAGTATATGTGCAGCAACATTTTTAAATTCACTATATGTTCAATGTTATAGAACCTTTGTGCATGTGCAAAGGGGCTATCTTTTATAGTATTTGAAAACAGAAGGAAACAAGTGTCAACAACTCATGTTTAAATTCTAGCTACTTTTACATAGCAGAGCCAATGGAAAATTTATATATATATGTCCATTTTGCCCCCAGAAAAATACAATAAGCACTGTGAAAAGTTTGTGTTTGAAATGTCCCCTATAAACAATAATATTATGCGAGTCTAGTTAATGACAGATGCAATATGGTAATTTTTGAAGTTCCAGCACACTTTTCAAAGAACAATAGCAATTCAGTCCTAGAGGATGAAATGAGTTCAGCCTGAGTTGCCAAACTAATTTGTGTCTTTCCATGGTGTTGCTGACATCACTTTCTAGAATCTCAGGCTCTAGTTTCTCAAGTATCTCTCACCTGAAGCCAGTATGTCTCTTATGAGTGATCAAATGCTTAGAGAGAACATTATTATAACATTTAGCTCAAATACAAAGAGAAAAAAATGAAATAGTTCAATTTCAGGTAATGTTGAATGAAAATGCTGATATTCCTACTAGCACAAATACATGGATATGCCTACTTAGAATGTAAATTGTTGTGTATGCAGAAAAATGTCTGAAAAATCTGTTCAAGTTGAATCAATATATTTCAGTAGTTAGTAACAAGGTATGAAGCATTACCATGTAAACAATGCTATAGCCCAACAGTACAGAACAGCTAATATCATGTTCTGTCTTTTTAAACCTCACTAAAAAGTCAATGAGAGCCAAACAAGGCAGCTATGGATGTATTTACAATTACACTGCTTGTCTCTTTTGGGTGCAGACTTACTCTGTGAATATACACCTGACAAGGGCTTCTTCTCCTTTTTATTTATTCCATTACAGTCTGCATTCCCTTCTTTTGTCCTCCAACATTCACATGATGTTTTTGAAACAACAATAAAAATATTTAAAAAAAAGTTAGTGGAGTGTAGAAAACAGGCAAACACTGAGGCATAGTCTTATCTGACAAATCTTATACATTGACTGAGAGACTAAGGTAGAAAACTAGAGTAGCATTCTAGGTATGACGTATTTGGACATTACTAAGCATAATGTCATAAAGGAACACTATTTGCTAATGTTCATAATGTCACCAAGGTGGCAATAAGGATGAAAAGCATGGTGCACAACTCACAGCCTAGGACAGTTCCTCTCTACATTGGGGCTGGAGAGAAGGAACCCAGGTTTATATGAATATATTACTAAGATTTGCGGTAAAGTAAGCACTCAGGTAGTGTGCAGTGGAGCAATGCAAGATGTGGCAAAGATGTAAGAATATTTCATTATATTATAGCGTACACAATGCAAAGAAATGTAAAGTAGGCAATAGATTTGTTTATTTATATTTTTCTTAACAGATTAGCAAGCTCAGGTGAGAAACAATTAATATGATTTGTACAGCTATAAATCTGAAATACTGCACAAGTACTTTTAATTGCAATCAAAACTGCCATGGATCATACCTCCCAAATGTTCAAATTTTTGCAAAATGTCCAAGTTTGTACTCAGATTTTCTGTCTTTTCCTCATTAAAAAGAAGTTTTCTGGCAAATCATTGAGGCATGAAGTCACTAAATAATAACAGCCACTTGAGTTTCAGACTTTGCTTCCTTCAGAAAACACATGCTAATGCAAAAACGTTTATCTAACTTTATAAGAGAAATATTTAACAATTGTTCCTATTTTGAGTTTTTATCCCCCATTATTTTTGGCTTTGTCCAAATTTCTTGTACTAAGAGGTTGAGAACTATGCCATGGATACACAATGAAAAACAAAACAAAACAACAAATCAAGGCAAAAGCTGGAGATAAATGTGCAAGCAAATAACAGCACAATCAGTTATAATGATTGACTTCAACAATTCGCTAAGCTTCTGGTGTCATTCTAAGGGGATCCAGTACCTGTATGCTTGGGATGACATGGTCGACAGACCACGATGCTTTGTCACAGATGGCCTGCACCTGTCGCCCCTGGGATTCCGTATACTGGCTAAGGCTCTTGCTGCCCCTGTAGTGCCTTTTTTAGGCAAGGTTCAAATAACAAATTCACCACCATAACAGGAACAGGCAAGCAAAAACTGAGGGTAATGCTACTCAATGCTAGAAGTCTAAATCTCAAAATGCACTCACTCGAGGCACTCCTTAAAATGGAGAACATTGATATCTGTACAGTGACTGAGACCTGGTTCAAGTCTCCAGAGAGCACCCCTGCACTACCAGGCTATAACTCATACCACACTTTTCAGCCATGTAACCTGGACCGAAACACCAAAGGCGGAAGTGTATCCATATTCATTAAGGATATCCACACCTCCAGGCTAGTTGCTCAGCATAATGCATCCAAGGTTATCCAAGTGCAACTAACTCTGGGCAAAACTGCAATCCAAATTGTAGCTTGCCACAGATCCCCCACCATGCCCCAGGAGTCCCACTCCTATTTTTCTTGGTAAAGCAGTAGCATTGTTACCTCACAGCAAGAGGTTCTCCCATTCGATTCTCGGCTTGGCTTGGGAGTGCCTTCTGTGTGGAGTCTGCATGTCCTCCCCATGGTTGGGTAGTGTTCAAAAGACACGCATGTGTAAATGGGCGTGCCTTCGTTGAAGGTTGGGCATCGAGATGGCACCTCAGCATTGCATAAAAACTACTGCCAATCATTAGCGGACCGGAGTTCCGCAGTGGCGACCCCTTACCGGGAAAAAGCCGAAAGACAAACAACAACAACTGGAAAATATTATGGTTCAACCAAACACTCTAATAATGGGCGACTTCAACTACCCCACCATTAACTGGGAAAACTACTCGTGTACCAACTCCTTAGCTCAACACTTTCTGGAATTTATAAACTCCAATGCCCTGGATTAATGTATCCATACCCCCACCAGGGGCAACAATATCCTAGACCTAGTCATTACCAACATGACTGACCGGTGTTCCACACCTCAAGTCAACTCCTCGTTGGTCCGATCAGACCATAAGCTAATCACCCTTGATATTCACATCCCGCCCCCACTCCCCATTAAGGAAACCATGGTAAAAAATTTCTCCAAAGCCAACTTCATGCCTCTTAAGACAGAAGTGGTGAACTTCATGACACCCATGCAGATGAGCAATACAGTTACAACTGCTGAATCCTACACAAATGCACTCTATAAGCACTTACATGAGTGCATGGATCGTGTTATCCCAAACAGAACCAAGATGCTATCCTCCAAAAAAAGGAAGCCAATCTAGTGGTCCCATGCCATAAACAAACTGTACAAAAGAAGGAAGAAACTGTTGCAAAAGATATTAAAATCCCATGAGTGGAGGAGCTCCCTGGTCAGCCTCAGTAAGAAGCTGAGATCCCTTATAAGATCCTCCAAAGCTAGCTACGAAAACAAAATTGCCACTAATTCTAAGGACGACTACAAAGCATTCTATAACTATGTCAAGAATCTCGATGGCAACACCCAGATCTGCTCTGAGTTACAGCACAACAGCACAAAAATTACAGAACCAACTGATATTGCCAACATCCTGGCAGATAGATTCAGTGCTAACTTTACCACCCCCTCACCCCCTAAAGGGCCCATATCTATACAGGAAGAAGGCACAGTCCCTGTAATCACAACTACTCAGGTAAAAGCTGCATTCTCTAAAACCAAAAACACAGCATCCATGAGACTGGACAACATCCCAGGCTGTGTTTTACACAAACTTCAGAATGAACTGGCTCCCCCTTAAGCACCATGTTCAATAATAGCCTTACATCAGGCTTTGTGCCCACTGAATGGTGCACAGCAACAGTTATCCCACTCCACAAAGGGGGTGCCACCACTTATCCAGGGAACTATCGACCTATTAGCCTGACAAGCCTGGTCTGCAAGGCCACGGAACATATCATCATGGAACTCATAAACAAAGACATTGGTAACCTTCAGACTCTGGATCCCACCAAGTTCTGGTTTGTGAAAGGCAGATCATGCCTCCTGAACCTGATCGACTTCTTTGAGGCAGTTACCAAAGCCGTAGATGAGGGTAAGGTGATTCACACAACCTATCCTGACCTCGCCAAGGCTTTTGACACCATCCCCCATTCTGGAATTGTAGCTAAACTCACTAAACTAGGTATAAATCCCTACATCACAAGATGGGTTGCCAACTGGCTCACTGACAGAATTCACACTGTAAAAGTTGCAGACTTCAAACCTGACCTCAAAGCAGTGACAAGTGGAGTACTACAGGCTAACACAGAAGGCTTCTGGCTAGTGAAGTTCGCAGATGACTGCAAACTAGGAGCCATAAGCAAGTCCCCAAATGATGTGGACATCCTACAGAAGGGCATCGCTGAGACAGATGCCTGGTGTCAGAGCCATGGCCTCAAGCTCAATGCCAAAAAGTACAGTGTCATCCCCTTTGGAAAAAACGCTGTACCCATGAACTACTACATAGGCAGCAATCTACTTAACACCGAATGTGTGATAAGAGAACTTGGGACCCAGGTGGACAGTAGTCTCTCCTTTGATAGTCACATCGCCACAGTAGTAAGGAAGTCCTTCTATGTAGCACACCTCATCATAAAAGGGTTCTCATCCAGGATAAAAGAGGTCATTGTTCCCCTCTACTCGACACTCATTAGACCCATTATAGAGTACAATGCCCCTTTTGGAATGTACCTCACAAGACATCTGCAGCAGGATTACTGACCTCAAACAGATGCCATACACTGACCGTCTCAAAAAACTCCAGCTTTAATCCGTAGCATATCGCCTACTCTGAGGTGATCTCTGCCTAACATATAAAGCTATGTCAAACCCAGAGCTGTTGGACATGCTACACCTAAAAAAATCCCAATCCCTCCAAGTTACACGGTCTAGAGACATAAACCTTGTCACCACAATAAACAGGACATGCTGGATGGATAGATTCCTGTCCCAGAGACTTCCCATACTCTAGAACAGGTTACCTATCTACGTCAAGCAAAGTTCTTCATTAGCACTCTTCAAGAAAAATCTTGATGAGTGGAAGGGAAATAGGAAATACACCCTGGGGATTACTTCTATGTCTCTGCTCGACAGTGGCACAGGAAAATAACTTTCTTGGGTGGCGTAAGCTAGGGTACCTTGTTGGCTAGGCTTATGTAGGCCCTCGGGCAGATAGCCTAGTACCTACCTATGAACCTATGAACCTATGTGCATATATCTCTATATATATATATATATATATATATATATATATATAGATATAGATATATTTGTCCACATATATGGATCTCCATACATATATACATGTATACATAGACTACCTGGCTGATTCTACAGACTCCTTTTCCCTGCTGCTGGAAGACTGTACTAACTGATATGTTTGAGATGTCATCACTATTTTGTATGGCTCAGATGGTGTAATGCTACATTGCTTTGATCACAGTTTACAAGGCAAAGGGTCCAGGACTTGGCAGTCCATATTATTTTGTTGCAAGGCAGCACAGTTCTGCTGTGGAGGAAAGGATAAGGGCAATAATTACAACAGGTCCCTAGTTTGTGCCCCTTCACCCCCATTTACACAGCCTTTGGTCAGATTTGTTGCAGTAAGAGGTTCAGAATGTGGATCCAATGTCCAACTGCACTACATACACACACACACACACACACACACACACACACACATATATATATATATATATATATATATATATGTTAACATGTACATATACAGTTTCACTTCATAATCTTGAAATGCTGAAATCTCAAATTTCAGCATTTCGCGATCATAAAGCCGAAACTGTACAAAACCAAAACTTCACAAACCCGAAACCATAAACCCAAACACACAGCATACACCACACCACACAGAAACCAAAACACCCACACCACAAAACAAATACACACAAAAAAAACAAAACACCAAACACACAAGTACCTACACTACACAAAAGCAGGGGTGCAAGCCCCCCTGCACCCCCATACCCCCCTACTTTTATATACTAACTCCCAGATCGCACAAACAGTAACAAACAGAACACTCACACCCAGACATTCCACAGTCCCTCGCACATACAAACACACACACACATCACACATACACAAACACCAACACATCCAACAATTACATACTCATACGTTAACCTACCTACCCGAACCCACAGAAATCTAACACACACTCAAACTCCCACCCAAAACCCTTAAAAAAGAGTCACTTACCTTATACTCCATGCAATTCCATACACCACATCAAACTGCATCCAATGTAAACACCACACATCACGTAACATAAAGCCATAACCACGAATTTGAGATATTCAAATTCACGATTATGCACTTTACACATTTTTAAATTCAGCTTTATAGTCTCGAAATGCTGAAATTTGAGATTTTAGCATTTCGTGACTATAAAGTGAAACCACATATACATATATAAATACATTTTCCCTACTGTTGAATGACTGTGCTGCATGATATGTTTGATAAAAACATCAGACATATCTACAGCTCTGCTGGTTTAGTGGTAAATTACTGTGGCTATGGTATGCAGGGTCCTGGGATCAAGACGTGGATGGGCTGATTATTTTGTTGCTGGGCAGAACAAGGGCTGTTGGATACAGAGTGATTAAGGCATTTTTAAGCAGTTGTAAGCGGGTTTGCGCAGTAGTAAGCAATGCTAATTTCCAGTTAAATATGCTTACAATTAGCCTTAAAAGTGCTTAATCTGTGTAGGCATTGCTTAGTGCTGTGCAAACAGGCTTAATCCCACTTACTACTGCTTAAAACAGCTTACTCCCACTTACCCCCACGCTAATTTCTTTAAAAGAAAAGAGAAAAGGGGTGATAGGAAAGCGGTGAAAAAAGGGGGCATGCAGAGGGAAAGGCAATAGGGAAAGTAGCTAGGGATGTGCAGAATGGGTTTAGGGAAGGTTCATAGTTGTCCATTTCTTCTACAGCAACAGCTGTGCATATATACTGAATGTGTAGGTATATTTGGACACTCAAACCCCTGAGAGAGGGGTGAGGATAAGAATAATGTATTGTGAAGCCAATTAGACCAGATTACATGTGTCCAGTGGACACATGCGAATTGGGCAGCTATGTATGGGGTGAAAATTTTTTTTGGGAACAGATTGTCCTTTTTTTTAAGGTGAGAGTGGGATGTTGGGGAAGGATAGTAGGTATATTTGGGGAGGTAGGTTGGGTAGGAAGACAGACAAGACAGACAAGGCAACATACAGGGGTGGTATATGACTCATCTGGAGGTAAACACCTTGGACATGGAGGGGTGTTTGGAAATCAGAACCCCATGAACCCCAAAATGGAAATAGTGGGACTGAGGTCCCCACCCATGGGCAGGCACCACTGCACCTTTGTGGCCCCGAAGGTGGCTGTGCCAGGGGCTGAGGAGAAGGGGCAGGCTGACCCTCTAATTGCACCACACAGCCCTCAAGCTGGTGTAGCAGATCTCCAAACTCCTTTTGGAGCTCACTATGCACCAATCCACAGACCTGGCTTCAGGTGACAGTATCCTGTCCACGCCTGCTCCCAAGGGGGACGAGCCCCATCCCCTGAGGTATTCTGCCCGAAGATGATGCAGGACCAGTGGACAAGGATGTCCTGGGGTGGGTCCCAGATGTGCTGGGGCCAGGTGCCATGGCCAGATGAGGTGGGAGAGGTGGGTCCACTGAGACCGGCCTTCCCAATCGTGCTATGGTGTTGCAGTTTTAGAACATATTTGGGTTAGTAATAGTCAACACAATCCAGGATTAGTTATAACAGCATGCATATCTATTCCTATTAACCCAAAAAGACAGATTTAGAACAGTTGCATAGCAAGCAGAACAGATGCATATATGGAACCACAGTGGCAATTACAACAGCATGTAGGTTACATTGATAGCAACAGGCCACCAATGATAGTATTTCAACATGGAACATTAATAGAAACACATTTTAATATTTGTGGAACAATAGGACATATGTCCCAACAGTAGGTTTGGTGTAAAACATATCCATTGATGTTTGTGTTTAGATTACTTTTGCAGATATGGTGGAGAGGAGAGAGAGATGTCAATTAACAACTTTTATATCCTTGCAGTACTCACAGCTTTAATGATCATTGCTCTAATCATTACTCTACATGTATTATTGCAATACACTATGGCCTTGGTTTGGGCAGTGGTATGTTTGTACACAGTGTATAATTCTACCATCTTATTGCTGCTTTCTACTTCTCTTACCTGGAAGACCTTTGAGGGGAATGTTTGTTAACACTACCTGACTGTTTCTACAAATATTCACAAAATCCTAGTTGAAATTATGCATACAGCTTACTACCACTCCTGGGATTCAAACCATGGCTGTGTCTGCTAAAAATACAACAATTTGTGTTTCATCAGAGTGAGCTATTGAGAAACTACTGTTTTCACTTTCAGTGTTTTCTAAGTTTCTCTTGGTTGTACAATCTGACCTTGTAATTACAAAATTCTTATACAGACATTCCTAGACATATATTTTATGTAGCACAGTGTGGGAAACAGTGGTTAACACATTACTATTCAGATATCAGATCTTGATGAATGCAACATTTCATGCCATACAATACCAGAGTAAACACAACTGGTCCAGGATTTAGAACTTTATTGCCAGGCAGTTACAGTTTTATTTAAATATGACCTATATGCGACTATTACTGTCATATTGTCTGGTTTATTCAGTGCAAACAAACACATTTTTTATACTGCCAGGTGATGTTCTACTCCTTTATATTTATTTGGTATGACTACTACAAGCAGGATTGTTACTCACCAGCCTCGCGACTCAGCCTTTGCAACCTACTGGCATGGGCTTCCTGGTTCACAGCCCGCTCAGCTGGAGCTGTAATGAAAATAGAGCAACATTTAGACATACCTATCCCTCACATACACAGGCTGGACTTTGGTAAACAGTTATTGCTATAAATACTTACACACTTGCTGAGACATCACCCCTTTGTCTTGCTTCATGGACCCACTGTTCCAAGAGCACTCTCTTCCTCCATTTCAAGTAAGCATAGTGGTGCCGGACTAGCACACCAATCCAAGAGATACCAGTGACACTGGTGAGATCATGGGTGAGACTTTCCCAGGCTTCTGCTTTATATTGGGAGCCCTGGTACTGATCCTGCAGCAGTCTCATCATGTCATGTTTATTTACCAGGAGTCCTACCATGACCTTGGACTCCTGTATGCCCCAGCCCTGCACCCGAAAGTGCATGCCCTCTCCAACACCTGCTATATGGCCTACAGTGGGGCGCTACAACCAGTTATGAGTTGTATTCCCACCTGTGGGGTTTTAATATGGCTGATTTCCCACAATTTGCCGTGATTGGATGATTTTGAATATGCTGAGGTAAGCTAAGCTACGGGCAAACCTGCCTAGCTAAGTTTGTCAGTGCTTAAAGGTGCAGGTTCAGCACTGCTTACCAATGAACTAATCCACTTAGCTGGGCTACTCATTGCTTAGCATTCATATGTACAAAATGCTTACACCCGGTCAGTATAGTTGTGCAATGTTTAGCATTGCTTATGTTTAATTTTATTGGACTACCACCTGTATGGGACTAATTCATCATTCATTACAGAATATAAATTTGTTTACCTTCCCTGACATCCCCCAATGTGCTGTAATTACATTTATTCTTGTGTGACTATACTGTATGGGGCACTTGTGTTTATATGGGGGTTTCACTACTTTATTACACTGATACCTCACATCTGGGCCTAATATCCTACTCTGTTTGAGAAATATAAGTTACTTTGAACATAAATATACAAATAAATTAAAATTGTAATGTTTACACATACAAAATGGAAATGGCTTTGGTAAGGCTTGAACCATGAATAAATACAAGGTATACCCTCTAACCACTACACTATTGCACTTACTTTTGTGTTGGATGTCTATTGCTATTTAACTTATTGTGCTGTTTCAGCTGGGCTAAGCATAGTTAAGCAATGGGCACACCCACGCAGCTACGCCTAAACATTATTGCACATGTGAAAAAAATATATTTGTTGTGTTTTTTACTTTGTACCCTTCAGAATATCCATGCTAATGTTAAACCTGTTATTCTGTCAACTTTCTGGGTTTGTAGGGGCAATTGTCCTTTATGGCTTTATCCAGATGTCTTACTCTGACGGGTTGGCAGGTGTGCCTTATGTACTTCATACCCTGCTGAAAATTCATGCTAATGCTAAACCTGTTATTCTATCAACTTTCTGGGCTTGTAGGGACAATTGTCCCTTATAGCTTTGTCCAGATTTCTTACCCTGATGAGTTGGGAGGTGTTATGAGTGATCTCGCTCTAGCTAAATTGACGCACGGCAATTCTGGTGTGCAGGGGGCGTGTGTACTGTGACAACACTACTCTCAGACACGCCACCTGCACTTCTACACAGAACTGTGTCCGCATTACAGCATGGCAGCACACCTTCATGAATATGCATGTTGTGTTGCCGTGCTGCATGGGAACAGTTCCTTCCATGCAGGAATAAGCTTTTCCTGCATGGAAGCTTAATGATTCTAGCTGAGTATATATATCAGAAAATTTGATCTGTTTGGAAAAAGAATCATCTGAAGAAGTGTGAAAATATAAACAACAAAACCTAGAGATTTTTGAAAAGTATAAAAAAGAAATATGGACATGGGAAAGAAAAAGAGATTTGATACAGAGCAATATTTATGCAAAGGCGAAAGCCAATTAATCAATATAAAGAAGGCAGCCCCAAAGATATTTAAAAAGAAATACAGGCAAAGGCATCCAGATCTGGAACATTTCACAATAAAAAAAATATCACAAAGAGGGAATGTAGAAAAGAAGATTAGTAAAGTAGAAGTTAAAAAAAATAGAAGCCGAAGTTATGGAGTGCCTGCGAAGTGAAGGATTTGGTGTAGAAGGTCTAACACAGGTTACATCACAGCACGCTGGAATGAGTCCCCAGAGTAAGGGCAAACAGGAAGATCAAGAGACATCAGAAGAAGAAATATGGACATGGAAAGAAAAAGAGATTTAATATGGTGTAATATCTATGCAAAGAAGAAAACAGAACTAATCAATACAAAAAGAGCAGCACCAAAGTTATTGAAGAGAAATACAGGCAAAGGAATCCAGACATGGAAAACTTTACAATACAAAAAATAAGAAGACAAAGAGGAAAAGCAGAAAATGAGATTAGTAATGGAGAGGTTAAAGAAATAGAAACTGAGGTTATGGTGTATCTGCAAAGTGAAGGATTCAGTGTAGAAAATCTAATTCAGAAAGCACCACAACAGGATAGAACAATGGACATCCAAACTAAGAGGAAACCAATGGAATGGGAAGCAATTGGTCAAATGCTATATGAAGATATTATGGAGCCTTCCACAGGAATCCAGCATAAACATTCACGTGAAGCTGGACAGTAAGAGAAGGAATAGGAAACTATGGAAACTCTGACAAAGTCACTGTTGAGGAGTGATAGGCCAGTGAGTTCCCATATAACAGACCAATGGATGGCACAGGATGAAATTGAAGAGAATGTGCCACAGGCAAATGCTACAGAACTTTCTATAGAATGCCCACAAGAAATGAAAAACAAAAAATGTGTCCTCAGTTTAGAAAAAAATGAGCTAAGAGAAGAGTTGCTTGATTTGGTAGAGATGGATACACATATTAAGGTCAATGAAAGAAATAGACTGCAGAAGGGCAATAAAATCCAAAAAGAAGTTTGATAAAACAAATGAACACATTAATTAAGACTGTCCATAGAGATCCATACAATATAACAGAAGTAAACAGGATATATTACTATGCAGCTAAACTGATAACTGATAAAGTTCTGCCACAAGAACACTGGGTAGTAACAGAAGGGAAGGGGAAAAATTGAATACCATCATGGAAGTATCAAACAGAGGAAAACTATAAAACAATTGAGACAAGAAATGTCACTTTTGAAGGAGTATAGAAGAGGGAGCAGATCAACAAAAATACTTAGAAAAATAGATGTGATAAAGGCAATGTGCAGTATTAGAACAGATCAGGACCTATCATGCACTATTGCAAATAACAAACTAAAAATCTCAACACAGGCAAAAAAACATAGAATATATGCAGATAAATATAAAGGAAAAGTGCAAAATAAGCAATTTATTGATGACCTGAAAAGATTTATAGAGAATTGGGAAACAAGGTAAAAGGAATTGAAAGACCACCAAAAAAAGAAGAAATAGATACATTTTGGAGAAGTATTTATAACGATCATGTGGAACATAACAAAGATGCTAAATGGATAGAAGTAAAAGAAAGAATAAGAAGTTTAAAAGCACATGATATGAAATGGGATGAAGTAAATGCTGTAGAGATTGAAACAAAGTAAAGAAAAGCCTCTAACTGGAGAATTCCAGGCCCAGATGCAGTACCTAACTTATAGTTAAAAGTATTAATGTCTTTGCATGAAAATTTAGCCATGAGTAAGAACTATTTATATGCACACCCTGAACAGACATCAACCTGGCTAACAACAGGAAAAAAATGCTCCTACTTAAGAGCGAACCTACAAGCTACTCTAAAAATTATAGACCAATAACTTGCCTTCCAATGACATATAAACTATATACTGGAATTCATGCTGACAGAGTTTATAGTCATTTAGAAGAAAACCCAAATATGGAAATAGAACAAAAGGACAATAAAAGAAATTAATTTGGAACAAATGATCATTTTTTGTTAAATAAAGTCATACCAGAGAACTGTAGAATGGGGAAGAATCTAACTATGGCATGGATTGACTACCAAAAGCATTTGATAGTATCCCATATTCATGGATAAAATAGTGCTTAAAAATGTATAAGATACACCTGGCACTGATCAGTTTCATTACAGTGACCATGAAACAGTAGAAGGCCACTTTGCAATTAAGCCATGGTAAAGGACAAATTATTATTCTTGGAATAAAAATTCAACAGGGATATTACAGGGTGACTCTCTGTCACTGCTGCTATTCTGTCTTGCTCTTAACCCATTAAGCTGTCCACTTAACAGCTTAGGTCATGGCTATAATTTAGATCCTAGAAAACAACAGAGTATAAAGACTTCTTATCTTCTCTTGGTCAATGATTTAAAACTGTATAGCTCATCAGACAAAAAACTGAAAGCACAACTGCAGGTTGTCAAAACTTTTTCAGATGACATAAGAATGTCATTTGGTCTTCATAAATGTGCAAAAGCAACCTTTAAAGCAGGAAAACTGCAGCATCAAGAAAACATCAGTTTGGGACAAGAATGTGATATAAAAGAACTTGAGCAAGAGGGAGTGTATAAATATTTGGGAACTAATGAAGGCTCAACAATAAAACATGGACAAATGCAAATAAAATTTAGTAAGGAATATTTTAGAAGACTTAAATTAATCCTAAAAACAGCATTGACATATAGGAACAAAATTCAAGCTATAAACTAATTTGCTCTTCCTGTCCTAACTTAGCATTTTGGAATGATTGACTGGCCCCAAAATGTGTTGGATAGATTAGATAGGAAAACAAGGATGGATCATGCTCACTAAATGATTTATAAAAATAATTGCATACCGAGATTATATATTCCCCATTCTGAAGGAGGTATGGGCCTCCTAGAAATTTATTACATGTATAGATCTGCAATTGTGGGTCTGCACACATATCTTCTGACTTCACAAGACCCAAATATAGTGAAAGGTTTGAAATATGAGGAGAATAAATCTAAGATGACTTCCTGCTTAGTCTAGTAGAAGCATATCTGCATCAAGTAGGAATGGAAATCAGACCAGAAATAAATTAAAAAAGCAGGCCGCAACTGAATGTGCCAAAAAAAAACAAAAAACAAAAGAAAGAATATAAGGTGAAGGATCAGATGAAAAGGCAATAAATGTGAAAAATACATAAATATAGTTGCAAGTATAGAAAACTTCTGGAAGAATCTCATGTTGATCTGGATCGAATGCAGGAATGGTTAAGGAGAGGTGAATTCAAACCAAGAGATGAAAGGTTAATATTGGAAGCCCAAGATAGTGGGCTATGTACAGGGTTGGTTTACAAAGTCCATTGCACATGTGGGAGAAACAGACAAATGTAGGTTTTGTAAAACAGAATTGGAAACAGTCCCACACCTCACTGCTGGTTGCAAAATACTAATGGCATAAGGACTGTATACTGAAAGGCATAATAATGTGGCAAGACTGTCGCACTGGGGACTGTGCAAACATTATGGTATTGAAATGGCTGAAAAACACTGGAAACATGAGATACAAAGCATCATAGAAAAGGATGAAGTGTGCATCACATGGGATTACCCATTATCAACAGTTCAAAAGATAGAGGCTAGAAAAATGGATATAGTGGTCCATGAAAAGAAGACAAAAGTAACATTGATCATTGAAATTGCCACACCAAGTGACTACAGTGTCCTGCATAAAGAGAGGCACAAAGTCATAAAATATTAGGATTTGCAGGCAGAAATCAGAGCAATGTGGAAGAAAGATACCTAGTCAGTTCCAATAGTAGTAGGAGCAATGGGTCTTATAATAAAGAATCTACAAACGCATTTAGATATGTTACCAATACATGTAACTCTGTAAGAATTGCAGAAGGAGTCATTGCTGGGCACACTGCGGGTGCTGCATAGCACACTTCTAGCTGACATCAAAGATTGAAACAATACTAATTTCATGAACTTTTATCATACTTTGACTTAGGAATGGGGTTCATTCCCATCATGATATTAGAATCCCCAAAAGATTTGGAGAAATTAAAAAATGGAAGAAAGTATATTTGATTAGTTTTGTTTTATTAGATAAAATACCATATTTAGTGAATGTGTTTATGGTTCTTGCAAAGTAGGAGAAAGAATTATTGTCAATTGTGTTTGCATTAATATGGGGATCCAGATTAAATAAGGCAAAAAGGGGAGTATTATAGGTTAAGAAACAAGAGGGAGGAATAGGCTTAATCATATTGTTTATGCAGCATCACTGAATTTATATAAAGTGTTGATATGGTTAAAGGAGACTAAGAAAGCCTTGCTAGGTGTAATAATGAAAGAAAAGTATAAATAAATATTGGATAAGGTGAATGACCTAAGAAGAGGAAATGGATATTTGAGTAAGGAAACAAAATAATATCAAGACAAATTTTGTTTTGGAAAATAAGTACAAGCAATATATAAAAGAGTAAAAAGCAATGGTACATGAATGTAAAGAATGAGTATTATTGTGTATATATGTGGATAAAAAAGAAGAATAGAAGATATAAAAAGAAAAAAGTGTTAATAATACAGCTAGAAAGTTACTTCATGTAATATGGATTATTTGGAATGAAAGATTAAATGAGATAAAATTTAATGGAAAATGGCTATCTTCAGAAATATTGAAGAAAATACAGATTTGGTTATGGAAAAAAGTGGATGGGGTTATGTATGTGAATAGAAGAAAATGAATATATACAGAAAAGTATAAATAGAAAAGAAATTATAAATGTAAAATGTAAATGATTTTAAATAATTTGTATATGATGAAAATAGTGCAACTATGATATGGTGTTTAATAATAAAAAAAAAACTCTATTCTCACTTTTGGAAGAGAAATTGGCTAGGCATAGAATGATGTATTAAGAAAGTTAGCTTACTAAGTAGCTATGAATTTATGAAACCACGAATCTAAGGATAAGGGAAAATTAAAAATTTTGAGTGGTTTCTGCAAATGTGAATACTATTAAGAATATAGTAAGAAGAATATGGAGTGGTGTAATACATATGAAATAGATGTAATTATATTAGAAGACATTTTTAACAATGAAGAAAGATTACAAAAAACTAGAGGAACGAAAGATAATCTGGAAGTTGGGAGATGGGTGATGTTCTTGAATAGCTGGATTCTGTAGAAATACAGTAAAGATATTAGATGTAACTTTAAGCAAAAATGGAAAGAATAACCATTGTAGATTTAAAATGAAAAAAAAAAAAACAAGTTTATAGAATTATGACATTATTTGCTTATACTAATTGTAAAGACATGGAAAGCTTACATCCTCAGATGTTAGACTATGTACTGATTAATATGAGTAATATAATAGGAGATTTTAATTGTTGATTTAAGAGACAACTGTAAACAGAAAGGAAATGATATAAGAAATATTAGACGTTATAAAGATGGCAAGTTAAAACTTTGGGACAAAAATTCATGGACTTACAAAAGAAGTATGCAGAGAACTGAGATAGATTATTTTATAGTATCAGAATGTTTAATTATAAGAAAAGGATCTTCTGATCTTCTTGCAATATGGCTAGAGTTAAAAGAAAACAGGAAATATATAAAAATAGGAAAGGAATACAATGGATAAATGAGAAAGCACAGAATGAAGAAGGAATCAGACCAGTAATACAGTTACAGAACAATCACATTACTATGAAAACATATTTAAGGAAAAATATAAAAAAAATGTTTTTAATGTGGTAATATTATGTAAGAAAAGTAGAGAAAGAAAACAAAACAATAAAAGGACGTATAATGATGCTTGGATGATTTATAACATGATAGAAAGTACTTTGACAAAAAGAATTATATGAAAGAAATCAAGAAAAAATACAAGAATGGTTATATAAGCAAGATATTTTTACATGGAAAAAGAGAAGATGTTTTGAGTTACTTAAGCAGATTAGCAAAGGAAGACGGTAGTGTAATGAGAGATATCAAAAATGTAAAAGTAGAAATAGAAAAAAACTCAGGAAAATATTATGAATAGTGTAGCACAATATGTACAAGAAGTGTTTAAAGAATAAAAGAAGGTGGGGGCCTTCAATGACTTATTTGCCATGCAGGCATAGCGGCACGGTGCTTACATGGAAGTAAGCAGAAGTGCAATCCAGTAAAGGGATCTGAGGGGTGTGCACAACCATTTGAACACCGAATTGTCTGTGGCATGCAAATCACCTCATAAGCAGGTGAAATACTTGCAAATGAGGCAGGTAGAGTGATCCAGCAAGCAGATAGGCAGTTGTGCAGACCCCATGTTGGTGTCCATAATGTACATGGATTCCATGTACAGGATATAAAAATGACACCAGTGGCTGTAAAAGTGGAGTTACAGTGGCAGAAATAGTATAGAGGACACAGATATGTATATGTGCAAAAGTAACCTCTGTGTGTCCAAAACTGTATGGAAAATAATGTAAAATTATTTTTTTGTAATAACCTGGGTATGTGGGTGCTGCACATGGCAGTGCCCAATCATGCTGTTAAGGAAAAAAAATATTGTTAAAAACATAATTTCTAAGTATGCAACAGTAATGCATTACAGGACCCTGTGTGGGGTGTGTACTATGTCGGACTGCTGTGATTGCTAATGAGGCAGGGCCTGAATCTGTGTAGTTACTAGGTACTGTGCATGGATCTGTATGCAAATGAGCTGAGGTTACTGAATAGCACAAATGGGTATCTGTGTCCACAGATCCCATTTGTGTAGGCACAGAACCATGTTGGTATCCACAGAAGAGGTAGATGACATAAAAAGAGGGTGTGTTCACAAACTTTTAAGCTCCTTGGAGCTCAGTGGCACCTGTTTGTGTGGTGCACCACCTTGCTCCGCAGGGGGGTTGTCCAGTAACTGCTAAGGTTTTTTACCTTAGTGGCATGTGGTTCAGCGGGTTTGCACATATTTCAGCATGTTTGTATGGCTTGCAGCTATGTTGAGTGTGACCTGCCATGAGGGTATGTCTACTGACTTCTGAGCTTTGTTTATCTTTGTGGCGTGGGTTTGGGTGGAGTGCCGCAGTGGTCAGCAAGAAAGGCTGTCAAAAAAAATTGGCTGAGAAAGCCAGTGATATATTAATTACTGATGAGGCCTGTTACACTTAACCTAGGGCCATTAAACCCCTTAATGATGTACTTGGCAGGTGGAATGCATCATAGCTAGCCAATCACACAGATTACGCCTACAGCAGAGCACTTATAAAGTATGCATACACCCTACAATCTGATATTTCCCCCATAATCTGCACCATTGCAGTACAGACTTAGGAATTTTAACCTAAACAATGCTAAGGGCTGCTGCAGGTTTGCTACATATGTATGTGAGAGATGCTGAGGTCAATCCAGCTGCTGCTGACCCTGACCATAGGCCTAGACTGAGAAGGAGAAGAGTGTTCAGGCCCAAGGTAATCTACCAGGAGCTATATGAGCTGGAGATTGTAGAGCACTACAGGGTGGACAGGGACATTATACAACAACTCAGTGAGCTCTGCTGCCCTCAACTCAGACCCAGAGCAAACAGAGGGGAACCCATCCCAGTGGAAACAAAGGTATGGTAGCCCTTAGGATACTAGCTACAGATACTTTCCAAAGACCAAATGAGGACATGATGGGGATCTCACAGCCATCTGCTTCCAGTGTACTCCACCAGTTCCTGGATGCCATGCTGCCACATGCCAGTGAGCACATTTATCTTCCCTACACCCCTGAGGAGAGGGACAGCAGTATGCAACTCTTCTACCATGTAGCACACTACCCTGAAGTACTGGGTACCATAGATTGTACTCGTGTACACATCAAGGCACCACCCAGTGAAGAGGGTAGAATCTATGTCAACCGCAAAGGGTATGACTCCATCAGCTGCCAGGTCATGTGCAACGCCCAGGGAATTATCATGAATGTGTTTGTTTGCAGCCCTGGCAGTTATCACAGCTCCCATATCTGGCATGCATCACAGCTGTACCAGTTGTTTACTAGGGGGACATCACATGTGGCCATTTACTTGGGGATGCTAGCTATGCACTGGAACCATGGATGATGACACCCATCAGAAATGCACACACACCCACCGAAGAAAGCCAAAATGAGGCATATGCTCAAACCAGGAACATCATAGAGCATGTGTTTGGGCTGTTGAAGTCATGGTTCCAGAACCTCAATATACTTGGTGGAGCCTTGCAGCACTCTCCAGCCACATGTGCACAGATGTTCACAGTATGTGCCATGCTACACAATATGATCCTGTGGAAACAGCTGCAGCAGGATCAGCAAAGGGAAGGGATACACAGCCCCCCACCAGTGCCTAGGTCATCACAGCCTAACCCACAGGGAGACTCAGAGTAGAAACCCCCCCCGAGGCTGTCACTGTAGGCAGACATAGGCATGCCCAGTATGCCATGACCTTGGCCAAGAGACAATGCATAGCACATGCACTGACAACCTTGGGCCCTAGGGACTGACACCATACTCTGACTTGCATACATATTAGTAAAAATTATGCCAGTCAGGCCACACAACCTGTACCTCACCATGTATTGGCTGTGGACTGCCTGCATCAGACAGAGTCAGCCCCAAACTACAGGTCTGTCAACTGCTGCATTTGTAAGGTAGGTCACTCTCCTGTACACCACTTGTAAGGGGTACTATAATATGGTAGCATATGTGTGGACCTGCCGCATGTAGGCAAGGGAATATAGTGGGCTATATATAGTGTGCTACTGGGCTACTTACAGTGAGCTATACTGGGATACTGGGATACTTGTACAGATCTAACAGACACTTGGGACAACAGGTATTCTGCTCACTAGCATGTGCCCCATATTATCCACTAGGCCACATGGCTGGAAACTCCATGACAGTAGTCCAGGGAGATGCCAAACAGTGGGGTCACAGCACAGTCATACTGCTATCTATGCCAGTAGAGCAGAGGCTGGTAATGCCCCATCCCAAACACATCAGTGTTGCCATACAACTGCTGTAACAGTAAGTCTGCAATGATATACCAGCAAACCAGACAATTTCCCTATCTTGTTGATAGTGTGAGGGAAGAAACCTCTCTGTCTGGTGGCCAGTGTGGCTCAGTGGGCCAGGGGCAGTAGCATGTGTGATGGTGTTGATGATTCAAATCTGGCAGCATCCAACATCTTTTGCATGTGAGCTATACATATGGTGGTAGTCCCACCGACTGTCAGAACCCCTCAATCTGTCATTGCAAGAAAACTGGACAAAGAGTGAATGGGGGCACAAAGGGCCAAACCTACAGACAGACATTATACATGCTCTGAGTAAACTAATAGGTGACTAGTTTAACAGCAGGCCGCAACAGATCAGCTTAGCTGCATTATGTAAAGGCTATCAATTAAATGTCTCAGTAGGTACAACAAGTCACCAACCAGTGTACAGTATAGCACCGAGAAACCACAAATGTATGAGGAACACAGCAAAGATATGGGGCAAAATGCTGGACATTCTACAAAAACATGTACAGGGAGAGGTATGCAGACTGTCACCCTGTATGTGATGTTTCGCCATGTACCCCAGTCACATCATATCTCTCAGCCTCTGACAGCAGGAAATTTGTTAAAATAAAGTGAATAAAATTGGAACCAATGCCCACAACTTGGGATAGGTTTCAAATAATTGCTCCTACAAGCACAGAATGTGGATAAAATAACAGGTCATGCATTCGCATGACTCTCCGGCTGTGCATGGAGTATGAAACTCAAATATCTGTCAGTATTAATTGACTTCAATCTTAACTGATTTGCCACTAATTTGCCAGAAAACAGCAATGTTATGTGACATGGGCCAAAAATATGCGGCAAAAGTCTGGACAGTCTGTGAAGCTCTCTATAGTTCTGAAGTTTGACTCACATATTAAGGTCAACAAACAGCCAAGGAATGCCTTGGACAATATCAGGCAACTGCAGTACTGTTGTACTGTTGTAACAGGTGCAGCAGCCAATGGTTTGCAACACACAATAATCCCAGACTGGAGTACAGGTAGCTCTGGCATGGAGTCACCTCTACCACTCAAAGGTCTGTTATGTGGAAATATGTTTGTACAGACATACAGCTACGTATACATATAGGTCTGTCCATATCCCCCCACACTGGATTAGTGTTTCTATTTTTAATTTCTCCAAGTCTTTTGGGTTTCTAATACCATGACAGGAATGGACCCCATGCCTAAGTCAGTGTACGATTATAGTTCATGAAATTAGTATTGTTTCACTCTTTGATGTTAGCCAGTAGTCCTCTTCGCAACGCCCACAATGTGCCCAGTAATGAGTCCTTCTGCAATTCGTATGGGATTACATGGACTGATACCATATCTAAATATTATTGTAAATTCTTATTTATAAGACTCATTGCTCCTACTACTATTGGAACTGTCTAGGTATCTTTCTTCCACATGGCTCTCGTTTCTGACTTCAGATCCTGGTATTTTATGACTTTGTATCTCTCTGTACACAAGACACTGTAGTCACTGGGTGTGGTGATTTCAATGATCAATGCTACTTTTCTCCTCTTTTCTTGGACCACTGTATCCAGTTTTCTAGCATCTATCTTTTGAACTGTTGGTAATGGATGATCCCATGTGATATAAACCTCATCATTTTCTATGATGCTTTGTGGCTCATGTTTCCAGTGTTTATCAGCCACTTTGATACCATAATGTTTGCACAATCCCCAGTGCAACAGTCTCACCACATTATTATGTCTTTCAGTATACAGTCCTTCTCCCATTAGTGTGTCGCAACCAGCAACAAGGTATGTGACTGTTTCCAATTTGGTTCCACAAAACCTACATTTGTCTGTTTCTCCCACATCTTCAATGGACTTTGTAAACCAGCATGTACATAGCCCGCCATCTTGGGCTGCCAATATTAAACTTTCATTTCTTGATTTGAATTCACCTCTCCTCAACCATTCCTGTGTTCATTCTTGATCAGAATGAGGCTCTTCAAGAAATGTTCTATACTTGCAACTATATTTATGTTTTTTCCACATTTCCTGCCTTCTCATCTGGTCCTTCACATTATATTCTCTTTTGTTTTTTGGCACATTCAGTTGCTGCCTGATTTTTATCCACTTCTGGTTTGATTTCCATTTCTGCTTGATGTCGATATGCTTCTGCTAGATTAAGCAGAGACATCATCTTAGATTTATACTCCTCATGTTTCAAAACTTTCACTACATTTGGATCTTGTGAGGTCACTAGATATGTGTGGAGTCCCACGATTGCAGCTCTATACATGTAATCCATTTCATGGAGACCCATCCCTCCTTCGTAATGGGCAATATATAATCTTGGTAGACTGATTTTTTATAAATCATTTGGTGAGCATGAAGCATCCTTCTTCTTTTAATATCCAATCTGTCCAACACTTTTTGGGGCCAGTCAATCACTCTAAAACTGTAAGTTAGGACAGGAAGAGCAAATTGATTTATAGCTTGGATCTTGTTTCTAGATGTCAATGCTGTTCTCAGGATTAATTTAAGTCTTCTACAGTATTCCTTAGAGTTTTATTCACATTTCTTTGTGTTTTATTGCTGATCCTTCATCAATTCCCAAGTATTTATACACTCCCTCTTGCTCGAGTTCTTTTATATCACATTCTTGTCACAGACTAATGTTTTCCTAGTGCTTCAGTTTTCCTTTCTTTAAAGATTGCTTTTGCACATTTATCAAGACCAAATGACATTCCAATATCATCTGAAAAAGAATTGACAACCTGCAGCTGTGCTTTCAATTCCTCATCTGATGAGCTGTACAGTTTTAAATCATCGACAAATAGAAGATGAGAAGTCATTAGATTTTGTTGTTTTCTAGGAGCCAAATTGTAGCCATGGCCTGGCTGTTAAGCAAATAGCTTAATGGATTATTGACAATGCAGAATAGTGATGGTGACAGAGAGTCACCTTGGAATATCCCCCATTGAATTTTTATCCCTGGGATAATAATCTGTCCTTTATCTTGGCTTAATTGCAAAGTGGTCTACCATTGTTTCATGGTTACTGTAATGTAGTCAGTGTAAGGTGTATCTTATACATTTTTAAGCACTCTTTTATCCATGAATGTGGGACACTATCAAATGTTTTTTTATAGTCAATCCATGCCATACTTAGATGCTTCCCCTTCTTACAGTTCTCCACTATAACTTTCTTTAACAACAAATGATCCTTTGTTCCATATGAATTTCTTTAATTGCCCTTGTATTCTACTGCCATAATTGAGTTTTCTTCTAAATGACTATAAACTCTGTTGGCGTCAATCCCTGTGTATAGTTTATATGTCGTTGGAAGGCAAGTTATTGGTCTATAATTTTTAGTGTAGCTTGCAGGTTCACGCTTAAGTAAGAGCATTGTTTTTCCTGTTATTAACCAGTGAGGTGTCTGTTCAGGGTGTGCATATAAATAGTTCTTACTCATGGTTAAATCCTCATGCAAAGATGTTAATACTTTCAGCCAAAAGTTAGGTACTGCATCTGGGCCTGAAGTTTTCCAATTAGAGGCTTTTCTTAACTTTGTTTCAATCTCTCTGGCTGTTACTTCATCCCATTTCATATCCTGTACACTTGAACTTCTTATTCTTTCTTTTACTTTTTCTATCCATTTAGCATCTTATGTTCCACAAGATCTTCATAGATACTTCTCCAAAATGTATCTATTTCTTCTTTTTGCGGGGGTCTTTCAATTCCTTTTACCTTATTTCCCAATTTTATATAAAATTTTTTTTTGGATCATCAATAAATTGCTTATTTTGTACTTTTCCTTTATATTTATCTTTGTATTTTCTACGTCTTTCTGCCTGTGCCTTATTTGTGATAGCACATGATAGATCCTGGTCTGCTCTAATACTGCACATTGCTTTTATCACATCTATCTTTCTTAGTATTTTTGTTGATCTGTTCCCTCTTCTATAATCTTCTAACAGTGACACTTCTTGTCTTAGCTGCTTTATAGTTTTCTCCATTCGATATTTCCATGATGGTATTCGCTTTCACCCCCCCTTCCTTTCCCACACTACCCTGTGTTCCTGTGCTAGAACTTTATCAGTTATTAATTTAGCTGCCCAGTAATATATTCTGTTTACTTCTGTTATATTGCATGGATCTCTATGAACAGTCCTAATTACTGCATTCATTTGTTTTATCAAACTTCTGACTTTTGGGGTTTTATTAACCTTCTGCAGTCTATTTCTCTCATTGATCTTGATATATCTGCCTGTCTATTTAATCAAGCTCTTTTCTTCCAAACTGAGGGCACATCCCTTATTTTCTGTTTCCTGCAGGCATTCTATAGAAGATTCTATAGCATCTTCCTGTGGCACATTCTCTTCAACTTCATCCTGTGCCATCCTTTGTTCTATAATATGGGAACACACTGACCTATCACTCCTCAACATTGACTGTGTCAGAGTTTCCATGGTTTTCTGTTCCCTCCTTTGCTGAATAGCTTCAAGTGAACATTTATACTGGTTTCCTGTGGAAGGCTCCAAACTATCTTGATATGGCACCTGACCAATTGCTTCCTGTTCCACTGGTTTCCCCTTAATTTGGATATCCATTGCTCTATCCTGTTGTGGTGCTTTCTGCATTCAATTTTCTGCACTAAATCCTTCTCTTTGCAGCTGCTCCATAACCTCAATTTCTATTTCTTTGACTTCTCTATTACTAATCTTTTTTTCTACTTTTCCTCTCAATCTCCTATTTTTTGTATTGCAAAATTTTCCATGTCCATATTCTTTTGCCTGTATTTCTCTTCAAATATCTTTGGTGCTGTTCTTTTTGTATTCGTTAGTTTTGCTTTCTCCTTTGCATAAATATTGCACCATATTAAATCTCTTTTCCTTTCCCATGTCCATATTTCTTCTTCACATCTCCTGATCTTCTTGCTTTTCCTTATTCTGAGGACTCACTCCATCATGCTGTGATGTAGTTTGCATTAGACCTTCTACATTAAATTTTTCACTTCACAGGACTCCATAGCTTCAACTTTTCTTTCTTTAATTTATTTATTAATTTTATTTTATTTATTTCACATTTGTTAACTGGGAAAGTCCGAGTGGATGCAGGTCCATTTTCAGCAGAGGCCCGGGGAGAAAAGGTCCAAATGTACATAACAAGTGTAAATGCAATGAATTTATTACAGTGAATTATCACAAAATTGAAATTTGTTTAAGGATATATATATACACACAGGTACATGTTTTTCTCAAATACAAACAAGAAATGGTTGGAAGTTAATAGCCGAGAAAGAAATAGTTAGAGATTACATCTGAAAATGGGAAAGACATGCATTTAAGGTGGTTAACATACATGGCATCATTTTTACTTTAAATCTTTTCAGTAGGTGAAAGACATACAAAATTCTAAACAGTTAGAGGATCAGAGTTTTATACTTGTAATAAGGTTCTTATTTATAGTTTGTATTTGAGTAGGGGTTAGTCAGGGTTTGTACAGGGACAAAGACAATGCCTTTTTAGGTATTTTTTAAGGGATGTTTTGAATTGGGATAAGGAGGGATCAGTAGTAAGTTCAGCAGGAATTAAGCTCCAGTTTTTACCTGCAGAGTTGGAGAATAGTGATTCACCAGCTGAATAGTTGGTTTTAACAGTTTGTACTAGCATTTTGTTGGAAGAGCGAAGGGCCTTTAGGTTACTGCAGTGGGTGATAATATTTTTCAGTATGGGTGTACTGTCTGGTTGGTAGAGAATTTTGTGAACAACTATAAGTTGGTTATATTGCAGTTGATAGGGTAGTTCTAGCCAGTCTAATGATTGAAGGTTTAGACAGTGATGGGTTCTATAAGCTGATCTTGTGGCAAATCTGGCAATATTATTGAAGCAGTTAGTAAATTTATTGAGGCTTGATTTGCTTAGGTTTACGAAGATGGGTGAGGCATAAAGAAGGGTTGATAACAGATGTGTACAGGCAATAACAGTTCAAGCAGATGGGGTTAGGAATTGTTTAATCCTGTATAAAGAGCCTAGTTTCTTATTAACTGTTTTAATAGTTTTGTCTATGTGAGCATCACACTTAAGGTTGTTGTCAATGATTACTCCCAGTAGTTTAGTACTAGGTTCTGGGGAAATTATGGTGCCATTGTTAGATGTTATGGTGAGAGGTGGTGAGGGGATCTTGCGAGTGAGGAAGAAGAGTAATAGTTTGGTTTTATTTGGGTTTAATAGTAGACAGCAACCAGTGAGCCAGTTCTCTACTTTGTTGAAAGTGATTTGGGATAAAAATTGTAAGTCTGTGGGGGAGGTGGCAGAGTAGATTAGGGAGGAGTCATCTGCATACTGAATTCATGTGAGATCTGGGATGACTTTGTGCAGGTCATTAATGAATATGGAGAATAGGAGGGGACCTAATATAGATCCCTGGGGGACTCCAAGGGTGACTGGTAAAAGGGAAGATAAGTTATCTTTCCATAGTACAGCTTGTTGTCTGACACTTAGGTAAGAATGAAACCAGCTATTTGCTAGGTTATCTATGGAGAGTGATGTTAGTGTGTCTAAGAGAAGCTGGTGGTTTACCATGTCAGATGCCTTGGATAGGTACAGGAAGAGGGCTGAGGATAGCTTGTTGTCATAACGGTTTTGATTTATTGTGTAAGAGAAGGAGAGAAGGGCTGAGGTTGTACTATGGCAAGGTCTAAATCCATGCTGAGAGGGGGCTAGGAGAGTGTTCTGATTCAGCTAGGCTAGAAATTGATTATGGATACATTTTTCCATTATTTTAGCTTAGCCAAGGGAGACAGGATGGCTATAGGCCTATTATTTGAGAGTTCAATGGAATTTCCCCCTTTATGAAGAGGAATAATGTGGGAGATTTTCCAGATGGAGGGGATATGAGCTTCGAGAATAGTTCTATTGATTACAATTGAAATGGGGTATGCTATTTCTTTAGCAGCTGTTTGGAGATACTCTGTAGGTAGTAGGTCTGCTGAAAGGGTGTTGGGTTTCAGTTTCTTAAGTAGGGACTTAATAAAAGATGTTGGTACTGGATCAAACTTGAAGGGGATATTATTATCCGGTGTTGGATTGGTGGTACTTGAGGTATTGGGAGATAGCTTGTTGGCTAGGGCTTGTACAGTTTCTATACAGAAAGTGTTAAAGGTGTTAGCAACAATTTTAGGAGGTTGTTGAAGCGTAGTTAAGGGAGTAGGGGTAGATGATTGATCTGGGTGGAGAAGTTTATTTATGCCTGACCAGAATGTTTATGGTTGATTTTGGTGCTTTTGTTGCAGATTACAGTAGTAACTATTTTTGTCTAGCATAATAGACTTCTTTGTATAATTTTTCAACTGTTTATATATGAGGTGGTCTTTTGGGGCTCTAGTGGTTCTCCAAGAGGTCCACGCTTTGTTTCTGCTAATATTTTTTGTCTTATATCATTGTTTAGCCATGGTGCTACTTTGTTATTGGTTCTGATAGTACGTTTGGGAGCATGGTTATCCAGGATAGCAAGAAATGTAGAGTTAAAGTATGAGACTGCTTCATCTAGTGGAAGTAGTCTTAGGTTGGACCAGTCACATGAGTTAAGTTCATTCTGGAATTTAGTCTGAATAAAGTTCTTATTACCTCTAATGGTTTTAAAGGTAGATTGTTGAGGGATGTCATTTCCTTTTCTGATTATATAGGTCAGGAAGTGATCACTGAAGTCCTCAGGTAGGGTGCCTGTTTTATATATCTGGGGTTGGTTGTTTATTAATATCCAGTCTAGGATACATTCCTTATTGTTAGGCTTATTGATTCTGGTAGGAGAAGATAAGATCTGGGAGAAGCCATGCAAATTTATATGGGTAGAGGGAAAGTTTAAGAGCAGATATTCCAGTCGATATTAACTTCCCAGAGAATAATAGTTTCCTTGGGGCAGTTAATGGACAGCCATTGGAGGATGCCTTCCAAGGTATTTGTGTTGTCACCTGGGGGAATCTAGATACATGCAATGTTTATAGATTTGTGTTTGTTGATTTGGACCTTTGTGATGAGTATTTCTGCATTGTTAGCTATCACAGCATGTGGAGTACTAGTTTTGGATACTTCTAGTGTGGATTTATACAAGATGGCTACCCCCCTCCTTTCTTAGAGATGTGACCAAGTCTTAATATATTGTAACCCAGGGTTAAGACCTCATTATCAGAGGTAGTAGGTTTGAGCCAGGTTTTGGAAAGGCATAGTACTTCAGAGGAGTGCACATCCAGGAGGGCATGTAAATAGTGAATTTTCTTGTTTATACTTCTAATGTTTAGGTGACACACTAAGAGTGAGTTGGAGGCCTTATTTGAGTTTCATAGGCTGGTAATGGTGTTATTTGTGGAGCTAATAGTAACAGGTGGGGTTGGGACTGGGTTAGGGTGGATGTCACCATCCTCTATGAGGTTAGGTAGTAATCTAATAGCAAGTTTCTGGAGTTTTAATAAGAGTTTGTGATAGTGTTAGTTCTAGGGTTAATATATGTGGCACAAATGGGTTGTTGAGTTTTTGCAATCGAAGAGTTTAATGAGAGGTGGTGTAGTAGTTGCTTAGAGTTATGTGACAGATTAGAAGTGCTGTTTTTGGATCTAGGGTAGTGAGAGCCAGGGAGGAGTTGATATTCATAGGCTGTGAGAAGATAGAGAATATAAGTGGGGGAATTAGACAGTAAAAAAAATTTGATTTTGGAGGTGTGATGAATGTATGTGGAGGCATTGTAGGGTATTTAAGTAATGCTTGTTTAAAAATAGAGTTGGGTGTTAATAATTAGTTTATGGGGAGAGACTAGAGAGAGTTCGAGTAATAGGTTTGGGTCCTATGAATGAATGGGATAATGCTGATTGTTTCTGATGAGTGGGAGTGATTTCGGATGAGGGGGAGTGGCAAGGTGATAATAAATGTAGGAGTACTAGGGGTGGGTGGGAATTGAGAGCAGGGTAGGGGACCGTAGTGGGTAGAGCCAAAGGAAGGTAGAAGGCAGGTCTGCCTGGAAATAATTAGTAGAGTAGACAGCAAGTTTAGAAGTAAGTATACACAAAGGGAGAAGGGTAAACCCCAAGGACTAATAGTGGGAGAGGCAGATAGGTTCGTAGAGGAGTAGGGTAGAAAGTAGATTTATGAAAAAGTACACTAGTAAGTTAAAAAGCTTTTACGCTAAAGGTAATTGTTAAAAGGTAAGTGCAGGCTGCCATCTAGTGGCTAAACTGAGTAATTATATCAGTGAGCCATGGTGGGAGATCCAGCAGTCAGTAAGCACTGAAAGAGGGGTGTTTAGGAGCTAAGTATAGGCTGCAGAAGGGCAAGTATGTGGGTACAGAGTGTGAGAGGGTTGGCTGCTGCAACTCCTGGTAGAGATCATGTTCTGTCCACCTAGTAGAGGCATGGGAATAGTTTATATGATAAGAGTTTAAGCATCATATGCACATACTTTCTTGAATTCCTTTAAATTTCAGAGATAGTATGCTCAGGGAGTAGTTTTTATTGGGTCCTTTACTGGAAAAAAGGCATTGTTGATCTTCTGGTCCAACGTCTGCTAACTTCTGCTTTACTAATCTTCTTTTCCACATTATATCTTTGTGCTATTAATCTTTTTATTGTAAAATTTTCCATATCTGGATGTTTTTGCCTGCATTTCTCTTCGAATATTTTTGAAACTGCCTTCTCTGTATTAGTTAACTTGGCTTTTTCCTTTGCATAAATATTGCACCATATCAAATCTCCATATTTCTTTTTTTATATTTTTCATATATATCTAGGTTTTGTTGTTTATATTTTTGCACTTCCTCAGATGCTTCTTTTTCCAAACAGATCAAAGTTTCTTGATCTATATATTGTTTTTCAAAAATCTGTTGTATTAATGAACACAAATTTTTATTTGAAACTTCTGACAGTTTTTCTTGAGGAAGTATTTTTTCTTCTAATTTCTCTCTTAATCATTTTGTATATCTTGTGTCTGGAAATTCTGGGCTTTTCACATAATAGTTGTTGTTGTGTCTTTTGGCTTTTCTCAGTGAGGAGTCGTCACAGCGGAACTCCGGTCTGCTAATGATTGGCAGTACATTTTTACGTGCCGAGTTGCCAGCTCTGACGCACAACCTTCAACGAAGGTACACCCATTCATGCATGTCTCCACACAGAAGATGCTCTAGCTGAGAATCGAACAGGACAACATCTTACTGTGAGGTGACAACGCTACCGCAGCACCACCACCACAGTGCTTTTTACATTATAGTAACAATACATATTTTTTTTCTTATCCTCAATAATCCACTCTGTCATCTTTATGGCTCATCCTTTGCCAATCAATTTTGTGATTTTTGTGGACTGCTACTTTTTTCTACAATGGAGGGGGGCATCTTCCCCCTGGGCCTGGCCTGGCCCCATTGTAGGAATGTTTCTGTCTGTTTTGATCAGTATGCAGCACACATATATATGATAACAAGATGTATGTATACAGCTATGTAAAGTACAATGATACATAGACTCCCCACATACTTCTACAGAACACATTTACATTACTGACACACACAATTATATTTAAGGAGACAACCCTGTTATACACCATTGATACAGATATGGGCAGGGATGTAAAAATGTTCCCACATACCCCTGAATGCTGGGGTTATCTGCACATACGCATCACAACAGCTGTCTGATGGCACCAGACCAAGGCAGCAACAGTAAATAATCCACTCACCCACAGATCTCTGAGCCTATGAGCTGTCACCTTGCAGACAGACATAGGTACACAGGTGGTGTAATGTACAATGGGTGCAATGCAGTCCTTGGACAGGCCATGTTGTCCCTGGCCACATGTCTGCCTATCAAACATCAAAGAGCCTCATATGGCCAGACAGATAAGTGTACACACATAGCAGGGAAACTACCAGGCATCACTCCCCTAGGACACTAGATAAAATAACAGTACCAAGCAGTATCACTCTACAGGCTACACATGCTGTCTAACACAAGGCCACTTTGCGTATTCCATAAGTACTGTACCTGCATCAACATATACAACAGAGATAACCTGTGGCACATGCGATAGGTACTGTGAGCTGTAGTTTTAATACTAGATAGGTAGGAGTTCTAATCTCACATCCTCCAACTCTATGTGTGTGTGTGTGCGTGTGTGTGTGTGTGTGTATGTGTCAGTATATCCCCTCACAGCACTATAGACATGCCCATATGTCCTGTCTCAGTGCAATGGTATGCATTTTATGGCCCTGTGACTGGCTGCTGGCCTCTAAATTCCCTCTTCTACAATGTCTGCAGTTGTCCTCCACCTTAAAAGCACTACCTGACAGTGTATTATCAGACAGTGTGGTGCATGTGATAAATACTGTGAGCTGTAGTGTGTAATACTAGATAGGTAGGGGTTCTAATGTCACAGCATCCAGGTGTGTGTGTGTGTGTGTGTGTGTGTGTGTGTGTGTTTGTATGTCACTGACCCTAAATTACCATCCTCTACATAAGCTATATTTGATGTCCGCCACCATCTACAGTTGTACATGCAGACTACCCAGGTGACATATATCAAGGGTAGTAGAGTTTGTCACAGGGTATGAAAGCATGATGACTCTGACTGCCCCCATTATCTCTGACACAATGTTCTACACATATGCACCTAGGGAGCCACCTACACATATGCACCTAGGGAGCCATCTACACATATGCAAGTAGGGAACCATGCACATATACTGGCATACCTTGTTGATGTTATATCTCTGCTGTACTGTTTTGCCATCCTGTGCCGCTGTCTTTCCACCATGTGTCCATAGTTGCACCACTCAGACTCCTGGGTTAAAAACATACACAGCTCCATGACACACCTGTCATTCTGTAACACTACCACCAGTGTACCATCAGGCAACAATGATACACAATGTTTGATATATAATCCTGACACATGCTAGCATACTGTACCTATCATGGCCTATAACAACTTCCATGGCATAACACTACTGCACTACACAAACACATGTAAAGTTGTATAGTCACCCTGTGCATCAGACACATATATGCACATCCAGGCATGGATGGCAGGGATGTGGCACAGGTATCATCACATGCACAGGGTGTGGTGTGGGGGTGCCAGAGACCTAGGCTGTGCCAAACAGTTGACAGCATGTGTGTGAGTAAGGAAGGGGTGCTGGTGACATGAGTCATGGAGACATGCTCTGCGTTTCTGTAGATGACCTGCATGTAACATGTACAGGCACACAGTCATGCTCAGTGCTAGCCCTATATGTGCATATGGTGGACAGCTGTGGACCATACATGGTAGAGTGGACAGTTCACTGTCTCTGGTCATGAACACAGGAACTGTCTTCTTCTTGAGTAGCATGGGCAGCACCATGCCCAAGGTCAGATGCGATGCTAGTACCTGAAGATGACTGCTGTCTGTTGGGCCTCTGTCCCCCATGGGACCACCCAGGACCACATGCCCATGGCCTGCCACATCATGTTGTGGACAGCACACCTCCCTCTGTAGAGCTGGAGGTACTACCACTACTGGAACATGAGTGTGCACAGCCATGTGAACTCCCAGCAGATGGTATTGCTGGCCTACATCCACATTTCTGAAGCCCAACCCCAACCACATGTTCCAGCACAAACAACATGCACTCAAAGACAGACTCTCTTTGAACCCACCATCCGTCCACTACATCAATGAAACATTCCATGGCATCACCAATGCAGTGGAGGCATTCACTGATGTCAGACTATGCTGCAGCCATAACCCTAAGCATCCATCTGCTGTTGCTTTCAGCTCATGCTTGTGCCTCCATGACAGCCCAAAACATGTGGCAAGTAACCCACAATGTGACACCTGCAACAGGAAGTGGATGGGCAGCAGTCCTCCTTCAAGCACCACTGTCAATCTGCCTTTGTGGGACCTGCCAGCTCTCTGGCTATGGCCGGTGTCTACACACACTGATGCCATAGTTCTCACACTGTCCTTTACTATGTCACCACCCTGTGAGAAGTAACACAAAAGCAGTATGTTACCACCAGCCCTATTACGTATGGTAATCCACACAGACTCAAACAGATGTGGATCCACAACTGCATTACATGTCTCACATCTTCTCATCTCTGACCCCATGCACAGCACACACACTCAGAATAACATACACAGATAGCCCAGGCCCTGTATAACATGCATGTCACCTACATCCAGGTAATGTTTCCAGTTCAGTACACCCATGAAGTATGTAATATGACAGTGTATGTGACAGCGCTACATACAAAACCCAGTACACCTATCTTGACAATGATATGGCAGTTGAAGTAGCACTGCCTCAGGTATATACCTTCTCCCTATTGTGTTTGAATGGGCATCTTGGAGTAATTGCCTCATGTATAGCAGGCTGTGTAGTTGCTCATAACTATAAGTGCAAACATGTTAATGTTTGTACAAATACACATCTGTCATTCCCTAGGCTATGCACTGTAGCTAACTTCTCCGAAAATGGAGTATACAATTATTCTACTCTAGTTAAGCACAACACTTTTGCAAAAAGAAATATGGCAGCCCTTATAATTCATAGGGTATATCTGATCTGGCAAAACAACAGTATCACACTTACCAGGTACAGGACCATGAACTCTGGCCACACCTGACATACCTGTGAAAACGTGGGGGAGAGGAATTGTAAGCAACACCAAATGTTGCAGTGTTACAAGGTAATGTGTGCATATATCCACATGTACAATAGCTAATATGATACTGGCTATATTGCTGACATTCTGAGTATGTGTGCACAACTGTGGTTAAAAGCCAACCCCCCTCAAATGCAGATATACCTGACACCCATGTACTGGTCTGTAGAGCCTGCACAATGACTTCTAATGAATTATACTGGTGAACACACTCAGCTTACCTCGACGCTCTTCTGATGCAGATGCTGTGGCACCCACCTCCAGGATGTATGGTGTGATGGTTGGCTGGGAGCTGTGGGTTGATTCTAGGTTCAACAGGAATTCTTCTGTGGCTGAGAGTGGTTTCTCTGCTGCAGGCCCTCCACCAGTGGCAGCATGATCCCTGGCAACAGCAGCTGCCCTTTGATGTGCAGCATTGACTATGTCTGTGACCTGGTGTCAAACCTGCTCATAGGTCCTGTCCTGTTGGCCAATATCATTAACAGCCCTCACAAGGTCAACCCACAATGTTGCCCACTGTTCATGATTGTGGCAACTCCTTGACAGCAGGATGTGATGGTTGAGTCTGAGGGCATCCAATATAGCATCATTTTCTGCAGATGAAAATGGAGGATTCTCTGTTGGTACATTGTTCCTGCAAGACAACAAGAGGGGAACACATTAAAGGACAAGACACATGGATGTCCACTATGTATATACCCTCCACACCCATAATGGCCTGTAATATCCACTGCTCCCTCAAACTTTATACCCCACAGTTTGATGACATACTACATGTGAGGCTATCACCAAGATAGTAGCAATACTGGGTAATGTCCCTGTGTGCCAGAACAGATTCTACTGTATGTCTCTACAGCCATCACTGCAGTATACTGTGGTGTGTCCCCTATGGGCAACTCTCCACTAATATGTGACACGGCCACTGTTAGACAAATAGAAGTGTGCTATTCCATCAACTATATGGGGGCAGTCCAGCCACACCAGTGTGCCACAATGACAGACAGCAATGCAAACCTGCTGTTGTATATGTTCCCTGTAGGCATCATACTTCTCAAATATGCAGAGTTTGCAGAATGTCACCATGTTTGCCTCACAGCTATGGTCCTTCTTGCACAAAGTTGTGCATGTCTGACAAATGGTTGTCCACTGATTGATGGTTGCTGTCAGAAAACTGACACATAATCTGTCACCCATCAGACCCCTCAGACAACACTTATGGTACAATAATGTTACTTTAATCACATTCTCACTTTGTATGGCCAATATGTATACTCTGTCACTGAGTTTGGGCCTTTGTCCCCCCATTAAATATGGCTTTGTTCTGATTTCTTACTGTTGGCAGTTGAGAGGTATGTTAGGCGTAGCTCCCAACCAAATAGAGATGAATGTCCTGGAAACAGGGACTTAGCCAGAGTACATCAGGGACATTCAAGGACACTTTAACAATGTTAGTACTATTTATGTGTGACATAGACAGACTGAGAGGAGGTGAATTATAGTCTACAGGTTGATGCTATGGGAGTGTACAGCCTTCCTTAGTGTCACTATGTCTTAGGTGTAATCTACTATATTTACTATAACAGCCGACCATTGTAGGAGGGATGGACAGGGACAGAACAGAGATGTGATTTGATGCAGGGACAATTGAGAGACATGCTTGTAGGTATTGGACAGCAGAGTATCACTGACATGTCATTATCATAGATCTAATACAAGCCTACTGTTTTAATCCCTATTCCCTATACCGCCAACTTCCCATCTGCATCCCTTTTATGGAGAAATGTAGTACATACCTGGTAGAGTGATGTATTCCTTTTATTGAAGGGTTGTTCTGCAAAGGCTTTGCACAAACGCTGTCTGTGAGTAAAACCACATACAGACCTGTTCCCCATAAGCAGTTGCTTGCATTTCTTACGTAATGCTCATTAACAGTTAATTGCCTGTGCACCAATCTGTGGCTCAGATGTGCTAATTGCATCCAAAATAGCTGAATTGCACTATCATTAGCCAATGACATGGCACCACAGTGCAATATATAAGGCTTTAAGGTAGACTTTGGCCCCTTTCTTAGTTTATGAGATGGACATTACTGAGATGTGGAGACTACAGCATCACAGAGGGTAAGTACAAATACTGTCCACTGTAGAGATGTATGAAGTATGTCCACAGTTTTTCCTCATATGTTTGGTCAGTGCCCCATGACAGTGTGGTCATCTGGCAGGTCACTGGCAAACATTGTGGATTGAGGTCAAAAGGGGGAGAGAGAGAGTCATGTGAGTGTCACACTTCATAACCATCAGAATATGCATGGTAATGCAGTAGCTGCTATCCTTTCAACTTACTATCTTTGTAGGGGCAAACTGTGAAACATGCACCTATCTTTGCACTTTTGTCCCCCCTTATGTCTGGTTGTGTCTGGATCCCTTATTATAGGGGGTTTTGAGGTATGGTAGGTCTGTAACAGCTAGCTTAACATACAGCTGTGTATGCTCCAGGCTGCAGCTGCTGCTCCAGCCTAGGACACATGGGGGGAGTGTGAACACTTTGGAGGTCAGCAAGCTGTACATGTAACTGTGGCAGTAGTGTCAGCCCTGTCAGGACAGCGGAGCCAGGTTAGGGGTAACATTTACATTCCAATCAAGGCATGTGCATAAGGTACATCTGTCATGCAACAGTGCCAGTAACAAAGTAGTAAGTAACATATAGTTAGGCTATATGAATATGTTTACTGTGTCCATACCTGCAGGCTATTGACTTTTAAACTGGGTAGCAGATAATTCAGTAGCAGTAACCTACTATGGTGATTAAAAGTGCAAGACTCAGTCATTACTTGCTGTCTTCACAACAATGTAATTTATTTATTTTTTTATTTTATTTTACATTTGTTGACTGGGATAGTCCGACTGGATACATGTCCATTTTCAGCGGAGGCCCAGGGAGAAAAGATCCAAGGAAAACAATTAAGATTGCAAGTAAACAAATTAAGATTACAAGGTAAAAAAAAAAATAAGAGTACAGATACAGTAAATACTGTGGTTACATATTAACAATATGCACAAATTCCAAAGTTTTGAGATAATACTGAGGGTAGGTCCAGTTTAAGAGACACATCAAGCTCTATTACAGGTTTTGTAACTCAATCTAGGGTAGAGTTAGCTAGGTTTGGTACATTGACATAGCCAGTTTAGTGTCACGTATTGTTTGAGTCTTACCTTAAACTGACTCAGGGTAGAAAGTAAAGTAATATCAGCTGGGAGTGAGTTCCAGGATCTACCTGCAGAGTTGGCAAATAGAGAGTCACTGGCTGAATTGTTGGTTTTGGTAGATTGAACTAGCAGTCTGTTAGAAGATCGAAGGGGCCTGGGATTGTTATAGGGGGTGATAATGTTTTTAAGTGCAGGAGTATTATCTAGGTTATAGAGGACTTTATAAGCCGTAATCAGTTGGTTATACTGGATCAAGCTGGGCAGTTCTAGCCACCCAAGCTGGTTTAGATTGATGCAATGGTATGTTCTATAAGGTAGACCAGTGGCAAATCTGGCAATGTGGTTGTAACAGATGGAAAGTTTATTACGAGCAGACTTGTTTAGATTAGAGAGTAAAGGTGACGAGTACAGGAGAGTTGAAAGTAGGTGAGAGCGAGCTATGGCAATTTTAGCAGGTGGAGTCAAGAAGGCTTTTATCCTATAAAGTGATCCTAATTTTTTATTGATGGTTTTGATGGTTTGATTAACATGCAGGTTTAATTTAAGATGATCTATGGTAACACCTGGTAGTTTTGTAGAGGTGTATGAGGAGATTATAGTGCCATTATTGGACTTTATGGTAAAGGTAAATGCAGTGGACTTAAGAGTTGGTGAGAAAAGTAATAGTTTTTTTTTGGGGGGGGAGCAGGGTTAAAATCAGACAAAGACCAGAAATCCAATTTTCTATTATGTTGAAGGTGTTCTGTGTAGCTGACCATAGTTCTGTCTGGAATGTGGCTGAGCAGATCAGGGTGGAGTCATCAGCTTATTGGGTACAGCTGACTTTTGGGATAACAGTATAGAGGTCATTGATGAAAATAAAGAACAGAAGGGGCCTTAGTATAAAACCCTGAGGTACACAAAGGGAGTTGGGTAGGAGTTTAGATAGTTTGTTTTGCCAAAGGATAGCCTGCTGTCTGTCACTTAGATAGGAATGGAAACATTGAAGGGCTTTAGTAACTAGACATAGTGTTTTCAGGGTGTGAATTAGAAGTTTGTGATCAACCATATCAAATGCCTTGGAGAGGAACAAGAAGAGGGCAGAGGATATTTTATTTTGGTTGAGATTATGGTTTATGGTGTTGGAGAAGGCTAGTAGGGCTGAAGTAATGCTGTAGTGAGGTCAGAAGCCATGCTAGGAGTCTGCCATAAGGTTATTCTGGATTAGGTTGTGCAGCAGTTGTCTATGAATACATTTTTCCATAATTTTTGCAAGTGAGGATAGTATAGCGATTGGCCTATAATTAGATATTTCAGTAGAGCTGCCTCCTTTGTGAAATGGGATAACATAGGATATTTTCCAGATAGTGGGAATTTTGGCTTTTACTATGGTTCGATTGATTCGAATTGAGATGGGGTAGGCAATGGCATTGGCTGCTATTTGTAGCTACTCAGCAGGGAGTAGATCAGCAGAGAGTGTAGTTGGTTTTAATTTTTTGATCAAGTTACAGATAAGTGTGGTGGCAATTAGTTGGAATCTGAATGAGAGTTGGTTACTAGGGGTGGTGTCCCCACAGCCAGGGGAGCTTGAAGGTAGTTGGCTAGCTAGGGTTTGGATTGTCTCAGTGAAGAATCTGTTAAAACTGTCAGACTCTTTCTCAGGAGGATTGTCAATGGTTGCAGGGGTCGGGGTGAAAGTTTGCCTAGGACATAATAGTTTATTTAAACCTGCCCAAAACTTCGGAGGGTTGTTTTGATTTATTTGCTGTATATTATAGTAGTGTTTTTTTTGTCTTGTAAAATGGATTTAGTCTCATTTCTTGATTGCCTATATGAAATGTGATATTGAGGGTCTTTTGTGGTATGCCATAATGCCCATGCTTTATTTCTAAAGGTAATTTTCAGTTTGGTCTCTCTGGAAAGCCATTGTGCAGTTTTTGCCTTTGTTCTTAGTGAATGAAGAGGTGCGTGAGAGTCAAGGATCTCAAGGAATTTGTTGTTGAAGTAAACAATGGCTTCCTCTAAGGGGAGATTTTTTAGAATTGACCATTTACATGTGTTTAGTTCATGTTGGAGTTTGGCAAGGTTAAAGTTCTTTTTGTTTCTTACCATTCTATGTGTGGGTTGATGGGGGTAAATGGCTTTATGCTTGATTATATAGGTGAGAAGGCGATCACTTAAGTCACCAGGGATGGTCCCAAAGGTGTACAGTTGGGGGTGACTATTGATAAGTATCCAGTCAAGTAAGCTTTCATTTTGGTTAGGTTTACCTATCCTTGTAGGAGTGGTTATGATTTGTGTAAATGCATGCAGGTTAACATGAGTCATTGGGGTTCTGAGAAACAGGTGTTCCAGCCTATGTTAAAATCTCTGAGTAGAATAGTTTCTTGGGGGTAGTTACATGATAGCCAGTGACGGGTATCTTCAAGTGTAGATATATTATTTCCTGGGAGAACGTACATACAAATGACAATGATACATTTATTTTTATTAAGTTGCAATTTGGTGGCAAGAATCTCCGAGTTATTAATCTGAGGTGGTTGTATAACTTCACTAGTGACATTTAATGTTGACTTATAGAGAACAGCTACCCACCCCCCCTTTCCTGGAAGCACGATCTTGCCTGAGTATATTATACACAGATGGTAACACTTCATTATCTGTGATGTTAGGTTTTAACCAGGTTTCGGATAAACAGAGTTTGTTGTTGTTTATACTTCTAATGTTGAGGTGACAGGTCAGGAAATAGTTAGTTGGCCTGTTAATTGTAGGTATATTGCTTGGGTTGCAAGTAGGGGAGGTAAGTTTATCTTGAGTGGATGGGCCAGGGTTTGGGTGGATATCACCACCAAGTGTGAGGTTGGGTTTAAACCTAGAGATAAATTTCAGGAATTTATTTATAAGTTTATGGTAGTGTTTGGATCTGGAGGTGATGTATCTGGGAATGGTAAGGTGACAGAGTGAGCAGGTTGTGGGGCTGGGCACAGTACTGTGTAATTGGTGAAAGGTGCAAGGACTTACAGCTGGGGTGATAGTGGAGCCTTTTGGATACCGAAATCTAGTGAGAAACTGGTTTTTATACAAGGTAAGGAGGTATGGGGCAAGCAAAAGGGGTAGTAAAGAGGCATATATCATTGTGGGTGATAGATCGTGTAAGTTATAGAAACTGTAATACTTGAGTGGTAGAATAGCGGAGGATAAAGTGTTAGAATTAGAGGTAGTGGAGTAGGGGTGGGAGAAATTAAGACAGATGTAAGCTGATAGGTTGTAGTAACAAGGGTGTGGCTTTATGACTATAAATTTAGTGGTACAGGGATGGGTGGGAATCAAGGGCAAGCGGAGCGGGGCTTATCTAGTCTACAAGGTTAGTTAAGGCTTCCTAAAGCCACAAAGTAAGTATATAGGGGGTGAAAGCTCTTAATTTCATTAGCTGTAGTTTGGTATAATTTTTGTGGGTGATTGCTGTAGTTTAATATCATTTTCAGGGTATTAAGGACAGAAGCACTGAGTTAGAGGGCATGGGGTAGACTAGTGTTAACTTAAAATTAGGAGTTAGCCAAGTGTTATGGGGGGACAAGCTTTAGTTGCTTTAGACCCAGAACGGCAAGTTACAATTACAGTTGCTTAAGGTAATAGCAATTACCCTTGTTGGTTTGTAGTGGGCTGGATGTAGTATAATATTCCCAGGCAGAGGTTTTTCAGGGTAGCGTCCTTTCAGGATTTAATATGAGGGGGAACTACCTAGAAATGAGAGTAAATTAAAGAAAGAGTAAATAGCTGACTTAGGAGGCAATAATTTACTATTTACAGTTCCAGGGAGCAGGAATTACCGAGTATGTCAGTAACCTTGAATACAGTTTGCTTTAGGGATACCAGGCAACAATAGTACTATTAGCACACACTTAGCCGCTAAACAGCATTTTACTTAGGCTGTTTCTTATTTTAACACATGTACAGTTCTGTTAGGTCAGTTTTCACTCTAATGGCAACAGGTAATGAAACAGCAACTTATATTTTACAGAGTAGCTACCATTTGCATTAATTACCATATATATATGGTAGGCTACAAGCTCCGTGATCGATATAATGTCTTCATTAAGCAAAATTCAGCACTAACATAACAAATCCTTGATATGCTTTAAGGTAAAATCTATAGATTACTCCTACTGTCTTTTAAACAGGCAGATATAACACAGAGTAGGCGATTTCTGTTGCAAACGCTTAATCATTAAAGTGCTGTGCAGTCGGAACTTGTGTTTCCTGATAAGGTTATTTCTTGTGGATTAATGAATAATGTACAATTTACATGCGGAAAGTACATAGTAGAATTAGTGGGATAGTTCCGCTGCTTTAAATCCTACCTAAGTATTTTTTCTGCTGCAAGTGCTTAATCTTTATAGCGCTGTGCATCCGGAACTTGTGTCTTTATTTCCTGCTGCAAACGCTTAATCATTAAAGCGCTGTGCAGTCGGAACTTGTGTTTCCTGATAAGGTTTTTTGTAGATTAATGAATAATGTACAAGTAACTTCTACGGATGCAATTTTGAAAATGTACGCTACTTCATATTAAGTGTGCAGTCGGAAGTTGTGTTTCCCGAACAGGTTATTTTATAGTGGATTAATGAATATGTACAAGTAGCTTCTATGGATGCAATTTTGAAAATGTACACTACATTATATTAAACTGTGCTAGTTGCTTGGTAAGTGGTACTGTGCTATCACTACTTTCTGTTTCAGTAAATGCACAACTGTTTTAGCGTTTTAGCACATGGTTTGCAATAGCTGTTTGGGGCTCTACTGTGTCATTTAATCGGCATGTATGTAAGTGTCGCTATTGCCCTCAATTGATAGTTGTTTTTGAGTATGGTGTACTCGCTTGCTTGAGGATTCCAAATTAACTGTTTTCATATTTTTTCTTCTCTCTCCATTGCTTCTTCTAGCTTAGGCTCCTGCCTATCCTATTATAACCCACCAACAGTGCCCTCCCAGAGACTCCTGCCATGAACCCATAAAAAGGACTCTTGCAAAACCAACTAAGAGCTCATACTGCTCACTGAGCACAACTCCTAACAAGACTTTAAGTAAAGTATGTGTACTGCTTAATACCTTGTAGTAATAATAGACATTTTACACCAGGTCGCAGTACGTTTACCTGCCAGGCTAGCCAGCAGCCACAACCCCTCTCTCCCACACTGGTTAACTATATCCCTTTCTACCTTTTTATAATTCTCCCTCTATCTTGGTCCATGATATCTGCCTTTTTTCCTTCTACCTGATATCTCTCTTTCTGGGTCCTTATCACCTGCGTGGTGCTTCTCTCCCAGGTCCATCCATCTGTCCTCACTCCTCCTTAAACACCCCCTCTCTACCCCTTATAAAACCTCTTACCTTCTCCTACTTGCCTTCATCCATATATCCACCCTCCACTCCTTTCTCACTCAGTTTCCTTTCTCTCACAATTCACTGCAAGCTTACCTTTGACTACCACTTCTACTGATTGTCTTCTTCACATTCTTCTCCTTTGGCTCTACTCGCTCCGTTCGCCCTATGGGCTCACTCTGCCCCCATACCCTGCCCCCATTTCCCACCCGCCCCAGTACGTCTACATTTATTCCTCCAAAAACCACACCCACTGCCACACTACTCCAATCAGTATCTCACTTCCAAAACACACCCTCTTTTTTTCCTGCCAAAACCAACTTCTATTCAACTCCCCATCATTATCTTGCATAACCAACTGCATTCTATTCCCACTCCCAAACCACACCCCCTCCAATCTATTGCAACTCTCCATACACTAACTACTACCTAGATAACATCCAGTTCCTATATACATGCTATCACCTATATACCATACTTCTCTATTTTAATACTACTATTCTATTAACTCTTTCCCATCATGCTCTCTAAACACTCCTTCCTCTTCCTTTCACTATTACTACTCCTCACCTTATCTTCTTTCTACCATCTTTCTCAGCCCACAATTTCCATCCACTTCCAACCCTTTCACATAACTAATCCTCACAACTCACCTTTCTCACACTCATACTCTCTTATTTCCCCCAATTTATACCCCTCAGAAAACCTCCTTCTTTTTCGACATAAACTTATCTCCTACTATACTAACCCTATCTCCATAACTACTAGCAAAGCCCTGCACTTCACAAAAGAACCCAATCTTATCTCCTTGCTAGTTACTCACCTAAACAATTCCATACTACATCTGATTAGCGCTCTCACATCTGGAGACATCCATCCTAATCCAGGCCCCACCACTATAACCGCTATAAATAAATCCCTATTATTCACTTCCTTTAACTCCCAAAGTGTAGTAAACAAAGTCCCAAACCTTCATGCTTGGCTCACACACAATAAACCCAACATCCTGACTATTTCTGAAACCTGGCTAAAACCACACATTAAAGACTCTGAAATTGTTCCTCCAAACTACTCCATCATAAGAAAAGACAGACCTCATAAAAAAGGCGGAGGAGTAGCCCTCCTATTTTCTTCCTCCCTAATAGTTGCTCCCTACAACAAACCTATTCCACACTTTAACAACGCCGAACTTCTCCTCACCCTACTACAAATTAATAAGTATAAACACATATGTATAGCTTCCCTTTATATCCCCCCAGGTGATAATATCTCCACACTCGAACTTATCCTTTCCTGGCTATCCAGTAACATTAGTAATGAAACCATAATCCTAGGAGATGTAAATATTAACTGGGCCCTTATCCAAACTCCTACAAACCCCATTAACATCAACCTCTACAATTTCTCACAACTGATCACTTCGGTAACTCACCCTGCCAAAAACTCCTCCAATGGGAGTATATTGGATTGGATTCTAGTCTCCCATCCTCACTATTTCACCAACAGTGGCACTCTTCCCTACCCACTTGGTGACCACATACCCACCGGCTTCCCACTATCCTTCAACGAACCCATAACTACATTACTATCCGTCACCAAAAAAACTTCAACTCAATAACCTTTTCAAACTCATTACAAGCAATTAACTGGAATTGTTTAAAAACACTACCCCTAGACAATGCAGTCTCACACTTTAACTCAACATTCTTAAAATTACTAGACTCCCAAGCTTCCTTACGGACAAAGAGAATAAAAACTAAATCAGCCCCATGGCTCTACAAAAGTACTCTTGCTACCATGAGACAGAGAGACAAAGTCTGGGCACGCTACCAGAAACATAAGACAGCACCACTCCTTAATGAATATAAAATTATCTGAAATAAAGTAAAAAAAACTCATTACTTCTGATCGTCAAAACTACTTCTCTACACTCCAAAACCATAATAAAAACAACCCTCAAAAGTTCTGGAAAGGGATCTCTACTCTCCTCCACCCTAGCAAACCAGATACTCCTTCTCCAGACCCAAATGCTCCAGTACTTGATTTAGCCACCCAATTTAATTCTTTCTTTATTGACTCTATTTCCAAATTGACCTCCTCATTCTCCAACACCTCCCTGCTATCCAATACTCCCTCACCCACCCCCACTCTCTCTACTTCTACACCCTACTCCCCACCCACTAACTCCTCTACCCCCTCTTCTACACAAACTCTATCCTCATCTCCACCACCCCATAATTTCCCCCCTCCTGACTGCACCCTCTTCTCATTAAATCCCATACCTACATCTACTATAAAGAAACTACTTCAGAAATTGAAACCATGTACCAATGCTCCTGACAATATCCCTTCTTACTTTCTCAGTATAGCAGCTGAAACTCTTGCCTACCCTATTAGCATCTTAATTAACCACTCCCTACAAGAATGCACAATTCCCCAAATCTGGAAACAAGCCTTTATTATACCTCTACACAAAGGTGGCAACAATAATAACATTACTAATTTCCGTCCCATAGCCATCCTGTCCCCCATTTCAAAACTCCTAGAAAAATGTGTCCATCTTCAACTCCTTCCTCACCTCCTAGACAACCATCTTATAACTCCCACACAGCACGGTTTCAGACCTCATCACAGCACTATGACTGCCCTCCTTGAAATTGTAAATAAAGCCCGTGACTCTAGACAAATTGTTTCCACCTTACTTCTTGACCTTTCCAAAGCCTTCGATACTATCTCACACAGCCTGCTCTTAACTAAACTCTCCAAACTTTACCTATCTTCTGCCTCTTTGAACTGGTTCTCTAGTTATCTATCTAACAGAAACCAAGCTGTAAAATGGAAAAAAGCCACCTCCTCTTTCCTTAGTACCCCTACAGGAGTTCCACAAGGCTCCATACTTGGTCCTCTTCTCTTCAATATTTTTATTAACGACTTCCACAAATCAATCCCATTCTCTAGCATCATCCAATATGCAGATGATTCAACTATCATCTGTTCTGCCTCTTCTATCACTACACTACAAAAACTTACTCAAGATGCCTTCTCTTCCACAGAGCAATGGATGCTAAGTAATCATCTAGCTCTCAATGCTACCAAGACCAAACTAATGTTATTTACTCCTTCTAGAGTCACTCCTCCCGACCTGAATACATTCTTAATTACTAGTCAAAACAACTCACCTCTTGAAATAGTGTCAAAGACCAAACTACTTGGGGTCCAAATCAACAACCAACTTAAATTTAATTCCCACCTGCAAATAAACATCAAAAAAATGCATAAAAAACTTGGCATGCTTTATAGACAGAATGCCTACCTCACATCTGCCACTAAAATCACTCTCTCTCTACTTCCTTCCTTATCCCCTCCCTTCTCTATGGCGCCCCACTACTAACTAATCTTCAGTCCTTGTTAAAAAAACAGCTTACCTCCTGCTACAACAAAATTGCAAAATTCGCCATCAGCCATAACTCCTCCACTCACCACTGTTTATCCCTCCATAAACTAAAATGGCTAGAACTTCCCAACCAACTAGCTTACACTCAACTAACTGTAGCCCATAAGCTTATTCTAAACCCCTCCCTCTGTCCCTCCCTTTCCTCTGCCTTTAAAATGCACCTACCTAACCAAGTTCTAAGGTCAAATAATCAAAATCTACTAGAAGTGCACAAACCTACTCACCCCCCAGGCAAAAGCCTTCTGTCCTTCAGCCTCGCCTCTGGAACTCCCTACCCCCACTCATCCGCACCACCTCTAACCACTCTACCTTCAAAAAATCTCTTTTCTTACATCTAGCATCACAGTGGGAATGCTCTTGCTCCCACCCTACATAACTAACTCTACTTAAAGTCCTCCAATATCACATCCTACTTTATGTAGCTACTATGTTTGTTCTCTAATCTGTATTAATGTTTACATTTGTTCTATTACTAGTATTTTTCTTCTCATTGTATTAACTGTTATGACTGCTACTGTATATTTGATAAGTTTTCACTTGTATCCTGTCTACATAGTATTAATAACTCTCTGTACCTACATTTTCTCTGTCAAATGTTGAATGTACATTTTGTTTTTGGAGCTTTTCTCCCCAGGACTCCATTGAAAACAGGTTCTTTATGGCCCAATGGACTATCCTGGTAAACCAACTGCAATAAATAAATAAATAAATAAATAAATTCAATGTAAAGGCACAGATCTTGTTAGATTAATTCAAGTAAGCTACGCTTAATATTCAATGTACTGGCTACTCCACTGTTTTTTAAGCAAACAAGGTACATACAGGGTAAGCAAATTCAGTAATGAGGTGCAGTACATATTAATTAGCTAGTTCTAGTTGGCTATACATTAGTGCACTTATGGTTTAGGTAAATAAGGCATTGCAGAGTGAAAGCAGTTCTAAACTTAGTTCTAAACACTCAAGTTCACTACCGTTTAACATGAGTATGTACTGGCAGGGAATCAATATAATAGCAGTGCCTAGCTAACGATATTCCTTCCTTTTTGCTAAAAGTGGCTTGGTACAGAGACACAATCTATAACAAAAATACCCCACTTAAACAAATAACATAGCATGTGGGGGAGAAAGCTGCCAACTGGGTCTAGTAGCACCGGGCATTTGAAAATGATGGTTTCAGTAGATAGATTTGAAACCTCGCATACGTAGCTGTGCAGGGGAGGAGTTAAGGTTTATCCAGTCTACAAGGTTAGTTAAGGCTTCCTAAAGCCTCAAGGTAAGTATATAGGGGGTCAAACCTCTTAATTTCATTAGCTGTAGTTTGGTATAATTTTTGTGGGTGATTGCTGTAGTTTAATATAATTCTCAGGGTATTAAGGATAGAAGCACTGAGTTAGAGGGCATGGGGTAGACTAGTGTTAACTTAAAATTAGGAGTTAGCCAATTGTTATGGAGGGACAAACTTTAGGTGCTTTAGACCCAGAACGGCAAGTTACAATCACAGTAATTGACGTGCAGCACACTGGATTCAAACCCATGACTGTGTGTGGCAAAATGTTTTGTATGTAAGCATTTAACAAACTGAGCTTCTGAGTCAGTGCTGGAGCAGGTGTAGTTGCCAGATATATGTGCAGCCATATAGGCTGTGACACATGTTGTCTGTATCCATCAGTATGTGCATGGCTGTCAAAGGCAGTTGTTCTGCAGCAGGGTCCCAGATGAACATATGTACTGTGCCATGGATGCATTGGCAGGTGTGTTTAAAGATGTCGTAGGTAAAAGGGAACATTTACCTGCTATCCCAGGCCTCACATACTCACATTATTTGTTATTTGGCTGTCTACTGGTATATTTTTGCATTAGCATCCAAGGTACACTCCCATTTTTCACATTAGGTTGCTTTCAGTCTGTCAGCAGTAACACCTGTTGTACTCCAGATCACTGTGGCCTACTGATTTAGTGCAGTAGGCTGTAGTTGACGGATTCTGGTTTGAGACTTGGTAGGGGTGATTATTTTCTACATGTGCCTAACACTGTGAGAAACATATAAGATCATTAAGGCACATTAAAGCACTTTTAAATGGGTTTGAGTAGGTTTGCATGAGGCGCCGCACTGCTGGTCTTCTCTTAGCTTCATGCAAACCCACGCTAAAAAATTAAAAAGAAATGAAAAAGGGGGTGATAGAACATTGGTGAAATGTGGGCAAGCAGGGGGAAAAACATACTGAAAGGCTGGTAGGGATGTGCAAGAAGGGTATAGGAAAGAACCATAGCTTTCCATTTATTGTACAGCAATAGCTGTGCATTTTTAACAGATTCTGTGGATGAATTTGTACTCTCAAACCCCACAGAGAGGGGTGAGGACAACATAAATATGCTGTCAAGCCAATTGGGCCAAATTAGTTGTGTCCAGTGGACACGTGTGACATGGAGAGCTATGCATGGGGAGATTTTTTTTGGGGGGGGCAGGTGACCTTTTTTTTTTTTTTTTTAGAAGGAGAAAGTGGAATGTTGGGGAAGGGATGTAGGTACATGTGGGGAGGTAAGTTGGGTAGGAAATTGGCAATTGCAGACAGACAAGACAGCAGACAGAGGCAGTGCGTGACACATGAGGGAGTAAATACCTTGGATGGGAAGAGTGTTGTGGAATCTGATAAGCATGTGCTTCCAGATGGCAGCAACATTACTGATATCCCCACCCATGGGCAGACACTATTGCTCCTTCACTGACCCAAAAGTGGCTGTGGTGGAGGCTGGGTGCCAGGCCCAGCAGGCCCCACCAGGTTGTTGAGTCTGCCCTCAATGTGGTACAGGCACTGTTCATAGCTCCTATGAACTATCCTGAGCACTATGGCCAGTAGTTGATCTTGGGTGACTACCGCACCTCTGCTACTGCTGCCAGGTGGACAGGCCCCATCCCCTGAGGTGGTTCCACCCAAAGGTGGTGCAGAGCCAGCAGAGGGGGCACCAACGACCTAGATCCCAGAAGCACTGGTACCCGGTGCCACTACCCACTGAGGTAGGGTAGGTTTATCAGCAGGAACTGGCCTACCTTGTTGTGCTGTGGTTATACAGATATAGCCATGTGTAAAGGTTAGTTAGGAACAAAACAATGTATTAGTAATAACAGCCTGCCAGAACATTGGAGACAACCTAATCACATTTCAATGTATATTATATGGAATACAACAATAAATAACATAATAGTCAATATAGTACCAACATGCCAGTAACAGTTATGGTATAAGGCCAACAACATAGGTAATTCAACAAGATATGCTAATATGCAACCATTATAATACAGAACAATAATAAAATACGTCACAAAATAATATTTAATGTAACAACAGATATTAATAGTAAACCATAACCAATGGATAACAATAATAAATAAATGAAGATAAGGACTGGGGAGAGAGAGAAATAAACAGTCCATTGAAACCATTATAGTCTATTTCATGGAGAACAGTACTGCTATCTACTCTACAGGTCTGTCCTTTCTTTATGTTTATAAGTGGACTATAGGTGCTGTAGCATGTACATATCTCTCAAGGTATCCACATGGGCAGTATGGGTCAAGCCATAACAACTGCGTGTAGTAAACTACACAGCACAATTGCACATCAGGTAGTCCTATATAGCTACCAAGGTGTACTGTGGGCTGATGTAGTGATACATGATACTTGCTGGTTAGATACTCATGTCGATAGTAAATGTGTGACAGAGGGATTGCGCACTACTAATTACATTGTGTGACAGAGTGACACTTGAGAGAGATGTACATGTACAGTGCTAAAGCTATACTATCATGCCTTGCTTGACAGGCATGGGGATAGAACCCAATAGCAGTGACTGCAGAGGGCATCTGCATCAAATGTGTTAATTGACTGCAGCAACCTTTAACAGACACTCCAGGGATACAGCCATATCAATGAATACACATTTTATTTCTTTTATTTTATTAGTATTATATTTATTGCCTTTATTTTATGCTGTATATTCATATACCCGGTAATGATTTTAACAGTCTGTGACATCTGAACACACAATTATTTACCCAGACTATGGCCTGACTCAACCTTTTTCCTGTAGTTCCGGTGGAGAGAAAATCTGCAATAATTTCATGACTGATACTGTAATATATAGTGCTACAGAGCACTGGATTCAAACACTGGTCTGTGTGTGGCATTTAACAAACTGAGCTACTGAGTCAATACTGCTTACTTACTGACTAATAGTTGCCTGGAGCTCACCTGGAACCAATATCTAACCTGGTAATAGTATTACAGTTTTATAGTAGACTGCAGTGACAGTTGAACACAAAGGCATGAAATTCAAGCATGACAGAGATACTAAGTGACCTATACATTACTACATAGAATGCAGGTGTACACAGTCTATTGTTAGTGGGTTAAAATATCTGTGAAGTCTACAAACTATATCAGATTACTGGGTTGGCTACCTCACCGATATACATTTACAGACAGTATATTTGCAGTCTACAGCTATTACACTGTTATACTTGCCTTCAGCACCGTACTTCAGAGCCTGAATGCATATAGCTGAAATGCAATGGTTAAAACAAGACAATCCTGATATACACAATACACCTTGAGTGTTATTGCTACTGCTTCATGTGTTATTGCAGAACAGGTGTCATAATTAATTTCTTGTAAAACAGCTCCAAATCTACACTATTCACAGATACTGCTATTGTTTTATGTTTTTATTGCAGAACAGTTGTCATAATCGATTTCATGCAAACATCCCTAATTTCACACCTATTGCACAACACAGCTTTATTAGAGGTATCTTCCTGCAGTTACTGATATAGTTTCATGTTTTTATTGCACAGCAGTTCTTGTAATGCAGGTGTTGCAATACAGCTGTAATTCCACAGTTATTGCAGTGGCAACTTCATTTCATTTACCTAATCAAGGTTAATGCTTTACTCTTCCCTGCTTATTGCTCTACAGTTGGCAGTAGTCAGTAATTGCAGTACAGGTCCATGTCCACATTCATTGCAATACAATCTTTACTGTATATACCAAATGACAGTTAATGCTTTACTCTTTCTTGCTTGTATGACTACAGATTGCAAAATATATCTGTACTCACCACACTCATGGAGCAACCTGGCCAAGAGCCCAGCATGTGCCTCAACGTTGCGAGTTCTCTCCTCTGCAGCTGTAGGGAGAGGAGCATGCCATATGCATACCTGTTTATCAGACATTCAGATTAGGTATTGGTGAAACAGTAGTAACAGTACTTACAAACTTGTGGGACATTCTCTGCCTGAGCATCTTGGACCCAGGCGGCCAAGAGGTGATGGACCTGCTCACCTGTACAGGGGATATCTGTCTCACTGGTGATCTGATGTGCCACCCAGTCCCAGGCCTCTGCCTTGCACTCTGAAACCTGGAACTCATCCTGCAGCAGCTTGTCATCATGATTTTTCACCAGCAGTTCAACCATGACCCCGGACTCCTAAATGCCCCATGGCTGCGCCCAGAAGCTCACACCCTTTCCAATGCCAGCCATAGTTAATGCACAGTTGAAAGTCCAACAGAATGTGCTGTATTCCCACCTAGCAAGCTTAATATAGCCTGCTTTCCTGCCCTTACATGCCATTGGGCAATATATAAAAAATGCAGCAGGTTGCTTAGCACTGCACAAACCAGCACAGCTCAGTTGAGCAGTGCTTTAACTGGCAAAGCTTAGCACAGCTGAGCAGTGCCAAGCACTGCCAGGCAGTGCTACAATGTATCTTGTTTAAGCAGTGCTTAGCAATGTTTAGCACATTGCAGCAGAGCTTAGCTGAGCACAGCAAAACAGGATTTAAAAATAATTACTATAATTTGTATTTGGAACATAAATGCTTAATATCACTTGCAGGTATTCAAACTCTGCACCTACTACACATAAGGTCATAACTCTACCCATTTAGCTACATAGATATGTGGAATGCTGCTATACATTTATATATACCTCTGAGCTACCTTTAAGCACTGCTGAGCACCATGCTGTGCCACACAAGGACACTCAGTTATGCTTAAACCTGACCTTTGCATAAATAATTAAATACATCCAGTTTCTATTTTTAGATATCTGGTGTATTGGAACCTCTCAGCACTGCTGCGCTCTGCTCCATGTTGCACAAACATGATTTTTAAAACAATATAAAAAAATTAAATTACATTGCTATACTCCAATTGGACAGTGCATGGAGTGTGTTATTCATCTGCGGACACAGCACCACACTCCTTACACTGATACAATAACCGTGTCCTGCAGCTCTTCCTTGGCAACGTGCCATGATTAATATGTATGGTGCACTGCCAAGGGGGAACTGTACATGGACACAGTAACATTCCATGTAGGCTCTACACTATGCCTTCATGGATTTTATTAAATCTAGGGGGGGGGGTATGAAAAGTAAAGAAATTAACAGAAAAAAATAATAAAGAGTTGGAAAAGGAGATTTCCTTAAATGTGCTCGATAAAGTATTAGGACAAGTGAATATAGATTTGGCTGCAGGACAGGATGGAATTAGGGTATGGTATGTATAAAAATTTAAGGAATTGGCAAAAAATAATTTTTAAAAAAATTGAATGAAAGATTAATTTAAGGTTTTATGTATAAAGAATTATGTAGTTGAATACTTAAATTCATATGGAAGAAAGAAGATAGAAGACAATTAAGAAACTTGAGACCAACAGCATTCACTAATAATGATTATTAGATCTTTAGGGATATAATACAAAAGAGATTTGAAACTAATTTGGAAAATGTTATGAATGATAATATATATGGTATAAAGGAGACAGTTTGTCAAGAATTATTAAATGATAGAGAGATTGTGGATTGTATTATGAATAGAAAGGAAATTAAATTGTGACTTGTATTATGAATTGTGGATGGTATTATGAATAGAAAATAAATGACAGTCATGACAAGAGATCTTAATAAGGCAGTTGATGCAATTGGAATGAAAGTCTAAAGACAATAATAATGAAAGAATATAATACAAATGAGAAAGTTAGGAAATTATGCATGTTGGCTACACATTTTTTTGCAGCAAGTTGGTCTCCTGGGTTTGGTCCTGGTTCGAATTATTCATGCAAGCTTATAGTAATAATAATGTAAAAATACTTGTAAATGTCAGGGTAAGCCAAGAGGTACATCTGAAGAGTGATGTAAGACAGGGATGTCCAATGAGTTGTATACTTTCTGCATTAATTAGGAATGTGATAGCATAATAAATAAATTACAAAATGATGAAGGCAAGGTATGTAACACCTGAAGTGATAAGAATTACTGTTCTATTAGCATATGTAGAGAAATTTATCATAACTGTAAAAAATAAAATTTAGATAAAAGACGTAATAATTTGCACAAATGAGTGTCAAGATAGGGATGGCTTTAAATAAAGAGAAAAGTAAAGATTTAGATGATATAATAAAGATAGGGGTGCATATTTTACAATGAAAGACATTTCTGTGTTAAGTATAAAAATTGGGAATAAAGATGTAAGTAGATTTCAATAGGAAAAAAGCAATAGAAGAAATAAAGCAAACTTGTCTTTTCTGGAGAACATATAAATTCTCATTCAAAAAAGAGGCTTATTTGATACATTCAGTACTGATGGGGAAGCAATAGCATACTTATCATGTCTATTTATATTGCCAGTAGTATTTCAAGAAGGAATTTTTGCAGATTATTTGTTCATTTATATGGGGTTCTAGATTAAACAAAGGAAGAATACATTTTATATGTAAATAAAGAGGAAGGAGGTTTAGGGTTAATTAACTAAGTGGTATTTGCTGCTTCATTGAATGTTGCATAGTGTTAAAGTGGATAAATGAAAAAGATGAGCAATCAGTAGTAAAATTGTATGATATTAAGTATGATGAATGTGGGGTATGATAAAAATAGTGAAAGAGAAAACAAGTCTACAAATAAAGAAATAAAATGTTACCAAGAAAAAATATTTTTGTTGAAAATAAAAACTGATGATATATAAAAGATAGAAAAGTATGGATAAGAATGTAATGAGACAACATTACTACGTAAAACCATGGGAAAATCTAACAGATGAAAAAAATAAAGCTATAAAAATAAGTAACAAATGGTGTTATCAGAAAGTAGAATGTCAGTATTTTTGTGGAGCTTGGCAATAGAAAAATTGCCAGTAAATGGAAATATGCCATATAAAAAGAAAAGTGGTAGAATATGTTTACATTGTCAAAAAGAAGAAGAAGAAACTACAGAGCATTTTAAAATGTAAAAGAGTAAAAAGTTATGGGGGAAAACTATGTAAAGAAGATTTGTTTGAAGATATAAAAGAAGTGAATACAATAAACACGGATATGATTAAATCTGGATATTCCAAGAATAGAAAAAAAAATTTCTTAAAAGAACAATTAAAAAGTTATTTTATGTTATTTTGATTGCATAGAATGAAATAATAAATTAAATTATGTTTAATGGTAAATGGATTTTAGCAACAATATTAAGTAAAATCAGATGGTGGTTATGGAAAAAGGAGTGTGGATCAATTAGGTATGAAAATTTAGTATGATTGCAAAGAAAACTATAGGGTCATGGGTGATTACTAGGCTAATGACCACAAAAGACTTTTTAAGCTTAGCCATGTATCCCAAATCTCTGACAAATTATCATGCCCTTGATAAGTGTAAGCAGGGCTTGGGATGTGAAACTTTAATAAGGAGGGGCCTGGGAAATGAACATTTACAGACTGCATGTGTCCATTAGAGACATAGGTGCCAAACCAGGATTGAATTTTCTGTTCCTCATCCAATTTCCAAATTACACTTAACTTGGGTTAGGGAGGAACTCTGTTTCACGTGGATGGGCAGCCTGTTCCAGAGAAGGGGTAGTCCATGGGATTCATACCTGTCTTTCCAACAGGTCCTTTTTTTATGACAGGCAAGATTTAAATGTTTAGTAATGGGTAATTCTGGTGCTGTTTGTTTTGCAAATATGCAGGAGGTCCATCATAGTGTTGTCTGACAATGCCTTGTATGCCAGGCATATATCTCTCAACGCTTGTAACAGAATATAGGGAAAGGACCATAAGGCAATCTGCATAGAACATGTCACTTATGCCCTGTATTCTTTTAGTGGGGATGTTCTAATTGTTGGATTATGACTATGTGTAAATATATATATATATATATATATATATATATATATATATATATATATATATATATATACACACATCTGTAAATATGCAAATGCACTGTAAATAGGAGTTATTTTTCTTTATAAATAAAGGACTCCTACTCTTTTTGACAAATGCCATAGGACAACCACCTGAGTAACCACAAACTCAAGTAGATGAGATCCCTGTTTAACATCTCATCTGAATTATGGCATATGTAGGAGTAAAGAACCACCCTTATGCTGCTCTGTAATGTCAGCTATCCATCTATCTGATGGGGGAATAGAACCTAGAGCCTTCTGCATCAAATATGACTGTGCTACCTGTTCCACAATGACACTGCATATAACTGTCTGTGTTTTCTCAAATTTCATCACTATAGTATTCTTCAGCCTCCTAAAAGTATCAACGATCATTTATCTTTTTAAACATTTCCTTGTATTTCCAGTGAGCCTTTCACGTCTTCTTCTCATTCAGGACTCTTTATAAAATAGGGAACAGACCTTGCAAATAGATGATGGGCTATGCATTCATGTGACATTATTCTTTCCTATTTTCATGCATTTGTAAAGGCACATTATTGGATGAGAAATGATCCAAACTGCACTCAGGCTACTGATTCAGCCATCTATGCCAGCAAAGCAAACTTACATAGGTAACCTGTAACATTTTGCTCTTTAAAATAGAGTAAATGTATGCAGAATGTGATGGAGGCTGAATAAAATCTGCCTGCAAAATGAAGGTGTGCATATACTTACATTCAGACTTTACTTTTTAAATTTCTGGGCATGCACTATTTTGGTTGTTATACAGTTTACAGCTTAGATATTTTATAAGTAAATGACCAGTAGATATTTTGTGCACCTTCTTCATATCAGTAGATGCTTAAAAGGGTTGCTCATACTTCCTAAGCTACCTTTGCTGCAATGTGTGTGTGTGTGTGTGTGTGTGTGTGTGTGTGTGTGTGTGTGTGTGTGTGTGTGTGTGTGTGTGTGTGTGTGTGTGTGTGTGTGTGTGTGTGTGCGTGTATGTTTGTGTATGTGTCTGTCTGTGTCTGCCTGTGACTGTCTGTCAGAATATGTATGTATTCATGTGGATGTCATTGAGGTGGACGAATGGTGTGATCATTTCAGTAAAAAAAAAAGTCAGCCCAGCTGATTAGAAATTAGCTGACCAAACTTTGCCAGCTTTGTTTCAATGTGAGATCATAAACAGTGGGGTTTAGGGAGTTTACCATGTCTCAAGTGTAGAGCAGTTTCACAGTGGGCATATATAATTAGCAAGGGGCATGGAGATGCAGCCTCCTTCATCGATGGTGCAAGAGGAAGTTGCCCCCCTGCAAAAAAGACAGTTTTTTTTCTTTTATTTTGAATCAAGCAGTTGTGTTGAAGTTGTTGCTGTTGCTGATAAGAGAATATGACTAAGTGGTATATACTAGTTGACATACATAGATGTATACCATTTTCTAGTCTCATTACTGTATTATTTTCACCCTAAAGAGAACTATCTTTTCTAAGACCTACATCTTCAATCTGATGTCCTCTACTTCAAAAAGCACTTTTATAATAAGTTGCAACATCATTTTAATGCACTGTATTTTTCATTACTCTAATGCACAGTCTAACCACTCACTGCTAGTGCCTCATGTCTGTAAACCCATGTTGTGTGGCTGGTGGGAGGTTCATTCACCATCTTCAGCCCTTTCTGGCAAGGTAACTGTTGTATGCCTAATCTGGTAATGCACTTTTGTCATTTTAATTATCTTTTGCCTATTATTTGATCTGAGAGTCGCAGGCGATACTTACTGTCCACAGTGCAGATAGTTTCTCATTTAGCGGAAATAGTGGGTTGATGTTTCCTGGGGCTATCATGCTAAAATGGGTGGATGTCTGTAATGGTTTACATTTGTATCCTCTATGCACATGGGTGATATACCTCTGTGTTAAGGTGTTGCGAGTACAAACTTCTTCTAGCATTCACACTTCCTAGGCCTTATTTTAAATACGCGATCACTCAGGCTAACAAACAAGCATTATGAAAAAATTTGAGGGTAGACCTCTTGTACCCCCCAGCAAGAAAAGATGACCCAGTCATCAACCAATAATTTTCTTCTCGCCATGCAGGACCTCATACATCCAATGTGTTAATTACATTTTGGTCAATAGCATTTTAGAAGGGAGTCTGTCTTCTTTCTCTCTGCCTAGTACTTCCTCTCTTTCTCTTTCTCTGATATAAGTCCTGCATTGGTAGTCTCTTACAATGCAAAAAGGATTCTGTTTGGAATGTTAAACTTTATTAGTAGCTCTGTTTGTTTCCCTATACAATACAAAGAATAGCTTATATTTTCCAAGTACATTTAACCACAGTTATAAAACGACACTACCCTCTTCTTTCATATACAGTTGTCCAGAACTATGAAATAGCCCTTTTCCCATTTTTAGATATTGGGTTGGGATGTCACTTCAACACTGACAATCACCTAGAGCCAAGGTTCACACTGCAGAGTGACTAGTACTACCTTGGCTATTTTTCTATACCACACACGTGCATGCACACTCAAACCTATGGCTAATTTAGATTGTACAATCCACCTACTGTATGTCATTGGAATGGAATGTGAGAAGAAACAGGAGTACCCAGAGGAAATCCTTGAGCCAGTGTGCCAACCAAGTAGCAGATATCCATTTTCTTATAACTAAAATGCAGTACTATTTCAGGTTGTGGGCCCATAAAAACTAAGATAAAGATGTAGGAAATGAAGTAAAATAAAACATCGGTGCTTTCCTACTTTTCTGTTAAAAAGAGAGAAATTTAAGTATTAGGTAATGCAATGATTTGAGAGTTATTAGGGAAGATAGGCATTTCTTCAGAAGGAACAGCTAGTGAGTGGGATAAAATGAAAGTGGAATTTAAAAGTGTGGTAGAAGTTAGACAGAATGAGCTATGAAAAAAGTAGTAATAATTGTTTAGAGGGGTTGATATATGTGAAAGTACTGTAAAACAAAAAGTATCTTACAAAACAAGATGAAGAGCAACTGAAGAGTGCTAAAGAGAAGATAAGGAAGGATTTGGATAATATGCATGAGTTTAGAAAGGTTGTTGTTAATCAAATAGTTTTTGATAACTGCATAGCACAACATTTTTTAGTATAATGACTTAGGTAGCAGAATATAGAAAGGGTTGTTGTCAGAATAAGGCAGCCTATGATAAAAAATAGAGATCCTCTAGAGATATTAAAAATATTTCAGAAATGTTATGAAGATTTGTATAAATCAGAGTAATGTAGAAGACAAGAACAGGCACAAATCAAAATATTATTATGTTTTAAGTTCTGTGAGATTCCACTTATTCTGCAATACTTTAACCTTTGTCAGCCCCTCTAAATAGTTTCTGTTACTTCTTAACTATATCTCTTTTTCTTTTATTTTTACCCTATTTAGAAACTCCACTTTCATTTTATCCCACTCACTAGCTACAACCTCTGAAGAAATGTTTATCTTCCCTAATATCTTTTGAACAATTTCAGTACACATTCCTTAAATTTCTTTTTAACAAGTGGGTGAGGAAGTGCCAATGTTTCATTTTTACCACATTCCCTTCCATTTTTATCTTAGTTATTATTGGCACATGATCTGAAATAGTTGTTGGTTACGTGTCAAAGCTTTAAATTAAATCTGCAAGTTCCTGTGAAATACAATTTCTGTCTAGTCTAGCCCAGTTATTGATCCTTGGGGAATAATATAACAATTCTCTCTGGGTTCCAACTACTGAATTCATGTCTTCCATACCAAATACTTTCATAAATTTCTTCACAATTCCATCCTTTTTGTTATGGTTTCCTTTCTAGGTCCCCCATATACTTCCTCACTGTTGCATATCAAATTCCTGTCTCTACTTGTAAGTAATATTCCCTGCTGAAAGCTGATTATTTCTCCCAAATTTTTGTAAGCTCCATAATAGCAGTATTAGCTGGAATATAAATACATGCCAGCATAATCCTTCTCCCTTGCTAATAGCCACTTACTACTGCAAATCTGTTATGATTATTTTTTTCCTCTTCTATCACTACTGGAGCTGCTCTAGCAATTAATATGAGTATGCACTTTTTCTTTGTCCATTATACACTGCTGAATATCCATCCTGAAATCCTTTTTTTATCAAATTAACATGCGTACTGCTTTCCAGATATTTCTCCCATAGCATTTCTATTCAAACTCTACATTCCTTAACATAATTCAATACTATTTCTGTTTCCCTGAGACCATTCATATTCCAAAATAATATGGATAGTATGGCCATTATGATAAGAAGTTATTACTCCCACCTATTATATATGATAGCTATTTTTAAATGTCTGTTTCCAGCTTTTCTGTTATATGCCCAACTAATGTTTGGTAGGTTGATCTTTTATATAGTTGTGTCTTGTCATCTACATTTCTACCTATGTCACATTTTACAAGATATTTTGTTTTAATGAAAACTGTAAAATGAAAAAAAACACCCTCTCCCTGGAACACCCCCATAACCTATTAATTTTAAACAAATACACAAAACTGTGTACATCTTCAAATAATGAATTGTTCCCCCATTATGAACAATTACCTGAAATTAATGTTATCCATGCTAAGACTCTTGTTGCAGACTGCACTTTTACTTACACTAATTGGTGTATGTTCTCGTCTTATCTTTATTCTCCTCCTTGATGTGAAAAACAGCTTGTATGCTTTTGGAAAACATTAACTTTTAGCCTTAAAAAAATGCACTGGCTTTAATTGCCTGGATTTGTAGTCAGCTTGTCTGCATGGAAACAAGAACATAAGGTTCAGCTGCCCTCAGCTGCAGACTTCACAATTCACTCTGGATATTAATTTCCTGAAGGAAAACTTTTCATTACATTCAAGGTTCTCTTATTTAATTGTCTCCATTAAAAAAACTGTTATTATATTAAGCCAAGGGACCTAATCCAGGCATTCACCTATGCAAAAGTAAAAGAAAACATATCAGTTCTACATATATTTTGATCTGTGCTGCATATATGGGTCTATATCAGTTCATCAAATCCTCATTCTGTCAAACCCCTATTCATTTATTTAAAAAAAAAAAAAAATATACGATTATTTTAAAGAACACTCAGACCACCAAACATTTTTCTATGGAGAAAAAAAACTTGGCCACCAGAGCGATCATAAGACAAACTACGTAATTTTAAACTCACCAAGGTTGGGGGGGGGTTGCACCCCCAAAACCCTCAATTATATATACAAACTCTGACATCACACTATATTGGGGAAAATGGCAAATCTGTAACACTGGACAACTAATTCCCTTCAGTGGGAAAACTATTCATTGATGTAAGTGTTCACTGAAATGATGTTTAACCTTTTAAGTTTGATAAATAGGGGTTCCACAAACAGAGGATTCAATGAAGTGATAGGGACCCATATATACACCCCAAAACCCACCTCAGCAACCCAAGAGTACAAACTATTAACTTAAACATTCTTTTGTTCAGCTTTCTCTTTTTACATTTTAATGTCAACATTTATTAACACTGAAAAAAAGAACAAGAAAAAAGGGGCAGTTGTTCACATATAGCAATAACTGAACATGCTTTACTAAATAACATGCAATTTATATCATGAAATGATTTATACAGATACTATAAAGAAAAAAAAATTGTTTTACTTAGAGTTACCTTTTTCTTTCCTTCCTCTTAGTGCCCTTCCAAACATTAATGACATGAAGTGGGGCATATACTTTTTAGTCCCTTACATGTTTAATAAAGTCAACAAAAATCTAATCTTTCCACTTTTTCTTTTACAGCCTTATTTCACAAATGAGATTGATGAGTTACAATCTCTAATTCATTCACTAATTTCAGTGTGATGACCCATGCACTGGCCTAGTAATCAAGGAGCCTCAATCCACCACTAGCACCAGTGAGGGGCATCCATATTGGGAGGATAACAAGTACACACACAGTAAAGTACAATTTCCCTTAAGAGCACACAAAGATCACAGGAAGTCTGGGGTCGGTTTCTACCTTTCTCTCCAGATCCACAATAAGACTCCCCACTGTCAAAGCTATAGGATACAGATCTCAGCCAAGTGGTCATGCCAAAACTGCCAGCACCCTCTCTGTCCAACCAGTGCTTCATGTCCCTGCCCAAGTAGCTGACATGCACATGCTCTGAGATATGAATTATATACAAACACACAGACACTCCTGGGGTAGGCTGGCACAGGTTCTCCAGCTATGCCCCCTTCTGCCCAGACTATAAGGTAGTACTGACTGCCAACAACTACCTTTATCAGCTCCTATAATGACCCTTACCAAAGGGTGTCCAAGTCTACTGTATAATTTTATTATTATCCAATTGGTAAGTGTGACTAAGACTTGAAGGCTATTTAGGAGTGGCTTATACAGTATCACCAAATACATGCAAGTAATGTAAGAGCTTAAATTATCTCTACACAAAACAGCCACAGTTGAAAGAGTTAAAAATATTTAATAATAAATAATAAAAACACAAGACAATACTCATCAGTTCAACATAGTGATAATAGAGAGTTCAGAAGTCACAGGAAATACTTTAAAACAACATTGTAAGATAGTCTGACATAAATATAGAAACAGATAGATTAATCTTGCTATTTCTATGTAGCTCTAAGAGAAATACTAAGATTATAATCCTACTTATAGAGCAAAGCACAGTGTTGATGAGCTGTCAGATTCAGAGCAAAATACAAAATGCTCTTCTTTTCTCTCTGAGATAGTCTTAAATTGATAATACACATTACTGCTCAGTCATTTCAGATTACATCATTCCTGGCATTTCTGCTGAAGTTTCCTAGGCTCATAGAAATCTAAATTTTAACATTTCTCTGTGATCTGCACCTGCCAGGAAGCCACAGCAATAAAAGACACTTTACATGTGAAACCCAGTAATTATCTCTGTCTCAGGACAATAGAAAGAATTTCCCAGCCAAGACATCCTGTCACTTAGCTTTAGATCACACACAGTTGTAAAATTATTTACTAATCAGCTTTCTTCCAGTGGGGTGCACTGTGGTTACATTTTTGAAGCTTAGCACATAACACAGTTTTCTTACATTTGGGAAACCAGCCTGTGCATCATATTAATATTTACAATGACATAGAATTATTTACAAAATTCTATCTGGCTGGGCTGGCAGCCCCTCAGTTTTTCACGTTCCGTGTTATTGATCTTCTTCCTTTTCATCTCCATCTCACAACCCCCAGAGAGCAGTTCAAGTCCATGGAAGTCCCAATTCTTCTAGTCAACACCTGTGCTTTTTTTCAGTCTCTCAAGCATCTTCCTTTGGAATACTGGAAAATGTTTCACTGGTAAAGTCTCTCTATGAGCTTTATTACAAGAAGAATAAGAAGCAGAGTCCTCTTCTATTTGATGGCTCACATTTTGTTGGACAAACGTTTGAATTTCATCCTTAGCCTATTCTGTTTAAAAAAAATGACTTTGATCCTCCAGGAAAAATATTCTGAAAATAGCTGGAAACAGCAGCTAAAATTTTACACCAGCCTCTTGACATTCCTTAATTGCTGTCATAAATCTACTTCTCTTCTGCATGGTGTACAGTGAATATTAATTTTCCAGAAACACTCCACTGTCTCATATTTTTAATACATTGCCCTTCTGCTACAGTTTTGTCAGTATCAAATTTCTCAGCTGGTCTGATTGCATCTTTGCTAATACAGTTTTTTTATGGTTTCTTATGGTCAGGATTGCAGCATACATATGATGTGCCCTTTCAATTAACAAATCATGATGTGGAATACCAGTCCAGTTATTTATTTGTGTTTTCATAAAATTAATGCATTCTGTTCCTTCCAGTTTCTCTGGTACATCAGAAAATCGCAGTTGTTCCCTGTGTGCTCTGTCCTCTAACTCTACCATTTTTTGAAACATTTCTTTTTGAACAGTGTCATACTCAGCCAGCCTTTTCTTCATTTTGACCTCTGATTTTTGCAGTTTTATCAGTTCGTCTAATAGCTGTTTAAAGCTTTTCCCATTTTCTCCAGTCTTTTTTTTAATTGAGCTGATATAATCCTTCAATGTTTTGTTTATTTTAATCAGTTATGAACACATTTGATTATTTTTCCTCTATATTACTGGAGGCCATATCTTGCACCAAAGCTTGAACTCCTTTTTGCTGTACAGCTGCAGGATTCTTTCTATTCAGTGTTCTCTTTTCGCCATTTTAGGTGAATTTCTTTCAGGCTCTCTAAGTTTTTTCTTTGCCATCTTCCAGGCAGTGTACTTACTAGCAAGTAACTGAATTTACCAAAATTAGCAGACTTACTGGCCCTTATCTCTCAATTTCTATTTTTCACATCAGGAGAACTGACATTAAGATGTTGATCAGTGTGCAGCTATCTAGAAAGTCTAAAAACTTAATTATGCTACGGCTAAAAGAAGATGAGGCTTTTCAGTTAATAGCTAAGACTGGAACAGATGAGATACAAGTGTGACATATTATCAGTCAATAGGGGAAATGTCCAAGAAAAGACTCCATTCCTATGGAAGTTTGGAAGTTAAGAGGAAAGAAACTGATAAAGATATGGAACGTTTTGTTTAGCAATATTTTAAAAGTTGGGGGAGTATCATCATCTTGGGAGAAAAGCTGTGTTGACTGTATTACCCAAAGAGGGTAAATAGCTTTAAGACTCAGCTTCACAGAGACCCATTTTAATTTCAAACCGTGATTATGAAGTGTTTATGGGCTATAATAGTTAAGAGAAAAGCAGAGGTGTTATCCAAAATTGATGGATATGTATCAATGTTGTTTTCTGGAGGGAAGCAAACATTTGATAACAATAGAGGAATGGTGGTCCAGAGGTAAGAAGAATATAGAAAGCATTACTCTTTTTGGTGGGTCTTAAAACAGTGAAACCATTCAATAGTCAGTTGAAATTTTAAGAGTAGGACGGTGACATTCCCTGATAGAATGAATGGGCTAATAAGGAGGCTATAAAAAAGGTTTAGATACAAATTAAGGTGGAAGGGTTCCTGTTTGACAAGTTATGGGACAAGAGGGACCTGACATGGATGTCCTATTTCTCCACTGGTGTTTGCTTTATATTTAGAGCCATTGTCAAATAAAATAATGGGCTTATAAATTCAAGGATATGACTGTCTGACAATCAAGAAAAGTTAGTACTATTTGCAGATAATATAAGTTTTGTGCTTGATAAAGCAAAAAAAGGGCATTTCAGCATTATGGAGCATTTTGAGTCAGTTTTAAGTCTTTTCAGGATATAAAAAGATTATTAAACAAAGGTTATAGCAGTAAACTGTGTACCCACAGATGAACTACTTCAGCAAAGCCCATATTTATCGAGAAATGTAAAGATGAATTATTTAGCTGTATGCATTAAAATTATTATTTTATCATGGTTAAGAATATTTATGAAGAGACTTATTTTATTTATGTTTTATTTATTTATCCTTTGTTGACTGGGTTAGTCCCACTAGGCTAGTAGCCTCTTTTCAGGGGAGACCAGAGGTAGTATTTATACTACTATAATATAGTAATACAGAGACTAAAAGGATAATGCAAAATTAATAAGCTGGAAGCTGTTGAATATGGATAGTAATGTGTGACTAGTGAAAACTGTTTAGTTCCTTTAGATTTCTATACAGTTCCAGTGTATACTTATTAACTAGAGAAGTTGTGAACCATAATTAATAAAGATATAATAAAAAAACGTAGCATAAGAGCAAAAGCAAGGGTCAAATCTTATATTCAAAGCCAGATACTTTTATTAGTAAAACAATGGATAAGCGCTTTCGCTAAAAAATAGCTTCATCAGATCACAATGTTTGCTTAACATAGACAGTTTAAATACTAAAGCACATGGTGAGTACAATTCAAATGAACCAATCATCATCACACATCAATTAGTTCACTTAACATTTAAAGCAGCAAATACAAAAGTATATCAGTGCATTCATTACTGCTACTAATCATATAAAAATATATATATATAAAAATATATATATAAAAAACTAACTCCATTTAAAAAAAGCACATCCTTTGAATGCAACAAATGATAGTATAAAACTTTAATAAAAGTTTTCTTGTTGTTAAAATGCATTATAAAAATTATTTATATATATCTATTACAATTTAAAAATGACTAAATATTCTCATATCTTTATGTGTCTGTGTTTTCTAAGTACAGGTTTGATAGAGACTTTGTCATTTAGTCCTGAGCCTCTATCTGCTCTTAGCAAAAAAATCCAGTTGTTTTCCTTCTCCTCTGTATATGTCATTATGTTACCTCCTCTTGCATTAGGTTCTATTACTTCTAGTACCCTAAATTGAAATTCATGTTGAGTGTTGTGTAAGACAGTGTGCTTGGCTAAAGCATTCTGTGTATTACTTTTTCTGATGTTATAAATATGCTCTCTTATCCTGTCACATAGTGGGCGGTTCATCTTACCCACATAAAATGATGAACATATTTTGCAAACTGCCAGGTAAACAACGTTAGGTGTCATACAATTCGCATGTGTTCTAAAATAAAATGTTTTACCATTATCTGGATGGATAAATGTGGTATTGCTGTCAATATAACAACAAAAATTACAATGACCACATTTTTCTGTATGTCCTGAACTAACATGCTGTATAGCTTTCTTAGGATAACAGAGGAGTCTTTTTAAGTTGTTTCTGTTCCTATATATAAAAGAGGGTTCTTTGCCAACAATGTTAGAAATCTCTTCATCAACCTTTAGTATATCCCAATGTTTACATATGATATTCTTGACTTCAAATAAGTCTGTTGTATAACTTGTTGCAAATTTGACATTCAAGGGTGTCGAAGAAATATCAGTTCTAATGATATCCTGTACTGGACCAAAATAAGGTTTACCTCTAGCGTCACGTGAATTGAGGGCTTCAGTAGTGTATTGATCTATTTCACTAATTTTGTAGCCCCTATTCTTTAATCTATTTCGTAAACATGACAGATCTTTTTCTAAGCCTATTTCTGATGGATTTAGCCTAGAACATCTTAAAGATTGTCCTTTAATTATATTTTTAAAAATGTGGGGTGGGTGCATACTTGTCCTATGTAATAACATGTTGCTGTGACAAGGTTTCCGATATACCCCTGTGTTGATAAGACCATTGTGTAACCTTTCTATATAAACATCTAGGAACACCACTTTCTCATAGGAGTATTGCATAGTGAATTTCAAACAATTTGTCAAGCTATTCATGATGTTTAAAAACTTTTCTAAGTTATCTGCTGTTCCATTCCATAGAAAAAAGACATTGTCTACAAATCTACGAAAGAAGATGACATATTCCTTAAAAAACTTTTCTTTAAACAAAACTTCTTGTTCCCAAAATGCTAGAAACATGTTGGCGTAGCTGTTGGCACAAGGAGTGCCCATTGCTATGCCTTCATGTTGCTTAAAAATCTTATCATCAAACATAAACATGTTATTATAAAGCACAAGTTCAAGAAAATGGACAATCAGATCTATCAACAATTCAGAATAGTCACTACATTCTTTTAAATAATTTGTGACAAAAGTTAAAACTAGTTCATTGGGTATTACAGTGAACAAGGACTGCATATCTAGGGTGACAAAATAACAAGCATTAATATTGTCACAATGTGTGATGCATTCATAGAGGTCTACCAAAAATTGCTTTGTGGCACGTAAGACAAATTTATTTTTATTCAAAATGGGTCTTAAATGCTTCTCTATGAATACTGATAAATGTTCAGTAACCCACCCTCTTCCAGATACAATGGGCCTCATTGGTGGGTTACTTAAGTCTTTATGTAACTTAGGAAGTCCATAAATTAGAGGCAACATTGGTTTCTCAACCATAAGGTATTCATAGGTATTTCTATCAATTAAATTACTTTTGTAAATATCAGTAAGGGTATCAAATACATACCTACAGGTGTCATGAACATCTGATGTATTAATGATACCATAAAATTTGTCTTGTAACATATCATGCATAGCATTCATGTAATGTTCTTTGTCCAGGACAACAACACCAGAACCTTTATCTGCTGGCCTAACTACAATATTCTTATTTAATTGCAGGTGAGAGCAGTATTTTGGATTTTTTGACTTTTTACTTTAGTTCTTACTGCTCATAACGGAGTAAGGTGACTTTCATACTGTGCTGTTGCCATTTTTGTCTACTACAACACTAATTTTGTGACTATCGAGAAAATGTCAAGCATAGAATTAGATTATGTGCCCAGAAGTGAACACCGGGGCAGAGAAACACTCGAAACCAGATTTCGTAAATATTTGAATGGAATTTCCAACCCTTCTTGGTTTGTGCTTGATGAAGCAAGCTCAGCTGGCGTCAACGGAGCGACAGTAGACATGCAGGCGCTTTACAGAGCGCTGGACAACATTGAGAAGGACTTCCTTAAACTAAAACGTTTACAGGCACAGCGTGCCCATTTCCGATACTGTCTTGACCACCATATAGTGCCTCGTGGTTTGAGAGTATTCTGTATGCCTAGCCAAGGCACTGACTTTCCAGAACTGTTAGCGCATTGGCAGCGCATCAACTTAGAGACCAGTCGTGAGTATCTCAAGCTCTTGATTGACTTTTTTAGTCCTGAGGAAAAGAAACTAACTGACTCAATTAATTCTAAACAAAAACACTTATTTACTGACTTTCCTGAAAATATCGTATATCCACTATTTGAAAATTTACTTGACTGTGTTTCCGCCTATGATCGGAAACTTTTGCAACAAAAAAGAAATAAAGTGATACGTGACTTGAATGATTTTAAACTAGGTCAAGTGTTTGTTTGGCAGAGACATAACAATGATAGACTAGCTACTAATGTATATGAGGGTCAGACAAATGTTAATACTGTACAACCTACTAGAATGAATGTAACTAATACATATACGAGAAATGCTGGTAGTAATAGAGGTTCAGCGTTCTCTACAGATGTTCCTGACAGTCTGAATATGCCTAATGATGTTAATTTGAATGGTTTAGATAATAGCAAATCTACTTATGGTTCACAACCTGATAGTAATGAAGAAGAGAGATCTAGTATTGTAAATACAAATAATAATATAGAGATTGCAATAAGTGATGCACCTTGCAATGAATTAAATGATTCTAATGATGTAATTAGGTTAGTGCATTCCAGCGCATAGGAAAGCATTAATCTATACCCTGAAGTTAATGTTGTTAAGAACAAACCTTCAGTTACTTCAGAGCCAGCAGTTAGACCTAAAACAAAGGAAGCTAATCAGCATGTAGCTGATGCCAATTTAACTCTCCCTTTACCCGTACGCATGAACAAAGGCCCAAGGAGGTCACGTTCCATGAGCAGGGGAAGGCAAAAGAGGAAATTGTCAGAAGACTCTCTACACAATACCACGATAAAGAAAATGTGGGTAAAGAAAAGGTAGTGTTCAACCTTTCTTCTGTTGAATTAACTGACTCTGACATCTCTTTGTTAAGTAAGGGCCTGAATTATATACTGAAGACAACTGGCTGCCTTACTGATACAATTATGGATTTAAGAATATTTTGTAGAAATTTAATGTTGAAATATAATTTCAGGGATAAGGATAGCACTGTCAGAGAAGGCCCTATATTCAAGAATCTTAGTGATTATGTACCCGTAAATCACCCCCTAGTAGAGGCTTTTTTTAAAGTAACTGAGGAAGAGTTGCATCACTACTATGAAACTAAGACATATAATAAATTAAAGAAATAAGATAATTTAACATTCAGTGAAAGAAAAAGCTTGAATAACCTGCAATTAAATAAGAATATTGTAGTTAGGCCAGCAGATAAAGGTTCTGGTGTTGTTGTCCTGGACAAAGAACATTACATGAATGCTATGCATGATATGTTACAAGACAAATTTTATGGTATCATTAATACATCAGATGTTCATGACACCTGTAGGTATGTATTTGATACCCTTACTGATATTTACAAAAGTAATTTAATTGATAGAAATACCTATGAATACCTTATGGTTGAGAAACCAATGTTGCTTCTAATTTATGGACTTCCTAAGTTACATAAAGACGTAAGTAACCCACCAATGAGGCCCATTGTATCTGGAAGAGGGTGGGTTACTGAACATTTATCAGTATTCATAGAGAAGCATTTAAGACCCATTTTGAATAAAAATAAATTTGTCTTACGTGACACAAAGCAATTTTTGGTAGACCTCTATGAATGCATCACACATTGTGACAATATTAATGCTTCTTATTTTGTCACCCTAGATATACAGTCCTTGTTCACTGTAATACCCAATGAACTAGGTTTAACTTTTGTCACGAATTATTTAAAAGAATGTAGTGACTATTCTGAATTGTTGATAGATCTGATTGTCCATTTTCTTGAACTTGTGCTTTATAATAACTTTTTAAGCAACATGAAGGCATAGCAATGGGCACTCCTTGTGCCAACAGCTACGCCAAAATGTTTCTAGCATTTTGGGAACAAGAAGTTTTGTTTAAAGAAAAGTTTTTTAAGGAATATGTCATTTTCTTTCGTAGATTTGTAGACAATGTCTTTTTTCTACGGAATGGAACAGCAGATAACTTAGAAATGTTTTTAAACATCATGAATAGCTTGACAAATTGTTTGAAATTCACTATGCAATACTCCTATGAGAAAGTGGTGTTCCTAGATGTTTATGTAGAAAGGTTACACAATGGTCTCATCAACACAGGGGTATATCGGAAACCTTGTCACAGCAACATGTTATTACATAGGACAAGTATGCACCCACTCCACATTTTTAAAAATATAATTAAAGGACAATCTTTAAGATGTTCTAGGCTAAATCCGTCAGAAATAGGCTTAGAAAAAGATCTGTCATGTTTACGAAATAGATTAAAGAATAGGGGCTACAAAATTAGTGAAATAGATCAATACACTACTGAAGCCCTCAATTCACGAGATGCTAGAGGTAAACCTTATTTTGGTCCAGTACAGGATATCATTAGAACTGATATTTCTTTGACACCCTTGAATGTCAAATTTGCAACAAGTTATACAACAGACTTATTTGAAGTCAAGAATATCATATGTAAACATTGGGATATACTAAAGGTTGATGAAGAGATTTCTAACATAGTTGGCAAAGAACCCTCTTTTATATATAGGAACAGAAACAACTTAAAAAGACTCCTCTGTTATCCTAAGAAAGCTATACAGCATGTTAGTTCAGGACATACAGAAAAATGTGGTCATTGTAATTTTTGTTGTTATATTGACAGCAATACCACATTTATCCATCCAGATAATGGTAAAACATTTTATTTTAGAACACATGCGAGTTGTATGACACCTAACATTGTTTACCTGGCAGTTTGCAAAATATGTTCATCATTTTATGTGGGTAAGACGAACCGCCCACTACGTGACAGGATAAGAGAGCATATTTATAACATCAGAAAAAGTAATACACAGAATGCTTTAGCCAAGCACACTGTCTTACACAACACTCAACATGAATTTCAATTTAGGGTACTAGAAGTAATAGAACCTAATGCAAGAGGAGGTAACATAATGACATATACAGAGGAGAAGGAAAACAACTGGATTATTTTGCTAAGAGCAGATAGAGGCTCAGGACTAAATGACAAAGTCTCTATCAAACCTGTACTTAGAAAACACAGACACATAAAGATATGAGAATATTTAGTCATTTTTAAATTGTAATAGATATATATAAATATTTTTATAATGCATTTTAACAACAAGAAAACTTTTATTAAAGTTTTATACTATCATTTGTTGCATTCAAAGGATGCGCTTTTTTAAATGGAGTTAGTTTTTTATATATATATTTTTATATATATATATATATTTATATGATTAATAGCAGTAATGAATGCACTGATATACTTTTGTATTTGCTGCTTTAAATGTTAAGTGAACTAATTGATGTGTGATGATGATTGGTTCATTTGAATTGTACTCACCATGTGCTTTAGTATTTAAACTGTCTATGTTAAGCAAACATTGTGATCTGATGAAGCTATTTTTTAGCGAAAGCGCTTATCCATTGTTTTACTAATAAAAGTATCTGGCTTTGAATATAAGATTTGACCCTTGCTTTTGCTCTTGTGCTACATTTTTTATTATATATTTACTGGTTGTTTCCACAAGAGCATTTACCAGTGAGAGCAGTATTTTGGATTTTTTGATATTTAATAAAGAGTTGAAGGAATTTATTTTGGATAGGAAGAGTATGCAGATAGGTTGATTCTCTCGAAAGAACAAGGCTGTTTGGGATTACCTGATTTGAAGAGATATTTTAGAATTAAGCAGTTAAGAATCATGCACATAACACAGGCAGTAGGTTATAACTCAAAGTGAAAGTGCTAGGAAACAGGGGAGGAGTTCAAGAAGTTAGGCAAGACTAGGATTTTGGATGCAGGTCCTTATGGAAACTAATAACAATCATACAGAACATGAGGTTCAATAAAGTTATAGAATATATTTTAAGAATTAAGCCAACATGGGATCAAAAAAATTAATATTTTGTGATGGGGATTACTGCAAGTAATGGTAAAGAAAATAGACCACAGGGGCTAGAATTTACAGGAGGGAATTAACAAAGGAACAAAAATATTGGGAGCAAATAATTAGGTAGGGAAAGTAAATAGAATAGGATGATGCTAAGCTGTAGCTTGGACTGTTGGAGACCATCTTGCCTAGCAGAGATTGATAGAGCATAAGAAAAGACAAAGGGACAGGGGAGTATTACGTGAAAGACCAGCTCTGGTAGAGTTTTTAGGTGAGTCTAGAACATGAGCTGCTATTAAAACAGGGATAATTTGTAAGGCATATAAAACATTGTATCATAGCTATAAGATTCAATCAGAGCAAGTTAGAAAATACTGAGAAATGATGAAAAGGCATTTCTTTCAAAGGAATAATGGGAAGACATGTATATGGATTCCAAGTATGCAACAAAGCTCACAAGGTTTGAGACTTATGCATGGACGGGTTTACATAGATTATTTTTATATCCCAAGCAGACATCATAAAAGTTTTCCAAAATAATATAGCAAATGTTTAAGGCATGCTGGATAAGAGACAGGAAATTAGGAACATGAACTTTGCTAATATATTGAAATAATAACCCCTAAAAGATGAATTTTATTGAAACAATAACTATAAAAAGATGCATTTTATTGAAGCATTCATCTTTTTAGACACTTCTTGTTGCTGTTGTGGACACTCTTTTCAGCATTAGTAATTTTTGGTGTTTACTTTCTGTTGGTATTTTGGAATATAATGAGTTGCTAGATTTAAAAAATTCCCTACAGTGTATTTGTCAGAAAAGTTGGGGGAAACAAATGATTTTAACTAAATATATCATTCTTTTAAGCTGGAATATGGGATCTGAATTGTACAGACATTGTAAGACCTTAAAGTTTAATTCTAATGGCTGTCAAAAAAAAAGCAGTTGCTAAAAAAAATCTAAATCAAAGCCAACTAACTATAAGTGAAGCATTGAATACTGTACAAGAGATAAAAGACTTGGAGAGTAAATCTTTAGAAAACAGAAATAGCAAATTACAAAGAAATAAAAGTTATTTGTGAGCACAATATATGCAGAATAATGTTCAGAAGGAGGAGGAATGTTAAAGAAAAGGCAGGAATTAAGTAATTAATTCAATGCTGTTGTGACTCCGTCTATCCATCCAAAACCCCTTTTTTCCCATTTTTGCACATGGAGTCAAGGTGTCACTTCATAATGAAAATCATCTAGCTCCAAGGTCTTTCACTGCCAGGTGGCTAGCCCTGCCTCAGTAGTTCTTCCATACAACACACTCGCACACATGCACACTCACACCTATGGACTGTTTAGAGTGTCAAGTCCACCTCTTGCATGTCTTTGGAAATAAATTATAAATATTGTAGTGAATGTAAATTCCTAAAAATAAATAACATGTATAATGCATGAAAAAAAAAGTGGAATATTACTATGCCCTGTTTTCTTTTCTGTTAATGTACTTATTCTCATGTGCTGCTTTAAATGTGATGATTCAAAGAAGATGCTTAAAATATGCAGTCTGTTAAAATATTCTTTGAAAGAAATCATTTAGTCATTGTCTCGACAGTTTTACAAGGTTATCATGCTATAAATTCACCCACTTAAATACAAGAGCTACAAGACTGTCTCTGATAACTAGAGACATATCTTCATTCTCGGAAGTCTGAACATAAGCTAAAGAATGATGTGTAATATATACTGTATGGCACTTTGCAGTGCAATGCATTTTTCTGTGTTAGTGACCAAGGGCTGGAAAGCAGAGGTCAACAGAAGTTTAAAGAATATGTAAAGAACATGACCCTATGCTCTGAACTCTTAGGCAGAATGGTCTACTGGACAAGGATTTCTATCTCCCCACCTTTATATTCTTAAAGAAAGGAGATAATGAAATACTTTTTTAAGCAAAATCACCAACATTCTATAGGAATGAACAGGATGATGAGATTTGTTGGACCAGAGAATTAATAATGCTACAGAAGTATCATTACCCAATTATAATATTGATGGTGAGGATAGGAGAATAAAACATACTACAATAGCTTCAGGTGTAATGGACATAGACTCCCATTATTTATTTGTATTACAAGGCAGAGTAGTGATCTCCATGGATGATGTTCAGACCCATCTCAGAAGCAGTGTCTGGTTAAGTGACTTGTTCAAAGTCATACAAGTAGGCAATGCAGACTGAGGGAATCAAACCTTGCACCTCTGCACTACAAGAAACAGCTTGTTAGCAGTTCCTTTATCCTCAAAGCCAACTGCCAGAGAGCATGGCAACTCTCATACTCTCCTTAAATCAAGAAAGAGCCATTTGTCTGCTAGCTGCAAATAATCAAATATAAGATGTAACAACCAGTTCTTCAAAAATCCATATAAGAGCCATCCTAGAAAAATAAGTTTGACTTGATTGTATCTGTAATGACACAACAGGAAGACTATGCCACAGATAACAAGTAACAGATAACAAAACACTCTTGGCTAACATGAAAGTCTGAAACAATACTAATTTCATGAACTCTAATTGTACCCTGACTTAGGGATGGAGTACATTCCCATCATGATATTAGAAACCCAAAATACTTGGAGAAATTAAACCAGAAGATAACAAAGGAGAGTGTTGGCTTACACTTACCCAATTAAATCTTCTGATGCTCTGCAAAAACTGGGAGCTCTGATTAATCACCTGTACCTCAAGGGTCAGGTACAGAAGAGCAACAATTTCTGAACAGTTTGCAGGAGCTGAAGGAACCCTGGAAATCAAGACAAGGTGCTAACAACTGAAGTTGGTGTGCGGAGGGGACTGTTGGAGAGCAGATTGCAACCAATACTGTGGCATCTAATGCATTGCTTCTGTTTTGTTTTTTGACTTTTTTTTGTTTATCTTTCTTTCTGCTTGGATGGACAACCCAAAGTGAGAGCACTTTCCTCTCATGTTTTGCTGAATGCTCTTGGCAAACAATCCCAGATGATATCAGATGTCTTTTGCCCATTATTACTTCACTAGACCAGGTCTGTACTGCTTTCAATTTATGATAGAAAAATGTTATCATAGGTTCATAGGTTTATAGGTTCATAGGTGTGGGGCCTTTACAAGCCTAACCATAGGATTACCCTGGGATAGTGCCACCTGACCTTAGTTTCCAGTGCCTCTGTCGAGTCGAGCCGCTGGTGTTATTCCCGGGGTGAATTTTCTGTTTCCCATCCACTCATCAAAATTTCTCTTGAAGAGGGTTAGTGAGGTGCTCTATGTATATGTATGTATGGGAAGTCTGTTCCATAGCATGGGCAGTCTCTGTGTTATGAACCTGTCCCTCCAGCATGTTCTGTTAATTGTTGTAATGAGGTTGAGGTCTCTGCAGCATGTGGTGCAGAGGGATTGGGATTTCTTTAGATGTAGCATTTCTAACAGAGCTAGGTCAGACATGGCTTTGTAAGTCAAGCAGAGATCACCTTTAAGTAGGCAATATGAGACAGAGAATAGTTAGAGTTTTTTGAGTCTGTCCATATAGGACAAGTGCTTAAAGCCTAGGCTCCTCTTTGTGAGGTACATTTGTGGCCTCTCCAGTTGTTGCAGGTGTCTAGTGAGGCGCATGCCAAATGGGGCATTGTACTTGATGATTGGCCTAATGAAGGAAGAGTAGAGGGAGACAATGACCTCTTTCTTCCCGGATGCAAAACCTTTAGTAATGAGATGTGCCACATAGAAGGACTTTCTGACCACAGTGGCAATGTGGTGATCAAAAGAGAGGTTGAGAGGTTGCTGTCAACCTGCATTCCCAGATCTTTTATAACACCTTCTGTGTTCAGTGGACTACCATCAATGTGGTAATTCATGGGAACTGTTTTTTTCTCAAAGGGGATGACGACACATTTTTTGGCATTGAGCTTAAGGCCATGGTTCTCACACCAGTCGTTGGTCACAGTGAGACCATTCTGTAGGATGTCAATATCACTTGGGGAGTTAATAATAGCTTCCAACATGCAATCATCTGTGAACTTTGTCAGCCAGAGTCCCTTCATGTTGGTCTGGACTTCAGAGAAGTAGCTACCAAACAGGAGAGGATCCAGGACCGAACCCTGTGGGACTCCACTCATGACTAATTGACAGTCTGACTTGGAGTCAGCTACTTTCACACTGTGGGTTCTGTAAGCCAGTTTGCAACCCACCTAGTGATGTAGGGGTTTATGCCAAGCTTAGTGAGTTTTTCTATGATTCTTGAGTGGGGGATGGTATCAAAAGCCTTGGCCAGATCAAGGTAGGCTGTATGAACCACTTTGCCTTCATCCACAGCTCTGGTGACTGACTCAAAGAAGTCGACCAAGTTCAGCAGGCATGATCTACCCTTCATGAAACCAAACTGTGTGGGATCCAGAGTTTGGAGATTCCCTATATCCTTGTTTATTAGGTCCATGATGATGCATTCCATAGATTTGCATATCAGACTCGTCAGGCTAATGGGGTGATAGTTCCCAGGGTCTGTAAGTTGCTCCTCCTTTGTGGAGAGGGGATGACTGTAGCAGTGCACCATTTGACAGAGACAAAGCCTGAGGTGAGGCTGTGATTGAACAGGTCACACAGGTGAGGTGCCAGTTCACTCTGTAGTTCATGTAGAACACAACCAGGGATATTGTCAGGTCCCATAAAAGATGTATTCTTGACATTGAACAGTGCTGTTTTAACCTGTGCAACAATAATACTGGGTGCCTGGCAATCTACTGGTATTGTGATTGGTCCTTTGGGGGGGAAAGGGGAATAAAGTTGACACTGAATCTGTAGGCCAGTATGCTGGCAATATCTGTTGGCTCGGTATAGGAGGTACCATTGTGCAGTAGCTCAGAGGAAATCTGGTATGGCCATGGAGCTTCTTTACATAACTATAGAAGGTCTTGTGGTTGTCTTTACTATCTGCTGCAATTCTGTTTTCATACCTAGCTTTAGACGATTTGATGAGGGTTCTCAACTTTTTGTTGAGGAAGATAAGGGAGTTTTTCCAGTCTTGGGACTTCACTTTATTTTGCATCAGTTTCCTCCTTCTGTTGTAGAGTTTGTTTATGAACAAGGGCACCAGATTGGCTTCCTATTTTTGGAGGAGAGTGTCTTGATTCTATTGGGTATGGCGAGATCCATGCATTTGTGTACGTGTTCGTACAGTGCATTTGTGTATGATTCTGCAGTCATGCAACTATTCTCTATTTGCATGGGTGCTGTGAAGTTAGCCACCTCTGTTTTTAGGACCCCAAACTTAGCTTTGGAGAAGGTTTTCATGGTGGTTACCTTTGTTGCAGGGGTGGAGGGATGTGGATTTCCAAGGTGATTAGTTTGTGGTCGGATCTAACCAGGAAGGAGCTGACTATTGGTATAGAGCAACGGTCACCCATGTTAATAATAACCAGGTCAAGGATGTTGCTACCTCTAGTGGGGGAAAGAATGAGCTGGTCTAGGGCATTGAAATTAATGAACTCCAGGAAATGCTGGGCAAGTGTATTGGTACATGAGTAGTTTACCCAGTTAATGGTGGGGTAGTTGAAGTTGCCTAGTAAGAGAGTGTTAGGTTTGACCCTAATATTCTCCAGGGTGCTTAGGAACATGGAGTGCGAGTCTTGGGACATGGTTGGGGACCTATAGCAGGCTACAACCTGAATTGCTGTCTTACCCAATGTTAGCTGCACTTGAAGCATCTCTGATGCGTTATGTTGGGCTACTAGTCTGGAGGTGTATGCATCCTTTATGAATATGGAAACACCACTGCCTTTGGAGCTTTGGTCTAAGTTCTGGGGCCGAAAGGTGTGGAATGAGTTATAGCCTGGTAGTGCAGGGGTGCTTTCTGCTGCCCTGAACCAGGTCTCTGTTACAGCACAAATGTCAATGTTCTCCATTTTAAGGAGTGCCTTGAGCTAGTGCATTTTGAGATTTAGATTTCTAGCACTGAGCAACATGACCCTCAGATTGCATTTGTTTGTAGCTGTTATGGTGGTAATTTGGACTTTGGAACGCCACCTAAAAAAGGCACTATAGGGGTGGCAAGAGTCTTGGCCAGTATCCGAAAGCCCAGGGGTGACAGATGCAGGCCATCTCTGGCAAGGCATCAAGGTCTGTCAATCATGTCATCCCAGGCAGACAGATACTGGATCCCTTAGAATGACCAAACTTAGCCAATTGTTAAAATCAATCATTTTCTGCTTGTATTGTGGTATCATTCTGGGTGATGGTAGGATGCTGCTCAGGGCTAGGGTCATACCCGCCTGGGCTACATAATCCGAGAGCTCCTCCATGTCTCTTTTTATGCAGTCCCAGGAGGTACGTCTCAGGTCATTCACACCACATTTACAATGATAGAGTCATATTTGTACCTGTTATTGAGCGACCTGAGTGCGTGTGTTATGTGTCGGACCCTGTCACCTGACAGGCAGCTGGACTGTTACTTTATTCTTATTCAACCTAGTGAGTGGGACATGGGTGTGCCTCACTATCTATTCACCTATGACTAGTGTGTTGGGCTTGCTGTTTTGCCTTAAGGGCTTTAGTTGAGTGCCACACTGTTTAGGAGAGTTAGGTGTCTCGTGATTAGTGTTGTGTTGTGATGGTCAAGTGCATTTCTGCCTTGTAGGTTTCTCCTGCTTGGGTAGATTTTTATTGAGAGCCTCCATGAAGGTGGGTCTGTTGTTTGTGTTTTTATGTGAAAGCAGTGCTGGTGTGTGTTCCAGAGGGCTATATGTTCCATGTGGTGTGGTGCAAGTGTTGACCTTCTCCTATTGACCAGCTATTCTAGTCTTGGCTGCAGAGTGCATGGCTTCCAATTTGGATATACAAGTGCATCTCTTGCAAGTCTAAGTGTTGGAAGGTAAGAGGAGAGGGTTGTCGGTGTACATGAGGCAGTTGCTACATTGCCTCTGGATGCATAAGTTCACCAGGTTAATAGGAGAAAGCAAAGAGAACTGACCTTTAGACATGCCTGGTGAGATGGGCATTGATAATAAGTACTAGATCTTTTTCCTTGTACAGCGTTTAGTGTTGGTAGCACTTGTGTGCTGCAATAATTGCTACAAGAAGTCTGGTAAAGTGCTAGACTAATAAGCTAGTATAAGTGCAGGAGAGGAGAGAACTAGTAGATCTAAGGGAAAAACTGAAGAGCAGGCTCTGGCACCACTCAGCAGGTTTCAAACAGTCCTGGATACAGCAAGTCTGTATCTGGACTAGACTAGTTACAGGAAAGGCGGGAAACATGAGCAAACATGGGCTTTTAAACTGAAAAGTTGAAAGAGAGATGGAAAAACTGTCCAAATGGTCAATAAACTACAATTTCTGGACCAGGAACCACTCCTCTTGTGGTAGATAGGCTACCTAGTGCTTACCACTCCCACTGATAAGCTAGAAGGCTTCCCTCCAAGAGAAAGGCTTGGGAGGGGGCTCAGGAGCTTACAAACAGTACTGGATAGAGCAAATCTGTATCTGGACTAGACTAGTTACAAGAATGGGGGGATAAAAGTGCAAAGGCGGGCTTTTAAATCAGAATGCTGAGAGAGATGGAAAAACTGCCCAAACAGCCAATAACAGAAACCACTCCTTATGTGGCAGATAGGTTATGTAGTGCTTATACTGTTGGAAGTTATTTTTAATAATATTGGTATCATACCTTTGATTTTTCTGCCAGAGTATTTTTGATTAATTAATATTTTATAAACCTTTCTGTTTTGTTATGCTCTATATTTTATTATGTTCTGTATGTTTTTTTTTTTCCTGCAACAGCTTTTATGTTGCTCTTTATAGTCTATTGAAAGACTTCAGTTTGGCCCATTTTGTGTTTTTTGGTACCGTTTTTATTATACCTGACCTTTCTCGATCTTAGATAATAATTTTATATGAATATCATCTATTTTGATCTTTTTTTCCTACAAACTAATATTTGTCATGCCCAGAGCTCATTGGGTTTAATAAAGCCCTTTAACTAGCATGTAGTTGGAAGTATAAATGCCAGGAGGAGGCTCACTACCTCCTTTATTCTACATTGTTTTTTGTTTTAAGTCAACCTTTACATGTTTTGTGTAATGGCTTAGAAGAATTTATTGATTCTTCTTCAAATGATTTGGACTAAAACAGATGTATTATTAAGTAAATTTGTACTACGTATATAAAATAGTTTGTGCTAGCCCATTTCTGGAATATTACCTTGACATGGATGACTCTGGCCATTTACAACAGTTCTGTCTCAGACCTCAGTGATGTCATATTATGTGCATGGTTTAGACTATCCTGTGTAGATTAGCTGTGCCCCCGGGAATAATGGGGGAACTGCCATGTTGATGTAGTATTGTAGAATCCTTATCCAAGGACATGACAGGAGAAGATAAAGCTTCAATCATAACAAAGAATTATATTTGGGTTTCTCTGATCATAACCAGTAGATTTATGTCAAAATGGATGTCATCAATTTCTTTAAATCCATTTCTTAAACATATATCAAAACTTGGTTATGATCAGAGTCCCTGGCGGGGCTTTATGGATAAATACTGCATGCCTGCACATATCTAATATTCACTGTTTGAAGTCTCTCATGACTAGAAAGACATCTATTGGCATTGTCCTAGATTTACCAACACCCCACGCTAGGCTGCTACATGTGATATCCACTACATGTGTGAAATTCTCAGCCCTGAGCTTAATTCTTTATGCCTTTTCTTGTCATTCCTCTTCACACCTATAATTTACAGTGTATACCTCAGCTGAAAAGATGACCTTTGCTATAGCTGACAACCTATCACAGCCAAAATGTTAAATTTGTTCTGAACACCATTGTCTTTGGTACTTTGACCATTCATAAAGATACATTTCTAGGTGAATTACAACTTACATCTCATACACAAAATATGCTATAAAGCAGGACGGACATGAATAATTAAGCAGGGGCATAGTCTGTGAGAAGGCAGAAAAGTATGTTTAAGAAGGAAAATTATGTAGAAAAGAAATGTTATAAGTGAAGCAGATCAACGTGGCACAGAGTAAGGAAGTGGTCTTGTGACTTATTGCATAAAACTCATGAAAATGTATACAAAAACTACAGCAGGTAGCACAAGTAGCCACTAGTAGTGGCAGATAGCACACTGCATGTTTCAAAGAAAAATATATAGCAGTTGTGAAAGACCAGTCAATGAGTACCAAACAAGATGGACTTTTTTCTGATTCCATAAAAGTGGTGGAAAGGAGAGACAGGAAAGTAGAAAAATGGATACTGCAAGTAGATGAATACCCAGCAGTAATGCTTAAGGTAGGGCAAGGCTGGGGAAAGGTATGGCATATTTATTTTTGCAGGGGAAAGGCCACCATCGTATGTCTATCAACAGAGAAGGGAAGGAGTGAAGGCTGAAAGGCATAAAGATGAATAAAGGAGAGGGTAGACAAGCATGTAAAAATACATATGAAAAGGGTTGACATCCATACATTAGGAGGGAACATGAGATGCAAACAGAACTAAGAACCTAAAAAAAAAAAGCTAGATAAATGGCTGGGGACAATGAAGGATACAGGCAGTGTACCAGCAGCTAAATATCCCAGATGGACATTACTGGGTCCAGGTGCCTAGTGATATGGGTCATGCCCATTACACTCATCTCTGGTGGTCTGATGGCAATGGGCAGCAAGTCCATAGAATCCAATACCTGCTGTAGGACATGATGCGTGGCAACCCAGTGTGCTATACATACGACTGTGATGCTGTCATGAGTGTCATCAGCTGTGCTTAATAAATGGTCCTTTATAATAGTCCCTAAAGCATCAAGTGCTTTTGCTCTTGCAGTGTTACAGCTTTTAATGTGTTTTTTGCTTTTATACTCAGACACAACTACCTGTGCTGAAATAAAATGACTTGGCTTCCCCAATCTACATGGGTATCTATTTCTGCCTCCATTAGACTGTACTTATTCATCTGCATGTTTTTATACAGTCATTTCTAGACACCTTTTTTCTGTATCTTTCAGTACTTTGCCCTATAGTGCTACATGCTTCTATGAATTGTTTATTCACTGCACATTCTAGATTTCAGCACAAGACTGCACTGTATCTTCACATTTTGACTATGAATACTAATCTTTCTGCCATCTGCATTTAATGCAGAACACATTATATTTCTCTGTTAAGTTGTGCACAGCTGGAATCTTTCTTGAAAAGCATCAGCCAAGTCAGTGTAAAAATGAGGGGAAAATATGTGATATTATTTTGTTTTTTTGTTGTTCAAAACAGTTTTATACCTTCAACTAATAGATCAGCATTTAGTCTGGAAATGCTATATCATATAGCTGAGCACAAAACATACTTTTGCTGGTCTTTAATTGAAAGCATGTTTTTGCTCTTTCATCTAATGTAGTAAATTAAAGAAACAGAGATAAATGGCTTACTTTATTGGAATGAGAAATGTGTGACTGAAAATATTAATACTATGCACCGCATTTATGGTTTATGAGGTAGTTTGTGGCAAGCTGAGTTTGAGAAGTTTGAAGAGAATGTATTTATTTAGTGGGATCTGCAATGCATCTTTAGAATACTGGCCAAAGCTAAGACTTCCCAAGACACAAACAAACAGTTCTAGTACCACAAACATTCTATTTTATCTTAATTTTTACACACAGAGATGGGTATATTTGGTATATATGTAGGAGAATAAATAGTGTTTTTTTCATTTGTTTAAACACTTTTATTGAATTATTTTATTTATTTATTATTTGTTAACCAGGAAAGTCTGACTTGGAATGAGTCAGTTTTCAGCAGAGACCCAGGGAGAAATGTTCCAAACACGTCTTTGTAAAATGGGAGGAAACTGGAGCACCCAGAGGAAACCCACATGAACACAGGGAGGACATGCAGACTCCACACAGAAGACACCCCAGCCGAGAAATGAACCAGAGAACCTCTTGCTGTAAGCTGATAACGCTACTGCTGCACCACTGCGCCGTCCAAATTATCACTTTTGACATAGGCACATTTACATTTATATAAAAGTGATCAAACTGTATTAACTGTGGTTACACAATCAGGTATAGCAAAACCCTGAGATATAGCATAATAGAAAGAAACTGGCATACAGAAAAATGGCTGGACATGAAGGAAGGCATATTATATAGTTGTACTGGATTTTACATCACTGACCATGGAAACTGGATCTTCATAATGCAATCAATAATATAGAATGCACTATATTAATGTATTAATGAAAGAAAAAGACAGCACACACACACACACACACACACACACACACACACACACACACACACACACACACACACATACAGATTCACTAAAATGTCATTAATGTTACCTGGTTACTGTACCTGATTCCTAATCCAATGTGAAATTGTTGTGTTGCTCTAGCAGATTTGGGTGCTGAATCATCAGGTTTAATTTAAAACTGTAACTAAAACAGGGGTAGAGATGTGTGCAATTCCAGCCTTCCAAACAATTTTGAAAAACACAGCACTGTAAACTCTTTTGAACTTAGAGGATGAACACAACAAGCATTTAAGTGAGGCATCCAGTTATCGGAGGACTAGATGAAGATCAAGAGAAGTCATATAAATCTGATGGGGTAACTTATGAGCCTGATTGCCTGAATAAATTGCAGGTGCTTTAGTAGTCAGCAGTATTTCTGGGCAGTTCTAGGAGGAGAAACAGGAATTTAAGGTAAACTAAAGACACTGAAAACATGCAGGCAGGACTTCAATGTCAGCCTAATCATTAAGTCTGTAGAGGACATAGAGACAGACAGGCAGCACAGAACTGAGAGAACAATACATAGATGAAACTCTAGACATCAGCAGTTGTAGTACAGCCTTGGGTAAAGTTCCAGAGTTACTGATGCGTAGATGAACTGCTGCCTTTGGACAGAAGAATAATTGAGTGCCTTTATGTGAGAAAGGAAAGGGCATTCTGGAGCTGCCATGGCTTTTGCAAATACATAAAGACTGGTGCCTACCACTGTATCTGCAAATTAATTATTAGTGTAACTGCAAATCAGAATTCTACTCTAATTTATTTAGATTGGGTAGGATCATTAAGCTGGCATCATGCTTGTAATCTGCACAAAGCTATACTAAGCAGGAAAGAGGGCAGCGGGTTACAAATGTCTACAGCATAGCTATGTGTTGGAGAGGGAAAACTAAACTTCTGCAGTGGCATCATACTGTCATAATTACAAGCTTGCAATATTGCATAATTGTCGAGGGTTGACATCCATACATAAGGAGGGAACATGAGATGCAAACAGAACTATGAACCTAAAAAAAAAAAAAAAGCTAGATAAATGGCTGGGGACAATGAAGGATACAGGCAGTGTACCAGCAGCTAAATGTCCCAGATGGACATTACTGGGTCCAGGTGCCCAGTGATATGGGTCATGCCCATTACACTCATCTCTGGTGGTCTGATGGCAATGGGCAACAAGTCCATAGAATCCAATACCTGCTGTAGGACATGATGCGTGGCAACCCAGTGTGCTATGCATACGACTGTGATGCTCTCATGAGTGTCATTAGCTGTGCTTAATAAATGGTCCTTTATAATAGTCCCTAAAGCATCAAGTGCTTTTGCTCTTGCAGTGTTACAGCTTTTAATGTGTTGCTTTTATACTCAGATACAACTACCTGTGCTGAAATAAAATGACTTGGCTTCCCCAATCTACATGGGTATCTATTTCTGCCTCCATTAGACTGTACTTATTCATCTGCATGTTTTTATACAGTCATTTCTATACACCTTTTTTCTGTATCTTTCAGTACTTTGCCCTATAGTGCTACATGCTTCTATGAATTGTTTATTCACTGCACATTCTAGATTTCAGCACAAGACTGCACTGTATCTTCACATTTTGACTATGAATACTAATCTTTCTGCCATCTGCATTTAATGCAGAACACATTATATTTCTCTGTTAAGTTGTGCACAGCTGGAATCTTTCTTGAAAAGCATCAGCCAAGTCACTGTAAAAATGAGGGGAAAATATGTGATATCATTTTGTTTTTTTGTTGTTCAAAACAGTTTTATACCTTCAACTAATAGATCAGCATTTAGTCTGGAAATGCTATATCATATAGCTGAGCACAAAAAGTACAGTTTTGTACCTACCATAAATGTAGATGTTCGAGGATCTCCATTGCTGCAGTCCTGACATAAGGGTATTCCGCTGCCCACCATCGGCCCGAATACCAAAGGGCTAGAACCGGCGTCGGTCATCGGCGCTCGAGACTGACATCAGTACGTGCCAGTACAAATGCGCATGACCGACGCCATAACCTCAGTCTTTCTTGCCTCAGACGTCAGAATGCAAAAAAAAACACCACCCAAACCTCAACCTAAAAAGAAAAAGGGGGAAGGAGGGAGGGAAAATTGGACTGCAGCAATGGAGATCCTCGAACATCTACATTTATGGTAGGTACAAAACTGTACTATGTTCTTCGTCTCCCATTGCTGCAGTCCTGACATAAGGGTAGAATCCCAGAGCAACGGAAAAAAGGGAGGCTGGTCAACTAAATAGCAGTAGGAGCTGCTGACATGCCCTGTAAGATTGCAGTGGCAAACCCAGCCCTAGACCTAGAATAAAGAGGTAAATGATAATGCTTTGTAAAGGTATGTACAGAACTCCAAGTAGCTGCTTCTAGAATGTCTTTAGTAGCTACCCCTCTCAAAAGCAGTAGAAGTGGCCGTAGCCCTAGTAGAATGAGGCCTGATCCCAACTGGAACATCCTCACCATGATGAGAGTAACACAAAGCAATACAATGGCTAATCCACTTGGAAATAGTTTGTTTCGAGACAGCTTTCCCTCGTGAAGTCAAAGCAAAAGAAACAAATAATTGTTGAGAACTCCTGAACTCTTTGGTTCTGCTCAAATAATACCTCAACTGCCTATGTACATCCAAAGAATGCAAAACTTTTTCCCCGTCATTTTGGGGGTTAGCATAAAAAGTAGGCAAATGTATAGACTGGTTCAATGCCACATTAGAAATCACTTTAGGCAGAAAAGTAGGATTAGTACGCAAGGAAACCCTGTCATTGTGAAAAATCAGAAAAGGTTCCACTGCCATGAGGGCCTGTAATTCAGATACCCTTCTAGCAGAAGTAATAGCCAACAAAAAAGCAGTCTTCCAAGACAAGAACTGCAATTCAGCTGTAGCTGCAGGTTCAAAAGGAGGCAGAGTCAGCTTTTCCAAAACAAAATTAAGATCCCAGGTAGGAGTAGGAGCTCTCCGTGGGGGTCTGATATTCTTTGCCCCTCTAAGAAACTGTTTAACCAATGGATGTGAAAATAAAGGAGGGTCACAATCATAGTGAGCAGAAATAGCTGCAGCATGCACTTTTACAGAAGAGAAGGACAAACCCTTGTCCAATAAAACAGTCAAATATTGCAATGTACAACTCAAATTAGGCAATTTGACATCAAAGCCTTTAGCTGAACTCCGAAGAAAAAATCTCTTCCATTTACCAGCATAAACTTTTCGAGTACTAGGATGCCTGGCTTCCAAAATAACATCCAAAACTTGTTGAGGGAGCTGAAGGTCCTCCTTCTCTAAAACAGAATGCGCCAGGCTGTCAGGCAGGGAGTGCACCCTGACATTGAGAAAATGATTGTTCTCCTGAGACAATAAATGAGGAATCTGTGGCAATGGCCAAGGTGGTACATGAATCAAGCTCCTCAACAGAGGGTACCAATGCTGACGAGGCCAATCCGGTGCTATAAGGATCATGCAAGGCTTGTCCCTCCTGACTTTCAACAGCACCTGTGGAAGAAGAGGCAAAGGAGGAAAAGCATACACGTGAAGGTTGCTCCAACTGAAGGATAGTGCATCTATTTTCCAGGCTTTTGGATGAAATAGCCTTGTGCAAAACAGTGGCAGTTGGAAATTCAGAGGAGAAGCAAACAGATCTATGTCCGGAGTTCCCCAAGCCATTGTCAACTGAAGAAATACCTGAGGGTCCAATTTCCATTCATGAGGATCCACAATCTGTCTGCTCAGAACATCTGCTAAAGAATGTTGTGCTCCTGGCAGAAACTGTGCTCGAAGAGTGATGTGCAGATTCAAAGCAGTTTCCCACAACAGCATTGCTTGTCTGCAAAGAGGGTAAGAATGAGTTCCCCCCTTGCTTGTTGATGTACCACATGACCGTCGTGTTGTCTGTTCGAATCAACACCAGTCCTGGTTGAAGTAGGCTTTTGAATCCCTCCAAGGCAAATTGAACTGCCAGCATCTCTTTCATGTTGATATGCAAGTGAAGTAGCTCTGGGGCCCAAAGGTCTTGAATCCATTTTCCTCTGAAATGAGCTCCCCAGGCTGACTCCGAGGCATCTGTCATTAATATCTGACTTGCCTCTGGTTGGGTCACAGAGAGCCCCTTGTTTAGGTGACATTCCTGAGCCCACCACAGAAATTCTCTCTGAATGCAAGGTAGGATCCGAATGACAGTGTCCAAATCGTGGCAGTGTTGAGTCCAAACGTTCTTGAGATACCATTGTAGCTTCCTCATATGCAGTTTGGCATTGGGAAGTACTAGAATGCAAGATGCCATGAACCCCAAGGCTTGAAGGACTGTCCTTGCAGTCAGCCTGGACATTACTGATAGCTGTTGGAAGTATAGGTGAAGATTCCTTTGTTTGTCCGGGGTAAGAAATGCCATCTGAGCAGCTGTATTCAGTTTCACACCCAGAAAACACATCTCTTGTGAGGGTACTAGACTGGACTTTATTTCATTCACAGAATACCCTAGGCATCTGAAAACTGTCATTACATACTGCAGATGTTGAAGAAGTTCGTGCTTGCCTTGAGCCAGAATCAAACAGTCATCCAGATAAGGATAAATTTGAATTCCTGCTAGCCTGAGAAAAGCTATTACTGGAGCCAGGACTTTCGTGAATACCCTGGGTAGACAAGCCAAAGGGCAATGCAGAGAACTGATAATGCAAATTCCCATTCGAAACCTCAGGAATTTCCTGCAACTGGGCCTGATAGGAATGTGAAGATAGGCCTCTTTGAGATCCAGAGTCACCATCCAGTGATCTTTGCCCAGCATAGGTAACAGCTGTTGCAGTGTTAACATCTTGAATTTTGGAATTTCCAGAAAGGTATTTAGAATGGACAAGTCCAGAATTGGTCTCCAAGTATTTCCTTTCTTTGGCACTAAGAAAAAACGGGAATAAAACCCTGTGCCTCTTTCTGCAGAAGGTACTTCCTGTATTGCTTCCAACTGAAGCAGAGAAGAAATTTGAGTCTGTGCTTCCAGTTTTTGCTGACGAGGCACATCCGGCATACCTTTGAAAGGAGGGAATGTGTGAAAATAAAATTTGTAGCCTCGATTTATTATGTCCAATACCCATTTGTCTTGGGTAACCAAATGCCAATTCCTTTTGAAAAATCTCAGTTTTCCTCCCAGAGGGGCTGCCAGCAAGGCAGAGTCCGGCAGCTGAAGACACAGGTCATTGGGTCTGTTTCTGAAAGGACTGACCCCTGCCCTCCCCAGCAGAAGGGGTAGAAGAACTCAAAGACCTAGAAGTAACAGGGCCCTGAGAGGAAGCCCTACCCCTACCTCGCCTCGACCTGCCCCTAGACTGATAATCCGAAGAGGGAAAGACCAACCCTTAGCAGGCCAATTCCTACTGAACTTAGGGGCTGAACCTGTAAAAATCCTTAACTGTCTGCATAGACTTAGCTTTTTCCTCCATTTTTTCAAAACTGACTCTACTGGAGGACCAAAAGCACATCAGATTGTAGAGGAGCATCCATAATTCGAGCCTTAACATGCTCTGACAAGGTCTGATCTTTAAGCCAAGCATGCCTACGAATGACTGAACTAGTAGCAGCCACCCTGGAAGAAGCCTGTAAAGCATCAAAACCACACTGCAAAGAATGCTTACCAACTTGGTCTGAAGCATGCACTAAATCCTGAAGCTCCTTACATTCAATACCTTCAGCTAAAGCATCTACTTTACATTTCAATTGGCCCAGCAAATAATTTTGATACGAAGCAAATGAAACTGACAATTTAAAGCTCTCATAGCCAAAGTAGAAGAGGTATACAGTTTTTACCCCACCTATCCAGGGCCCTAGCATCCTTGTCCAGAGGAACTGGATTCTTAACCACAGAAGCCCTAACCCCTTTGGGGCCTTGAGTAATAGTTTCTGGATCAGCCCTAGGACTCTTATATAAGTACTTGTGAGCTTCCGGAACCCTGTAGTATCTGTCTGGTTTAACCGGGGCAGGAGGCAGAGAATCTGGGTTAAGGGCAGCCTCAGAAAACACATCCTGAACAACATCCAGTACAGGGGGAATAGCCAAGGGCCTATGCTGAGGCAAAACAAGAATTCTCTCAGTCTTTTACGGAATCAGAATAATCCTGGCCCTCCCATTTGAAATGTTCCCTCATGGAATGCAAAGTCTCAGAGAAAGAAAAATCTTCTGGAGGGTCGCAGAGGGAGTAGAGTCCTCAGCCTCCGAATCAGAATAGGGAGGGAAATCCTGAAGTTCTTCTACAGAGGAATCTGACTCATTGGAAGACTGAACCAAACCCTCCAACTCTGGCTCTACCCTGGGCCTCTTCACAGGGGGCATAGAACCCCTTATTAAAGTAATCAAATCTTCAGCCATCTTTAACATGTGCTTCCTAGGAGCAGGACCCTGGGGACATGCACCAACAGGGGCAGACTTAGACTTAGAATGGGCTTTGCTATGAGAAGGAGGAGGCCTAACTACCCTATGAGGGGAGGGAACCACTGACATCAGAGAAGCACCCTCAGCCTGGCCTAACACAGGAGAAGCCACTTCCTGCAGTAACAAAGGCTCCCTTTGAGACTCAGGTAAACTTTCAGAAGGAGCCGCTGAAGTAGCCAGTGGTACTACAGAACCGGCGTCCGGAGTGGCCGCCTCATCCTGTTTGGACCGCAAAGACTTTTCTTTGCGTTTCTTAGAAGAACCAGTCGTCGGAGAATCCGGCGGCATGTTATAATTACAACGTTTACCAAACACTAGCCTAGCACAGTCTAACCGACGTTTAATAGTACGTTTGTTAAAAGTAGCACAAAAGCGACACCCAACAACATCGTGCTCAGGCCCTAAACAAGGAATGCAGAGTGAATGGTAATCCCTATGAGGAATCTGTTTCCCACAAGAAATACAGTTATTAACTTTTTCTGACATCCGTCAATACTGAGGCAAGAAAAAGACAAAAATGTCCCCAAAGGGGTACTTAGCCCAACTTGGTCTCCGGTCTGAAACTCGAAAACCGACAATTCCAGAACGCCGAACGGCACTTGCAAATGCTGCTTCTGCTTAGGGACCATGCGGCAAGAAAGACTGAGGTTATGGCATCGGTCATGCGCATTTGTACTGGCACGTACTGATGTCAGTCTCGAGCGCCGATGACCGACGCCGGTTCTAGCCCTTTGGTATTCGGGCTGATGGTGGGCAGCGGAATACCCTTATGTCAGGACTGCAGCAATGGGAGATGAAGAACATCATACTTTTGCTGGTCTTTAATTGAAAGCATGTTTTTGCTCTTTCATCTAATGTAGTAAATTAAAGAAACAGAGATAAATGGCTAACTTTATTGGAATGAGAAATGTGTGACTGAAAATATTAATACTATGCACCGCATTTATGGTTTATGAGGTAGTTTGTGGCAAGCTGAGTTTGAGAAGTTTGAAGAGAATGTATTTATTTAGTGGGATCTGCAATGCATCTTTAGAATACTGGCCAAAGCTAAGACTTCCCAAGACACAAACAAACAGTTCTAGTACCACAAACATTCTATTTTATCTTAATTTTTACACACAGAGATGGGTATATTTGGTAAATATGTAGGAGAATAAATAGTGTTTTTTTCATTTGTTTAAACACTTTTATTGAATTATTTTATTTATTTATTATTTGTTAACCAGGAAAGTCCGACTTGGAATGAGTCAGTTTTCAGCAGAGACCCAGGGAGAAATGTTCCAAACACGTCTTTGTAAAATGGGAAGAAACTGGAGCACCCAGAGGAAACCCACATGAACACAGGGAGGACATACAGACTCCACACAGAAGACACCCCAGCCGAGAAATGAACCAGAGAACCTCTTGCTGTAAGCTGATAACGCTACTGCTGCACCACTGCTCCATCCAAATTATCACTTTTGACATAGGCACATTTACATTTATATAAAAGTGATCAAACTGTATTAACTGTGGTTACACAATCAGGTATAGCAAAACCCTGAGATATAGCATAATAGAAAGAAACTGGCATACAGAAAAATGGCTGGACATGAAGGAAGGCATATTATATAGTTGTACTGGATTTTACATCACTGACCATGGAAACTGGATCTTCATAATGCAATCAATAACATAGAATGCACTATATTAATGTATTAATGAAAGAAAAAGACAGCACACACACACACACACACACACACACACACACACACACACACACACACACATACACACACACACACACATACATATTCACTAAAATGTCATTAATGTTACCTGGCTACTGTACCTGATTCCTAATCCAATGTGAAATTGTTGTGTTGCTCTAGCAGATTTGGGTGCTGAATCATCAGGTTTAATTTAAAACTGTAACTAAAACAGGGGTAGAGATGTGTGCAATTCCAGCCTTCCAAACAATTTTGAAAAACACAGCACTGTAAACTCTTTTGAACTTAGAGGATGAACACAACAAGCATTTAAGTGTGGCATCCAGTTATCGGAGGACTAGATGAAGATCAAGAGAAGTCAGATAAAACTGATGGGGTAACTTATGAGCCTGATTGCCTGAATAAATTGCAGGTGCTTTAGTAGTCAGCAGTATTTCTGGGCAGTTCTAGGAGGAGAAACAGGAATTTAAGGTAAACTAAAGACACTGAAAACATGCAGGCAGGACTTCAATGTCAGCCTAATCACTAAGTCTGTAGAGGACATAGAGACAGACAGGCAGCACAGAACTGAGAGAACAATACATAGATGAAACTCTAGACATCAGCAGTTGTAGTACAGCCTTGGGTAAAGTTCCAGAGTTACTGATGCATAGATGAACTGCTGCCTTTGGACAGAAGAATAATTGAGTGCCTTTATGTGAGAAAGGAAAGGGCATTCTGGAGCTGCCATGGCTTTTGCAAATGCATAAAGACTGGTGCCTACCACTGTATCTGCAAATTAATTATTAGTGTAACTGCAAATCAGAATTCTACTCTAATTTATTTAGATTGGGTAGGATCATTAAGCTGGCATCATGCTTGTAATCTGCACAAAGCTATACTAAGCAGGAAAGAGGGCAGCGGGTTACAAATGTCTACAGCATAGCTATGTGTTGGAGAGGGAAAACTAAACTTCTGCAGTGGCATCATACTGTCATAATTACAAGCTTGCAATATTGCGTAATTGTCGAGGAAAACTGAAGTTTATTTATGATATGCTGGTTAGTGGGCAAAAATGGAAATGCTGAGGAGCTGGAAGATCTTTTTGGTTATGAGTGTATGCTGACTGAATACACATCACTTAGGTGTACAGTGATCATTGAAGTCATTCTGGCTAAACTTGAAAGACCAAAATGTAAACCAAATAACACATTTTTATATGGGAGCAAACACAGCCCCCCACACACACACACACACACACATCTGCCAAGCCGGGTGCTCTTCTCTTCATACCCTGTTGACATATATGATTTTCAATGTGGTCAGTGCATAGATAGGTTCATAGGTTCATAGGCAAGTACTACACAATCAGTCTGCAGATCATTTCAAGCTAAGCTGAACAAAAAGCACTATTCAAAATTTCCCTCTAGCCTCAAGGAGTGAAAGGCAAGATAGAGTGGGAGAGAATTTTAGATTGTCCATCCAATTATCTAGGTTTACCTTGAAAGTCGCAAGGATGCTACTCTGCTTGATATGTTGTAGAAGTCTGATACAGATGTGAAGGATATGTTGGGATATAAATCAATTACATCAACATGTCTTATTTATCTGCTGATGAAAGCTTTGTTCCTTTAACTAAGTATTTGACGTGCCATTAGTTATACAAAGGAATACAAGAGCAAATGGAGTTGGCTCTTTCATGTCACAAAACGCTAGGCATAGATCTTCATGGATAAGTCTGTAAGAGACTGAACAGAGAAACGGCTGCCTTGTAACTAATATTTTTGAGGCCTCTGATCATTTTAGTTATGAATCTCTGAGGTCTCTCAAATTATGTGATATGTTTAAATCAATGCATGTCAAAAGGTGCACCATTAGGCAGTAATACATGACTGTGTGAGGGTGTATCAAGATTTACCCATTGTTGGTATTGCTTGATCATGAAGATGAAGCCGGAGTGATTAAACAAAGCCAACCATTGGTAAATCATGATATATCCACAAACAGGAGTGGATTATTGCTATTATACAAAAATATTATTTAAGAAAGAAATTACTTACCTTTCTTAAATAATGTCATTGTATAAGGGCACTGCAGTGTTCATCCATGTTCTTCCTTGTTTACTGATGTACTGTGCATGCATATGTGACTTATGTTCCTATGCTTGCACAGTATATCAGTGCAGTGCAGGGAAAGCAACGGCGAAGAGAAAATCTCCTTTGCTGTTTTTTTTTTCCTGCTGACATACCTTACAAACTTTTAATGCAAGAAATCTGGACAAAGCTCGACATAATGCGAGACAAAGGTCCCAAAATAGGAACAGATTTTAAATATTGTTCTTATAAACTTAGAAAGTTGCTGAAATGAAAGGTTTTGTGTTAGTGTGCATTTTCTGAAGGATGTGAAGCCTGGCCTGAAATGTCTATCATTATTTAATTACTTCAGTCCCCAGTGGCTTACCAGAAAATTACAGTTTTCCTGAGGACCAAACCAAAACTGATTCAAAAATCTGGGCAGGCTGCTAAAATCTGTATTGTTAAGATGTATGACTGCAAAGATTTTAGTAGTGATAGTGCAGAAAGATAAGTAAAATCGGGTATGTGTCTGGGTGTTTTTTTTTTTTTTTTCTTCAGTTTTGCAGAGCACACCTGATTTTTCTTGTAATTTGCTCTGTTTCCTAAGCATATGCCAATAGAAGGATTGGCCACTCAATGGTACTTCAGTGGCTGGAGTTTTATCTTTTGGCTTATGTTTAATTTACAAAGGGCACACTGGTTGGGCTGTCCAATCAGCATGCTCATTTTTCAATAGTAATTTGCCATTATTGTATAATATTCAATAATGAATCTGATAAGATATGAGTAAAGAGGAATTAAGACTTCTTTGGATCTAGTGGAGATGCCAGATAAAATGTTTTCCAAACTACTGTGGAAACATGATGGTCAAATGATAAGAAATTATCAGCAGGAGAACCCAGATCCTTTACAACAGTATCTGATTGAAAGGGTGCATTCCTACATGGTATGTGAAACTGTTTTGTTTACAAAATGAACTAAGCTCCATTTTTTTAATATTACATTTGAGACCATTGTCCTTGCATGAATTACTAACATGGTATTAGAGCAATGTGAGTTAGTTGAAGATCAAATAACAAAACCCATTTTATAGTCATCTGCAAACTTAGTTCACCATAGTATGAAAAATATATACCAAAAATGAGAGGACCCATAACTAAGTCCTGTGGTCCTGCATTTTTAACTGTTTTTCTTTCAGAAGTGATACCTGCTACCACAGCCAGATCCATCACTATGCAACCTAGGCAGCTGCCTAGGCCACACTGGCTGGTGGCCTGCCATAACATTTAATTAAACAAAAAAAAAATTCTTACATTTCTTCTTTAACTTTCTCCATGTTGCAGATGTGGTCTGTGCGTGAATGCATCTTTGGGAGTATGAAACATGCACATAGTAATGCAGAAGATTTGATTTCTCAAACACATGTTAGAGTCGGAACTGCTGCTTTCTCAAACGTGCATCGGAGTTGAAACTGTTTTCTCAAACACATGTTGGAATTGGAACTGCTGCTTTCTCAAACATGTACCGGAGTTGGAAATGCTGCTTTCCTTTTAGGATTTGGAACACATGTTGGAGCATTATGTCTTGTTGGAACTGTTGCCATCTGCTTTAGAAATTTGGAACTGGAGATCTGCTGCTTTGCAACAAATACGAGCATTCCTCTGGCAGCAGGTACAAGGTGTATGTGAGTATGTGTGTGTATATGTGTGTGTGTGAAATGCCTTAGTTAGGGGTGGCAGGTTAGTTAATTAGCTTGCTCAAGCTCAAACTATTTATCTTGGTTATAGGAGATAAGAGCTTTAATCCTCTACACCAACTACCAGGACTGTGTACTTAGTCATCTGAGTTGATTGAAATGTTCTGAAATGGGTAATTTTGTCATTTGTTGGTTCGTACATTTTGCTGCACTGCTTAACGGAAAAAATGTTCAAAACTACATGGGGTGCATTTTCAATGAATGCAAGTTTCAGTGCTTTTCAAGTTTCCCCTAGTAGTATAAATACCACCAAGATTCTCCTCTGAAAAGAAGTTACTGTACTAGAGAGACTGACCTGGTCAGCAAAGGATAAGTAAATTAAAAGCTTTTAATTAAACCCAGACTTCTGCCTTCATTTCAAAAGTAAATAAGAAAATAGTGTGCACACTGAGAGTTTTGAGAAGTGTTTATGGTAAATGGGGGAGACAGAAAAGTAATGGGATACAAGAATGGCTGAACTGGTTGAGGGGGCTGATCTTTTACTCAGCCTATAGTTCCATTTCATCATGATCTGGCTCTGCCTGCTACTCCAACCACATGAGTTCTGTCAAACAATCAGTTAGCTATCCATCACACAATATAAGGATTTATATTCAGATTGACAAGTCTGTCAATAATGCTTTTATGGGTAATAGTGACAAAGGCCTTCACCAGGTGTAGATATGCTATATGCACTGCATAACCACTATCCTCTGCTTCAGTTACTTTTATAAAGAAATTAATAAAGTTAAAGAGGCAGAAGCATCCTTTCATAAAGCCAAACTAATGAGAGCCCAGATTCATGAAGTCTGAGATAATGTGCTCCATAGCTTTATATATGAGGCTAGTGGAGACTAATATGTATTTAGTTACCAGGGTCTGTGACTGGGCCACCCTTATGTAATGGCATTATAATAGCTGTTTTCCAGGCTTCAGGAATGTGACAAGTCGTGAGGCTTAGATTAAAGATAAAGGTATATCAGTAGTGCTTGTCTGTCTGTCCTACTCCATGATGTAATGAAAAGGACATTGATAGAATGAGCAGTGACAGAGCAAACAAATGCTGATCCCAGCGTAGATGAAAACAGTAGTGCTTCTTTTCTTAACATTTTCTGAACAGCGTGTGTTTTCATTACCATAGCAATAAACCCTTTGTTATGATGTTGTTGTCTCACAATTAGCACAGAGGAATAAGGCTAAGAACTGTTTCCTGTAGTCTTGGGTTTGATTCTCTCAGTCTCCATGTGCTTATTATCCGACGATAAACAAAGCACTGAACCAGTCAGTGCTCTGGGACAAACTGGACAAGTTTCCTCAATGACCTCTTGACCATATGGCTAATAAGAACCTAAAAGTAAAACTTATGAAAGAAAGGATGGCGTGGTCATAAAAAATATATGAGTTCAAAAGCACTGAGCCAAAGTGTTTTAAACTCTGTGTATGTATGAAATACATCGTGTAGCACTTTCTGAATACTACATGAACATTTTATACACACGCACATACGCACACATGCGCACACACGCACACACACACACACACACACACACACACACACACACACACACACACACACACACACACACACACACACACATACACACCTTACAAAATGCTGCTTTGCACTTCAAAACTAGTTGTAAGTCATATTAGAACTTAAGACATAATACCAGAAAACTACTGTTCCAACATGCCTACTGTTCCTACCTCCTGATGTAGAATTCTTTACACCTTTATTTAAAGGTGTCCAAATGATGAGAATCCCAGAGCTAACTGAATTCTTACACAAGTGACTTTTATATTAAAACGTGCCAAAAGCTATCAGTATTCCTCTTTGCATTGCATTGCATTTAGATCGGTATCTATTCCAATGTCTATTGCTGTTTTTCTTTGTAGGATGCCTATGCTATGTACTAACACATGACTAAGTCCTGTGCTTACAGGGGATGTACAGATTTTTAAAAGCACACAAGCCAAGGGTCCCATAAATGTTTTGGATCCCTAAAGTGCATACTACTCTAGAGGACCCACTGCTCAGGCCAATCACTGATGCTAGATGCTCAAAGATGGAACCACTGCAGTGTTTGTAGAACGTATGCAGAATGCTATCATTAAAAAGAATGACTATTTATTGAAGGATTCATGAGAATTTTTGAATAACTTGACCACAGGTTGCTTTCATAAGGATTGCTATTTAGTTACATTAGATGTAGTAGATCTATTTGTTGTAATCTAGGGATCATTATTTAGTTACGTTAGATGGAGTAGATCTATTTGTGGTAGTCTTTCATGAGACGGGTCTCGAATAATTTTCAGATTCACTTATGGAATGTGATTGTATTACAAATAGCAACACTAAAATTTAATGTGACTTCAAGGAGCTCATCCTTTTTAATAACTTCATCTATCATGAAAGTGAATAATATTGCCAAGCAGCAGGGATGGTTATGGGGGCAGCATGTGCCCCACTATATGCTAACCTGGTAAAGACATTAGGGGAATGAACATATGTATTTTAGTTTTGATTATGTAAAATGATGGACAACATACTTTAGATTTTTGGATGACATATGGTTGATTTGAAACAATGACAAAATTGTTCTTAAAAAATTGTTACCATACATAGGTCAAACAACTTTATTTTTAAAGTTTATTTGAAAATATGACAAGATTAAAATGCATTATTTGGATTTGTTAACAGAAGATTTGGTGTGTGAAATGCCTACTTCTAATATACATAATATACACGGAAAAAGACATTGTTGAATGCTTATTTACATTATAACAGCATCCAATCCTTCTGTTAAAGGAAGGTTATTGTAAAAGGTCAGTTTGTGCGTATTGCATGGACACATATCAGAATAGAATGATTTTATGTTGGAGAAGAAGAAGATCAAAGAGATGTTCCCTGAGAGAGGATGCCCAAGGACTTTAGTAATGAGCAAGAGATCTAGAAGGATGTAAAACCCCTCTTACAATGATCGCTTCATTAATGTAAGATCAAAGTTCAATAGTCAGAATCCACAATAACTAAGCACACTTTAACAAAAGCGCTTTCACCGAAAAAGTGCTTTCGTTAAAGTTTTTTCAAAAAAAAAAACAAAAAACAATAAATCTTCTTTTATGCAGGGGGGCAAGCTCCCCTGCACCCCCCATGTGGGGGGGTTGTGCCCCTCACCCCACCCTACTTTTATATTCTCACTCTGAGGTCACACTACAATAGGGAAAAGGGAATTCTCCCTTAACTGCACCATAGTGCGACCGGCACAACCAGCATACATAACCGAAAGTGCTGCTTTGGTGAACAGCACATTCAGTTATCTATGTTCTGTGATTTCTGCTTCGGCAGAAAGTGCCGTCAGGGATCTGTATGGATCCCATATATATATATATATATATATATATATATATATATATATATATATATACACACACACACACACACACACACACACACACACACACACACACACACACACACACACACACACACACACACACACACACACACACACACACACACACACACACACACACACACACACACACACACATATTATATTCCATTAGAAACTCTCATTTAAACCTGGTTTAAACAAAGCCCACAAATTAATGATCCACACTTTTTTCTTTTTGATCTAAAATCCTATTTAAGTATTGGGATATTTTGAAATCTGACCCCTATTTTGATAAAATTTTAGGAGATGGCTGTATCTTTGGATATAGGAAAGGTAGAAATATAGAAATATTGGGGAATGTCTATCTGGTTTCAAAAAGAGTAGGAAAGTTATGGTGGAATCAGGTACAGTGGCACCACGAGGATGTACATTTTGTGGGAATTGCACTTATTGTAAAGTTGTATCCAAAACTAAATCATTCACCTCCATCAATACTAATAAGGTATTTGATATCCGTTCTTTAATTACCTGTCGTATGGAATGGGTAATTTATATGGCAGTTTGTCAGTGTGGAGCATTCTATATGGGACAAACATCACGGCCATTTAAGCATAGAATAGCACTACATATTAGTGATTTGAATTGCAAACAGAGTAGAAATGCCCTCTATAAACGTATGATGGAACATTTCATTTTTATTGGTATTGATACTATAAAGGGGGATAATATGTCGGATGGTAAGAAACATAGGATTTTATATCAAAATGGAAAAAATGTGGATCATTAATTTAGGGGCTTTTTTAAACCAAGTTTAAATGAGAGTTTCTGATGGAATTAGTATGTATTTTCATGTATATGTATATTTTATATATATATATATATATATATATATATATATATATATATATATATATATGAATCTACTTCATTTGCCCTAACTTCCGATTGACCGACACCCATTTGCCCAAGACCAAATCACCGAAATTTAATTTGACCAACACTTCATTTGACCAACACTTCATTTGACCGATAAGTATTATTGGCAAGAAAATGGGATATGCCCCCTTCTCCATTGTAGTGCGACCCTGGAGTTAGAATATATAGTTAGGGGGGTGTTAGGGGCACAGCCCCCCACAATAGGTGGTGTGGGGGCAAAGCCCCCCACTTACTTTTGTTTTACTAAGGAATATTAAAGCAAAACTAAACAATATAATATGAAATTAAGTCGGGCCTTCGCCCCCACACCACCCATTGTGGGGGGCTGTGCCCCCCACACCCCCCTAACTATATATTCTAACTCCAGGGTCATACTACAGTGGGGAAGGGGGCATATCCCATTTTCTTGCCAATAATACTTGTCGGTCAAATGAAGTGTCGGTCAAATAAAGCATTGGTCAAATTAAATTTCGGTCATTTGGTCTCGGGCAAATGGGTGTCGGTCAGTCAGAAGTTAGGGCAAATGAAGTAGATCCAAATGAAGTAGATCCATATATATATATATACACACATATATATATATATATATATATATATATATATATATATATATATATATATATATATATATATATATATATATATATATATATATATATTTATTTGGGTCACCTTCATTTGACCTAAAGTTCATTTGCCCAAGAGAAATTTGCCCGACAATTAGAAAAAAGGCAAGTAAAAGGTTTTTGTCCCTTTCCCCACTGTAGTGCAAACCTGGAGTTACAATATATAGTTGGGGGGTGTGGGATTCACCCCCCCCCACCTACTTTGGTTTTATATTGTGCAGTTTGTTTTTTTATTGATCACTAAAACCAATGTAGGTGGGGGGCTTTACACCCCACACCCCCCAATGTGTGAGGCTGTGCCCCCACACCCCCCTTAACTATATATTCTAACTACAGGGTCGCACTACAGTGGGGAAAGGGACAAAAACTTTTTACTTGCCTTTTTCTAATTGTCGGACAAATGAACTGTCAGGCAATTAGGCTGCCTGAAATATCTGTCAGGCAAATGAACTGTCAGGCAAATGAAGGTGACCCATATATATATATATATATATATATATATATATATATATATATATACACACATTTTTTTCTTTTTCTTTTTCAGTTACATATCTTTTTCTATGTGTATTTTCATATCTTTTTCTATGTGTATTTTCTTGACTGTATCAGGCTCTGTACTGGCTTTATATAAAAACAGTGATTAGCTCACTTGCAATTACACACTGACATTGCCAGAGGGTGAAACAGGTCTGTTTTTCCTGTTCCCAGCTGGTGATTGTTGAGTAAGAGGCCTGGTTCAGACAACAGCATTGCTTTTTGCTGTCTTTTGTCACTGTTTGAACATTTTTTGTGGATATATTATATTTTGGAATATAACGATGATGGATTATCATGGATCATTGTGGCACGTTGTGGATTTATGATGAATCAAATGTTTTTGTGGCATTGAGTTTATAGTGCCGGATTACATGTGGAGTATATATGGGTCTACTTCACTTGACCTAAAACTCATTTGGCTGACACCCAACTGACCTAAATTTCATTTGACTGACAACTCATTTGACTGACTCCCATTTCACTGACAGCTTACAATGCTGAATGTCAACATACTAAATCTCTTAATTATATATACTAACTCCAGGATCACACTACAGTGGGGAAAAGGGCATAAACGTTTAACTTGCCTTACAGTGCTCTACATGCTGCCACTACTGCTGGGAACGCACAAAACATTTGCCTAATTACTTTAGATACTTCCCATAAAAATGTAAAGACGCAAACCCACATTTAGAAACACTACAACACTACTTTCTATATGACTACTGGAATTCTAACAATCAACACTGTAAGTTACAGTAATTCTTTTTATCACAAGCAAGTCACAGGTGAAGGAAAACCCACAACGTCTATGTCTTAAATGGTGAAATGGGAGTAAGTCAAATGAGTTGCCAGTCAAATGAAAGTTAGGTCAATTGGGTGTTGATCAAATGGGTGTCAGTCAAATGAGTTTTACTGGTGGGAAAAGACTTTTTAATCTTAGCTGCAGTAATCTTTCAAGTGCACTGCATATTGTTGTAAATTATTTCTTTGTAACTGTTACATGTTTTTACTAGCAGGTTTTACACCATAGTAGCTCCTTATGCTTTCACTCTGAGGAAATTTTACTAATTTAAACATTATGTAGTCAATTTAGTATGATTTATAAAAAGGATTCTTGACTTATGGGTAATTGTTCTGATGAAGTCCAGTTATCGGAGGACGAACGCGCTTAACCTCTACTGTTGTTTTATGAGTTTTTTAAGTAATAAATTTATGTTTTGAGCAGCACTCAACTCTGAAGTCTTTTCCCACCAGTGTAACTGTTCTTGTTTCTGGATTTATTTTGTTGCTTCAGTCAAATGAGTTTTAGGTCAAGTGAAATAGACCCATATATATTATATATATATATATATATATATATATATATATATATATATATATATATATATATATGGATCTAGGACGTTTGATCAAAAGATCAAACGTCCGAATCCATAACTGCGGAACACACTTTAATGAAAGCGCTTTTATCGAAAAAGCGCTTTTGTTAAAGCATGTGAATAAAAAAAAAAAACACTACATTAACGTTTCTGCAGGGGGGCTTCACCCCCATGTGCCCCCACACCCCCCTACTTTAATATTCTCTCTCCGAGACCGCACTACAGTGGGGAAAAGGGAATTTCTCCTTATCTGCACCACAGTATGGCCTCGGCAACAGGCATACTTACTGGAAAGTGCTTCTTCAGTGAAAAGCACGTTTGCGAAAGTATGCTCGCCCTAAATTGATTTGGATGTTTGATGTTTAGATCAAACCTCCTAGATCCATATATATATATATATATATATATATATTTATATATATATATATATATATATATATATATATATATATATATATATATATATATATATATATATATATATATATATATATATATATATATATATATATATATATATATATATATATATATATATATATATATATATATATATATATATATATATATATATATATACATTGTTACTTTGTATTTATGGTCTGATGAAGCACTGAATGGACATGAATTTGCTTAGCAATTAAGATTGTATTTGCTTTTCGCTGTGCTATTTAGTTGTTTTTCATTCTTTTTAATTATTTTTTAATATGGCATTGTATTTACTTTGCAGGGGACAAATGCGCATTTTCAGCTAGTCCCATGTGCATTGAGTTTGGCACTAAAGGAAGTTGTGTTGAATTTAGCCAGGTCATCACGAAGTTTCAATAGATTAGCATTGGTGTAATCTCTGAAAACTGAGACGTTGGAGGATGCTTCTAGCTTCAGTCTTAAGGTGAATGTGACTGATGTATGGTGCAATTTGACCAAGGAGATAGTTACCATTGGAACAAAGCAGATCTGTCCCATATTGGTAAGAACAGAGTCCAAAAATGTATTGCCCTTGGATGGAGTGGGGATCAGCTGCTTCAGAGAGCTTGCATTGACGAATTCCAGAAACCTCTGGGCATATATGTTAGATGATATATACATCTCACAATTAACAGAGGGGTACTTGAAGTCCCCTAGGAGACTGATGTTTTGCTTAATCCTTAATGCATAGGAATACCATACTAGTTAGGTAGTAGTTATGGGCTGAGGGGAACATTAAGGCGTCTTATATTAAGCCATGATGTTACAAGGAGTCTTGCTAATGGTTAATTTGACTTAGAGAAGTTACAAATTGCTGTGTTGTCTAAATAGTCTGCAGGTGAATTTTTTTTTTCACAAATATGGAAACACCACAGCCATTAGTGCTTTCATCTAGTGTGGTGAACCTGAATGTTTGGCAAGTGTTTAAATCCTGCACTGATGGGATGATCTCAATGATCTTGAACCAGGTCTCCATAACAATGCATATATCAATGTTTTCCAGGGTAAGGAGTATTAGTAGTGAGTAGTGTTTTTGTTTAGGCTCCTATCATTGAGCAGCAATAAATTTCTTTTATCTGGATTCTGTTTTGTTATGTTAGACTCTATCATACACAAACAAAGCTGTCATTGTAAGAACTACTCAGATGTTAACAGTTTTACCATATGTTGCATTTGCCAACTGCCATGCAGTGGTGCCAACGCCAACCTCATTTGTGCAGCTGATGTTGGCTGAGGGCAATATACATAGTTCTTGACAGGGAATGAACTTAATATTCGGCCATATGAAACACAGCAGTCCACGTCTTTGCTAATCAAAGAACAATACCCATTTCCATTGGTTGTTCTTGCTCTTTGTGCAATGCTACTTGTGGTGTCTATGTCTAATGCTCAGCATAGCCAGTCCACACATGGGCAAACACAATCTGATGTTGGTTTTACATGCATAATGTTTACTGTACTGCATTTGCTGTACTCTTGTGTACTATAATTTGAAGCTATGTGCAAACCACTACCTCTATGCCATTGCCATGGCATACTGCACCTGTATCTGGCATGATCTCCCCTGCTGCTGTCACCATTACTGACTCCTCATCTGATTCAGCTTCCACTTCCTGGTCTGCTGGGGACTGATCCTACTGCTAGTGCCAGCCTTGCTGCAATTGCTTCCTAAGTATGAGACAAGGGTGGGTGGTTGGCAGAGTGGTTAAGGTGTTCACCTTATAGGCACTAGGCGCGTTTAATTCTCACATGGGGTAATTCACCAGCCCCACAAGGGCAGTTAGCCTAGTATAAATCTGTGAATACTGTGTAATGCTCCACAAACTGCCAATGTTTTTGCACATGTCAGGGTTACACTGCAGAGCACCACTAGATGAAACCAGACAGTGAAAGCATACCTTCAGCAGCCCAGATATGTGTTCCATAGTGTTTCTATCCATATTTATGGGGACATGATAAAATGAAGTATTTAGGAGTATAGATTAAAAATGATTCTGGTGTGGCAGCTAAGGACATGTGGGAAGAAACTAAACAAAATATAATACAAAAACTGAAAAAATGAAAGCTTTGTTATATGGATAGGGGTTGTAAGATACAACCATCAATGTGTTTTTTGTCCCTTTAGTCTTATACACAGATCTTGCAGATGACATTGTGATACATAGTGAGAGTAGGGACCAGGTTGAGGAGACCCTGGAGAGGTGGAGATATGCTTTAGAGAGGAGAGGAATGAAGGTCAGCAGGGCTAAAACAGAATATATGTGTGTAAATGAGAGGGAGGGTAGAGGAATAGTGAGGATGCAGGGACTAGAGTTGGTAAAGGTGGATGAGTTTAAGTACTTGTGATCAACAGTTCAGAGTAATGGTGAGTGTGGAAGAGAGGTGAAGAAGTGACTAGAGGCAGGGTGGAATGGGTGGAGAAGAGTGTCAGTAGTGATTTGTGACAGACGGGTACCAGTAAGAGTGAAAGGGAAGATCTACAAGAGGGTAGTGAGACCAGCTATGTTATATGGGTTGGAGACGGTGGCATTGACAAAAAGGCAGGAGTCAGAGCTGGATGTGGCAGAGTTAAAGATGTTAAGATTTGCACTGGGTGTGACTAGGATGGACAGGATTAGGAATCAGTATATTAGAGGGTCAGCTCAGGAAAGCAAGAGAGGTGAGATTGCATTGGTTTGGACATGTGCTGAGGAGGGATGCTGGGTATATTGGGAAAAGGATGCTATGGATGGAGCTGCCAGGTAAGAGGAAAAGAGGAAGGCCTAAGATAAGGTTTATGGATGTGGTGAGAGAGGACATGCAGGTGGTTGGTGTGAAAGAGCATGATGCAGAGGACAGGAAGAAATGGAAATAGATGATCTGCTGTGGCGACCCCTAACAGGAACAGCCGAAAGAAGATGATGAGTCTTATACACAGATCAGGCATATTTTTACCAACCAGAGTAGAACTTGTGGATAGCAATTAATAAAGAGCTGAAGGACTTTATCTGGGAGGGGAAGACAGCAAGAGTCAAGTGGGATAAGCTGATTATTTCAGTAGAATAGGGTAGATTGGAATTACCCAATTTGAAGGGGTATTTCAGAGCTAGACAGTTGAGGCTTCTATACATAGCACAAGTGAAAACTATACTTCAAAGTGGAAAGGGATGATCTTGAAACAGGGGGAAAGCTCAAGAAACAAGGAGAGACTGGGATTTTAGATGTAGGCCTTTAAGGAGAATAACAATAATCATACAAGATATTATATCTATAAAGTAGCAGAAAGTATTCTAAAAACTAAGCCAACACAGGAATGGAGAAAGGAGATTCTGCCAATAGGAATGACTGCAATTAGGGATTTAGAAAATAGGCAAGAGGGGGCTGGGATTTATTGGAGAAAACTTGCAAAGGAACCAACATATTAGGAGCAAATAACTACAGAGGGAAAGGTAATAGAATGGAAAGAGGCCAATAATTTGTTTGGACTGCAGGTTAGAAATTGCCTTCCCTATCAAGGACTGATATAAGAGTATAGGCAAAGAGAAAGAAATAGGGGGTCCTAAATGAAAGACCAGCACTAGTAGAGTTTTTAGTAGAATCTAGAACAGAAGCTGCCAATAAAAAAGGAAAAATTAGTAGACCATATTAAATATTGCATGGTAACTATAAGGATCAATCAGAAAAGGTTATAAAGGATTGAGAAGAGAGATTGGATAAGCAATTCACAACAAAACAATGGGAGGATATATGTATGTCTCCCAAATATGCAACAAATTCCAGAAGATTTAGGATTCTTGCTTGGAAATGTTTACACAGATATTTATATACTCCAAGCAGACTTCAGAGAATTATTCCTCAGGTAGATAACAAATGTTGGAGGTGTGAAGGGGAAGAAAGAGGTATTTGGGAACATATTTTCTGGGAGTGCAGTGGGTTGGCAGACTAAGGATTCCCTGCTGGATGCACTGTCAGAGATGCTGGGTGGGTGGATTGGTGTGACAAGGGAGATGTTTTTTCTGAGCTATTATACAGAATCAGAATTGCCTAGACATGGTAAGGCCTTGCTGTGTCTAATTATAGTGGCTGCCAAAAAAGTAATTACTAGAAAATGGAAATTAGAATCTAAATAAACTATATTAGAAGTAGTGAATGTAGTAACATAGATAAAACAACTGGAATTAATATCTTTAGAAAAGGGTAGGAGCAAACTACATAGCAAAAAATGTAAAATGTGGGAGCAATACATACTGGGAGTAATGAGGTTTAAAAGAAGGCAGGACTTAAATGAGCTATGTGATGTTTGACTGAAAATGATTGGATAGATTATAAGTGATGTATAATGGTTGCAGCTGGGAGTGTGCATGGTTTGTGATGTAAAATGGTTGCAACTAGGATTGTGTCAGTGTGATTTATTTTCATTTATATAAATGTATGATAGCTTATGTCATAAGTTATGGTTTAATAAAGATGTTTTTTGTTTAAAAAAGGGGCATGAATTGAACAATTTATGTAATGTTGCATAGGTTACATGATATATAGCAATATATGTCAAGTATGTTTGTTAATGTTAATTTATTAATACAGTTTGATTATTTTGTATAAATATACATTTGCCTATGTTACAAGTGATAATTCAATAAAGATGTTTAAAAATAAATAAATAAATAATGTTCCTTGTTTACAAATGGGCATAGCTGTGCCGATGCTCTGTTTGATTTTGCAGAATGTTTCTGGGTGTTACGAGCCAGGGTTTCAGTGCATATCCATCATCACCAATAGGAGGCCCTTACAGTAAGTCACCACATTCCCCTCACAAATTGTTGGTACAGGTCATGAGTGTGCCATGTATGGAAATCACAATAATTGCCTGGGCAACCTGCATACACATTGTAGATGAAGTGTGTATTACAAATCATCTGACAGTTAATAGAGTATTACCCTTTGTGGTTCACATACCTCTTTCCCAGTTCAACAGGTGGTGTCTTTATTTCAATGTGGGTACAGTCTATGGACCCCAATATCTCAGAAAAAAGGGGCTGTATCATAGAAGTCCTGCATGGTGTTGGATCTCTCCTCTGTGGAATATGAGAACCATTCATGCTCCCACCATATGCTGAAGCATGACATCAGGAAACAGATGGAGTATTATCAAGGCAGATGCCTGAGAAACCTCCCACCGTGTCCTTAGTAGGGTGCTGAGAAGTCCTTGAGCTAATATATGCAAAGCCACACATACCTTACATGCCTCCCACAAGACTGCAGGTAAGGCTATACATGTCTACAGTTTCCTGAATGGCATTGCTGTCCTCATGCTACAGGTTCATAATGTCAGTGTTGTGGACTCTATTAAACTTTAATTGGTGTCACATGACCAGTACCTCCAAGGGCAATGTCATGCACAGTATGGCAAACTATCAGCTATAATATCCTCTTGCAGATACACATTTATGAATGTTGCAGTAACCTGTAATACTACTTAGCAATGTCCTCAATCTGAACAGAATCTGGCTGGGTTGACATATACAGCAGGAATAGCTTCGTTGTACCACCTTTATAAAATTCTAAATCACTCCACCATGTTTGCCTCATTAGCATACATGGAGAGGCTTATTTAAATAATGTTGCTAATCACCATGTCATTATATTGCCACTGGTGTATATTGCATCCAGCCTTGCTGCTTGGCCTGGCCAAATTGTGGAGCCTGTTTTTTTATGAATTGAAGAAACCCTGTCTCTTGTTACAATGCAGCAAAGTTTTCTGAATTTGGCTTGCTACATGTACAGTATTTATTTCTGGTATATAAAAAAGACGGGTGTGTTTCATTTTATTACTTAACATGTGACAGATGTCTATAAGAAAAGTAGCTACTCATGTAATTCAGCTATTTTATATGGTATACTACAGAAAGAAATCACAAAACTGTTATAAGATTCAGTTTCAGGATTTATGACTGTTTTAGATTTTATTCTCTTCTTCCATAATATCAGAATTCTATATCTGAGATTATGAAGTTGATCTAGAAAAATATTTTGAATTATATGCAGATTTTTTTCTCATTTTGCAGACCACTGTTTGTATCAGTAATGTGGTATACAACGGTGTGGTCTAAATTTGCTTATTTATGCAGATATTTTATGGTGCAGAATAATATCTGTACTTATGATTATGTACAGTCTTATTACATGTAATTGACTTAGGATGACATACAGAATTTGTGTGATGGCTGCAGAGAGCAATATAGGATATGATAATATATTCATGAAGCCTTACTTTAATACTTTATTGATGAATCCTTTACTTTTATACTGGTCAAATGAATAGGTTTTTGTGCCATTTCGTGATGTATTTGAAAAATCATGCTTTAGATAGTTTAGATCATACACTACAATGGTTTTTATTACAAATCTAACACATCCTTGATTCATATGTCATGTAATGAGTGCTTTCTTTATTTGGGATCACAAGGCATAAGGCAGACAAGCATTCCTGGACAGGGTGCCCTTTGTTACATAATGTATATGCACATACTCTAACATAAACCACACACACACACACACACACACACACAGACCTATGTTTGCCCATTCAGCTGTCAACGTGTTTGGCAATGTAGGTGGGGAGGGCAAATAATGACCCACTGAAAATCCTCATAGACACAGGAAAAACATGTGGACTCCACACTGACAGCACCAAGCCAGGAAATGAACCAGAGAACCAAATGGCAGCCAGTTGCCTTATTAAGTATCCCAAGCACAAATTAAAGAAGAATGTACACTGATACATTTCACAGACTTGGCATATTTGTTCAGAAAATGGTGATATCACTATCTAGCTTTCATAACAAAATAGAAATGTATCAGTAAGGAATATCCTAGCATGATACTGTCCAAGGAAGTAACACCATTACCTGTTCTCAGCTGGAATCTAATTTTTACAAGGTATTTCCTACACATGTTCAATAGTTATGTAGAATAATCAATGTCACGAATAGAACACCATGATATAACTGGCTACCAGTCACTAGCCAGTTCACTAAGCCACTCACGCAACAGTTACCCAGCATGGTTTTAAAAAGACTGTGAAAACATACCATATTGTCAGGACTTAGAAAAGGCTTTCTTGTTCACTGTACTTACCCGTACGGAGTGCACTCCTCTATGACAATGTTATTTTTATGTATCAGACCTCTCAGTCTGAGTAACTACACACAAGATAATGATAAACTAACAGGCGTAGTTAAAGTCATTTCAAGTCGCTTCATTGATGATGTATACACAGTCTACAATTGTGTATGTTATGTATCCTTTCACCAGGTAATGCATCTAATGCATTCATTTCCTATATTCTTGGTATACCTAATGTGTCACTGTACATTGGTATACCCCATATCGATGAATATAAATAGAGGATCTTTAACTCCAGCCACACAGTATATATATATCCATATAGATCTATATCTATATAACTTTATCTGTCTATATACTTATATATATATATATATATGTATATATATATATATATATATATATATATATATATATATATATATATATATATACACACACACATACACACACACACACACACACACACACACACACACACACACACACACACACACACACACGCACATATACATACATACTTCTATAAAAAAGAAGCCAGAGGATCGGTTCACCGTGAATCCGATAGTTAAAGAATCCAAAGTAAATGGTCAGTACCATAATCGATTTAAAGCTTTTTGTGAGAAAGCTAAATCTACAGCTCTTATTAGGGGATCAGATGACCTCGAATAAGTCTTTTCATATACCCAGTACTTATAACCCCCCTTTGCATCCCTCCTTGAGTTTCTTTGAACAGTTGTGTAATTTGGACATGCGTTTTTTATTCAAGTCCAGATGAGCTGTTCATCACAATATCACCAAAGAGGAGAAGCTTTTATTGGAATCATTATGCAACTCCACGGTTAGAGTTATGCAACCAGATAAAGGGGGTGGCTTGGTGGTAATGGAGGTCGACGATTATACCAACAGAATGGCAACCATTTTGGCCTCTGAGACGTACAAAGAGGTATCATGAAATGAGTTAAATATGAATATAGCTCGAGTACATTCCTATTGTGATGATATGTTCATTAGTGGGGTTATAGATTTGGATATCTTCAATTTCATTTCCACACCTAATCCAAAAATACCAGTTCTTTTTGGCAATCCAAAGATCCACAAAAACATCTAGGATCCCCCTATGTGTCAATTGGTTAGTGCAAGGGGTAGTACGACTTACGCTGCGGCAAAGGTGGTGGATACAATTTTGAGGAAGTATGTATCCAGTGAGGCTCACATTTCCAAGGATTCTTGGTCATTTTTGGCTAGAGTCAGCCAAATTTCATTCAGCATTGAAAGCCATTTCTTAACTATCGATGTGATAGATTTGTACTCCTCTATTCCCCATGATGTGGTGGTGGAATGGATTCAAGCGATCATGATTATTAAACAAGCACCAACTAAAGAAATTTTGATGGTTAGAGAACTTTTGGACATTGTCCTAATATGCAATTTTTTTTCTTTTAATAACCGATGGTTTCACCAACAGATAGGGGTGCCTATGGGTACCCCTTGTGGGGCCAGCGTGGCAAATTTGGTGATGGCCTTTTGGGAGAGGGAGTTTGTATTTCCTAATTCTGTAATACAAGAAAAAGTTCAACTATACACCCGATTTTTGGATGATATTTTTATCATCCTCAAGGGTGAGAAGGAAGTGGCAGACTCCCTAGTTGAAAGTTTCAACACTTCTACAGAATTTCTCAGATTTACTTTGAATTTTTCCGTGGAAAGGATAGCATATTTAGATGTGGATTTGTACAAGGATACATCTCAGGGTTGTTTCTTAGCCAAAATCCATCGGAAAACCACATTCTCTAACTCTTATTTGCATTTTAACAGCAATCACCCACTCCACCAGAAGAGATCGATAGTTAAGGGCCAGCTGGTCAGAGTGGCCAGAATGGTGTCAAGAGATAGTGACTTTTTGGATTAATGCCTTTTTATTCGAGAACTTTTTTTGAATAGGGGTTATCCTAATAGTTTGATTGCTAAAATGTGTAAAGAGGTATGTTCCAAGAGGGAGAATGGATTGTATCTACCTATTCTAAACCATTTTACCGCAGAACAGGCCCTGCCATTAGAGAACATTCACACTAACAGTATCTACTCCTGCAGTTTTATTACTACTTATAATGTGGATGCGGGAGATATTGTTTCTATCATCAAGAATAATTGGTGTTTACTCATTCCAGAGAACCAGGATTTCTCTCAGTTAGGAACTTATCCCAAAGTAACCTTTAGGAGAGGTCTTAACCTAAAGAATATCTTAGAAATGAAACCCAAGTCTTTTAATGCTAGATCTGGAATGTTTAAATATAGTATGTGCAAATATTGCCGGTTTGTCAAAGCAGGTACCCACTTTACGATCAGAGAAACCAAATATAACATCATGGGGAGATTTAATTGTTCCAGTGCACACCTGGTTTACTTGGCTAAGTGCTCTTTATGTCCTGTGTTTTATGTAGGCAAAATGGACCTGAGGTTACATGAGCGCCTATATGAACACTTATATGCCATCAAGAAGGAAAAAATGGACAATGCACTGACCAAGCACATTAAAGAGTACCCCGAACATGAATTTAACTTCACAGTTATAGATCAGATGGCTTCAGACAACAGGGGTGGGGGGGTCCTGAATCGTTGATGTTGGAACTTAAGGAACTGGTATGGCAGCTAAAATTGGAAGACTACCATTTTCCAGGCTTAAATAGTATGCTGTCCATCACTAGTGTATTGAAATTGAGAAGTTTGGAGAGGTAGAACTTCTATCAGAAGTTTTATCATGTTTATTATTATTATATATTTTATTATAGTTATTGGTTAATATCAGTTTGGATTCAATTTATTTGTGAATGTAGCTAGTTTGCCTTGGTACTTTACTGAGGCTAATTTTGAAAGGAGTGTGTTTGTTTAATTACTAATAGCTTTGCAAACATGCAGTTGAATTTGTATTGGGTTACATTTAATGCTGTTTAAGTGTTGTAATATATGGTAGAGGCTGTTTGGCTCACCAGCATTTAACGGTGATTTTTTGGTTTTATTTGGTATGAAGTAAGTTTATGATATTAGGTTTAATTTAAAGTTTAATTTCTGATTGAAGGAAAGCGTGTTGATCTCATGTGATTTTAGTGTAGTATTTAAACACGCCACGTTAGTGGCATGATATTTTAAATTTCTGAGGAAGTTGGTGAAGAGTCGCCGACGAAAAGCTATATTTGTTTGTGGCTTAAATAAATCAACGTTTTCAGCGTACTTGCTTTACTTTGGATTCTTTAACTATTGGATTCACAGTGAACCAATCCTTTGGCTTCTTTTTTATAGAGGTTTGTCTCGTTCATTTTTGAGACATATACATACATGTAAAAGTGTAACATACTTTACAGTCTGTAAATGCATAATTTTTTTTTGTCTGAGTTAATGATAGCAAGGTCCTCTATGTCCTTGATCAAACTAATTTACATATGTTTATGGTTGACTGTCTGAGGGTCATTTACCTTGTTAACAAATGCAGTAAGTCAGTCAAGAAATAACTGATGTAAAGATGAATGAAGCATGTTTTACTGTTCTGAGTTTTGATGTGCTAAAGCACATGAATCTGAAGGGAGGATGATTTATTTATATCTTTTTATTCGTATAATTCACTTCATGGATTTGGTATGCTGAGTATGTCGATAATTTCAAACTATGAGCAGGGATGCATATATAAAGCAACCAGAAACAAGTTTACAAAAATAAATTGGTGCTGGCCTTGAGAAAGAATTAACTCAACACTGTTAAGAATGAGGTTACAAAATTAGGAAGCATAACAGCAAATGTAATTGCAAAATCTGATCCATTTGATAACAGGAATATGCAAAGAAATCACTGAACACAGCCTTCTTGTATGCATCTTAAAATTGTAAACGCATGCTAATTTTGTCTTATAGTCTCATCTGTTTAAACTTTGATGCCTTGCAAGCAAGTGAGTGAACAGAACTAAAACAATAAACTGTGTTGCAGATTTCCTTATATGCTGGTGAGGAGGAATAGTATTATAATTTCTCATGAGTATCAGAAAAACATAGATTGTATGAAGTTATAGCTGCAATTTTATGAATAAACTAGACAAAAAAGATCTGTAACCTGAGTGTATCCCTCTGTTGCAGATAGCCAGCTGACACTGTAGTATGCTCAGTGAATTCAGCTGTTGTTTCTAGATACCTTAAACCATACCATTCCTTTCTACCCTTTAACTATCCAGTAGACACCTAAGGTTTTACTGGATACATCTGATGAATTACCACCACTTGCTCTGACAGGTTGCATTTCCATCACTCTATTTTAATAAACAGTTTCTAAAGTAAGACTCAAATCTTTCACCTTTTAGCTGGCAGCTTTTCTTCTTCAAGCCCACTGTCTGACAGCCTCAACCCCTGGTGCCACTACTGCCCGACAGTATTGTGAGTCTGTATCATACACCCAAATGTTTTCTTCCATTGGCATGTATATGTGATCAGTCTGACTTCTTACCTACCCCCAAACCCCCACAGATGGTTATCATTCAAATAGTAATCAGACTTTTTTTCTGATGTGTTTTCATCTTAGTCCTATATCACTTTTCACTCAGCCTAAAAATATCTTAGTTCTCTGTAACCATCTTAGAGGACTACATTCCTTTTTTATACTTAAAAAAATGTATCTGTTAACCCTTGCATTACTTTCATTTATAATGCCTTTTTGTATCTCTCTGTAGCTCAAGGACAGTGACATTTGAAAGACACGCACATTTAGTACCCAGATGTCTACATTCTGAAATTCGCTTTTAATATCCAAGTTGAATAATGTCACTTTAAAAGCAGAAGCTTGCTGTTTTCGGTCCCTTAGATGATATAGTAATATGTAAGCACTGCTGTAACATGTTTAGTGAGACATGATTTCTAATGCTCGTAGCTTCTGGAATTTTCTACTATAAGTTAGACATATGGATGACATATGAATAAAGAGACTTCAAATTTTCAAGCATATTTCTGGAACAAAAGCTGTTTTTTTTTTAAGGAATCTGGCACAAGCTATGATTATTATCTCCCTTTGGGATTGCAACACTCTTGATATGTTGAGAAGAAAAGCCTTTTACAAATTTGACATGCATTTTTTCTCTTTACCCTTCAGTAATATCTGTGAAACGTGAGCAATTAAATTAAGTGTCTTTTAAGTGCATGTCTTGTGATTGCTACACTGCCATTAAAAGGAGCAATTTGAAACAGGAGGATATTGTGCACATTAAATTACCATAGTTCATAAGTAAATTGCCTTTCTGCAAGAAAAATTAGTCATTAGTTCATATTTTTCTGCTTGAAAACAGAAAATGAACATGAAGTGCAAAGCTGTCTCTAAAGGAAAAAAATACATATTTCCAAGCCATTGCTGTCTCAGTAAAAAGAAATGGTTCTTCTCACAAAGGCAAAAATATACTGTTTCTGATGAACTCAGCTTACAGTATATAATGCTTTTAACCAAATACAAACATTAATTTAAGGCACTTCCCATTCAAATAAAGGACTGAAGAGTAGAATAACAATTTATTTTACAAATGCTTTAGTTATTAAAATGATTACATTTGGCGACTAATTCAGAAGAATCACGCTTCTCAGAATTTCATGAGCTGGCAATTTAGAATACAGGATTAAGGCTATGATCTGCTAATATTCTTTATTATATAGTACAAGGTTTGATTCCTTTGGTATCCCCATTTGTTGACAGTGTGACTTGGAGTAAGTTACTTAACCAGACATTATGACCTTTTCATCCTTAAAAGGTGGCATCTGTACTTGAGTTTACCTGTTTAACAAATAAAAATCAAACTTATATCAAAAACTTGCAAAATATACATGCCACTAAAACCTTTCTATATCTATGCCAGCACTTAGTTTTTCTCAGTGGAAAATAATTGAAAATGTGCTTACAAGGAAATGTGAAAAGAAACACCACATGTTATATTATCATCATAGCCCAGATGTAAGTGATAAGAGTTGAGCGGAACCATGGTTATGACATGACATTCATATGGCTTATCTCTATCTCTGTATATCTGCATGTATACATATGTAGCTGTCCATCCATCTTAGCATACATGCATCTATCCACTCACCAGTTTACCTGTCATGATCTGTGTCTACCTATCTAAGCTATACAGCTAAGTTTTCAAATCAAATTATACATATAAAACTGTCTATATCTGTATCTATCTGTACATACAAATGTGGATAGAAGAAGAGAGAAAGAGATAATTTTACCTATCTGCATTTCTGTCTATTTACCTATAGGCTTGCATTTGATTATGTCAACAGTAAGTCGACCATGAAGTGGTATTATACAGTTGGTTGACTGCTGCTGTTGTTGACTCGCATGTGGGACTATGTTGTTTTTTAATGTAGTGATTGCCCTTTTATGGGGGTTTTGCATCCATCTCCACTTTGGTGGGTATGGGGATGGACCTCCATGTAAATACACCTCTTATGGCTTTGTGCCTTTGGTTTACATTTTGGTTGTGACAACAAATACAAATTTGTTTTGCTCTCATTTGTAGTGTCATTGTAGTATATGTGGTGGACTTTGAATAGTCAGTTGTTTATGGCTGACTGTCTGAGGGTTGACCATCTGAGTTTTCATTATATATGGTTGTATAAAAGTAAATACTATGCTAATTAGATTGTCAGTAGGCTCTTTAACAACCAATGCATCAGTATATATCAGTTTTGGGAGCTGCCAAACAAAACAATTCCTGATTTTGCATAGTTGAGCGTTAAGTTCTTTAGTAGTCATCAAGGAGAAGACTTCTAAAGTCATCTTAGAGACCTTTCTGAACATGGTCAACATTATTAAGTTATTAACAGACATTGTGAAGAGAATAATACCAGTTATTGATCTTTGCAGAACCCCTGAATGCAATTCATCTAGATCTGAGCAGGTACAACTTAATGAAATTGAAATTATAGTTCTACAAATGCCTCCAAACCAGCTGTATGGGACATTACTAAAGTTAGATATCTTTAGTCTGAACTGAAAAACAGTGTAGTCAGATATTTTGAAAGATTTTCATAAATCTATGAAAACATAATGTGGAAGTAACCATTTTCCATGTTTGTGTAAATTCTATCTGATGTACACTGTATTATTTTTCTCAGTTTAATTTCTTCAAATGTTTTATGTTTTAATACCATGTCAGGAATGGAACCCATTTCTAAATCAGGGTACAATTAGAGATCATAAAATTAATATTGTTTCAGTCTTTGATCTTAGCCAAGAGTGATCTTCTCAACACACACAATCTGCCCAGAACTGCATCCTTATGTAATTCATATGGGGGTATATGTATTGGTAACATATCTAAGTATAACTGCAGATCCTTTTTATTAGACCCACTGTTCCTACTGCTGTTGGAACTGTTTAGCTATCTTTCAACTGTGAGAGAATTGCAAGTATTTCTGAACCCAAGGAATGTGGGAGATAGTACCTCTAGTACCCCATTTTTACAGTAGTTGCTCAAATACATCTTTTTGTGTTTTAATGATTGGACTTTAGTGTGAAATGGCTGTGTAGTCATTGTCCTCGGTGGGTGAGTAGTCTGTGACATTAGTAGTTAGTGATAGGTTGATAATGGCTTTGAAATTATTTATTGTACCATTCCAAGAAAAAGTGGACAAACTGGGTTCAGGCGCCTAGGCAGCGAGACATTTCCCTGTGGTACATTTGACTGGGGACACATGGCTGAAGTGACATTCAGCTGCAGAGAAATATGGCTGCTTGCAAATTTCCTGTGGGCAAAGAGAAGCATACACTGCCATGCTCACAGCTTTAATAGCCAAAGGTATGGTGGCAGAAGAAGTAATGAGTGTTGTGCTCATTGTACTTATATAACTACAACATGTAGAAGTGTGCTACAGCATGGAGGAAATCCTGCAGGCTACTGTAGTCACATTTATGCTCCAGTATGCATTTTAGGTAATTTTCCCTAGACACTGCGAAGGGGGAAGTGGTCCACACACTCCAATTATAAAGGCACTGCCCATTGTGCACTGCATTTTTACTGCCACTGACATGCCCTCTGGCCAGCCTGCTGCTGATGCCTGCCATATTGCCTGCTGTCTCATGTTCCCTTGGGGACTATGGACATTGTTTTCCCCCTGTACATTTGGTTATTAAAGCTGTGGACATGGCAGTGTATGCTTCTCTTTGCCCAAAGGGAATTTGCAAACAGCCATATTTCTTTGCAGCTGAATGTCACTTCAACCATGTGTCCCCAGTCAAATGTACCACAGGGAAATGTCTCGCTGCCTAGGCACCTGAACCCGGACAAACTTTTCCTTGTGAATCACTATCACTAGATTTTCCATGCAATTTATTTAGTGGTTTTAGTATGGAATGGAGAGATACTGGCTTACAATGAAAGTTGTTAGCAGTTCAGAGTCCAACCCATTCGACTGTATAATAAGACAGTTGTTTAATGTTAGTGCATTTTCAGGGCTTGTCACGTTTGAGATAAGTTTCTGTACAAAATTGGGACATTTAGCATCATATGTAAATGATGATGCAGAGGACATTGACCAAGAGGTGCATACACAGTGCCTCTATAGTTGACTGCATTCCAAAGGATTATAATTGTCTGACTAAATAAATAAATAAATATGTCTCTTCCTTAGGCATTGTGACTTAGAAATGTTTTCAATATTCTGCAGCCTTTCTCTCAGTTCAAGAAATGATTGAACGGATAAAGAATTTTTCATTTTTGCCAGCCAATCCATGTGCTGCTAGGGACATTTGTTATCCTGCTATCTTCCCTTTCTAACTAGGAGTAGCTTATCTCAAAATAATAGTCAGAATATGTTAAGGAAGCTGTCAGGGGTTGTTAATTTGGGTTTGTGTTATACTGATGACACAGCTTCCATTTTAGCAAGAATTTTTTTTCTGATGAATGTGACTTCGCCATTCTGAAAGCCAGCCATGTAGTGATCACAAATAGCACCATTCCTTACCTAAAAGTAAATATACTATTAAGAGACATCTGTTATGACTGCATCCAATAATGTGATATTCACAGTCCTTGTATTAGGGTTCATTGATAACTTGAGTATGGTTATGTATAGTTGAGTTCTGTTCAACATTGGTTCACAAAGACCATTACACTTTAGATTGAAGTCTCCAAATAAAATTCATTATTTATCTGTTAAAATCCCCATAAGTTGATGCCAGTGCTACTTCTGGAGTTTTCAAAGTGGCAGATAGGGGTACAGATACCAGTGCCACCCAAACATTGGCATATACTATGTCCTCAATTCAAGAACTTAGTCAAAATCTATTTGGATATATCTGTGTTAATAGTATTGCTTTTCATTATCAGAGCACAGAAAAAACATATTTGACTAGCAATGTTAGTTCTGATGAAGTCCAAAGCTTGTTGCTACAATGGATGAAAATGCTAAACTAACAATAAAGGAATTAATAGTTAAGAAGCTTCTGTGATATAATATTTTTTACTTTGTTTTGGCCCATACATTTGGTGATTTTGCTGCACTGGAGTGATTGTTAGTATTATTTACTTTATTTATTTATGTATTTATTTATTTATTCATTTATTTATTTGCCCTTCTTTACCAGGAATGTCAGATGCTGTAAAGTCATTTTTCAGTGGAAGTCTAAGGAGAAATGTTCCACATAACATACATTTGAATGAGCTAACTGTAACAAAATATATATATATATATATATATATATATATATATATATATATAAAACAGTAATATGTAACTTAACAGGTGGTCACCATGTTACATAAATTAGATACTATTTACATCATGTTAAAGTTAGACACACCAGTAGAGCATAGTATACACACCATGTAAAACTCACACAACAACTGAAAATTCAGCATTATTTTACAGTGTATGGTCTACACATACTCTCACTGTAATTTTAGCACACAGCAAATAAGGCATTGCATATTAACAATTCAATTCACCTGTGATCTGTTACTATGTGATTAAGTTTGTAAAAGTATAAGAATTATTTGTTTGATATGATTGTATGAGGATGGGACTTAATAATGGGGTTGGTACAATAGCAGGACTGTTTTACTGATGTGTGTGATTTTATGGGACTGGAAATTATAGGTGAGTTAAGATTCAGTATAAGAAGGGGTCTTGGTAGTAGGCGTTTTACAAGTGCAGGACTATTTTCTTCACAGATACATCTTGAAACAGGTTTTAGATTTTAGATAAGATGGCATATTTTTGATATCTGCTGGACTGAGCTGCACAGTGTAGCAATGTATACAGAGAATAGACAGTCATCATTTTAATTTTTAGCATCTCCCTCTATCTCTCTGTCCACTTCTGTTATTACTGAATGCATTATAGTAATGAAGGGTGCAGGGGGGCTATATTATATCACCTCTGATCCATTCTTTGGAGAAGGCTGCCATATCTAGCATTTTGCATATAATCTTTGAGATGCATCTGGCTTGTTTCTTATTGGTCCATGTCTGGCATTTCACTTAATAGTGACCAGGTGTAGATACATGATTTTCACAGCATATTTGTAATCCCTTGATTGCATGCAGTGATGTTAGGCAAAAAGTTATTAAAATATGCTAGGACCATCTGATCAGTACTTGCTGAACATGGATTCGATTGAACAACTCTTGGTCTATGTCACAAAAGGAGATACTGCCAGCCCAGCTATCTGACATTTTGTAAATTATTATATGTCATTTGTGAATATCAACATGATTCATATGCTTGTGTTACAAATATATTAGAATTGTATGTCATATAAGATGGTTTATACAGACATGTGTGCTGAAGTGATATTTTGTAAAATACTGACCTAAAATGTAACCACAGCATAACCTACTGGAAAAGAACAATTTTGGGCCTACATTACTGTAACTGTTTAGATGCATGTATTTCAAAAATGGAAACTGGAACAGCAGAGATTGATTTCAGAAAAATAGGTAAAGTTAAATTAATTTATGGCCACATAATAAAAGGATGTTATCTTTAAGTTCAAATGCAGTAACAGACACAATCTAGAACTAGACGTTTTTTGTATTGTCTTGGAAGTGTTTATTGTTTTATGACTTCCAAGATCTGCCTTAGATATAAGAAAATCCCTTGTTTATGTATTTTTGCACGTAGATGCTAAATGCTACCAGCTTCACCAGTAATTGTTTTTCACCTGGGGTAGAGTCAGATGACAATAAGTGATGTCATTCTGCAAGCTATCCCAGCAGTAATATTTGAGAGATTAATTTAAGAACTCTCTGAGAGAGACTGAGAATTCTGTATTTTGTCTTTGACCTGACAAGAAGATCCACTCACCACATTTACCTTGTTGCTCTGTAAGTAAGTTAACTAGGGTATAGTAATTCTCTTAGATACAGTCAGGAATATAATGAAATATACTTTAGATATTTTATTTTTTTATTTGAGACTGTTCTGCAATGTTGTTTTAAATATTTCCTGTGATTTTGAACTCTGATATAACTGTGATTATATGCGGAGTATTTTCTTGTTATTTTATTATTTATTATTAAATATATTTAAACCTTTCATTGTGGCTGATATTTGTGAGACATATTTAAGTTCTGAGAGTACTTGCATATTTATTTGGTGACACTGTGGGCCACTCCTAATAGCCTTGTTTATGGTCAAACTAACATTTGTATTGATAGTAACATTACACCGGAAGATTGGAAACCCTTTGTTAAGGGCCTTAAAGTAGCTGGTAAGGACGTGACAGTGGCAGTGATAGTCTGGGCAGAAGGGGGCATAGCTAGTAAATCTTTGCCAACCTTTCCCAGGTGTGTGTGTGCGTGTGTGTGTGTGTGTGTGTGTGTGTGTGTGTGTGTGTGTGTGTGTGTGTGTGTGTGTGTGTGTGTGTGTGTGTGTGTGTGTGTGTGTGTGTGTGTGTGTGTGTGTGTGTGCGTGTGTATAAATCAAACCTCAAAGTGTGTGTGTGTCAGCTACTTGGGCAGGGACACGAAGCACTGGTTGGACAAAGAGGGTGCTTGAGGTCTTGGCTTGGCCACTCAGCTGGGATCTCAACTCTGTATCTGTGCCAGTATGGATTATTATTGGGGATCTGGAGAAAAAGAGAGAAACCAGCCCCAAACTGATTGTAGTCTCTGTGTGCTCTTAGGAAAATTGCACTTGATGCAGAGCTGCATCTGAAAATAATGTGTGTACTTGTCATTCTCCCAATGTATGTCCCCCACTGGTGCTAGTGGTGAGGACTGGGGCTCTTTGACTACTGGGCCAGTGTGGGGGCATCACATATATTGGTTTCCAGTGGTGGGATATCCACATATTGGGATTCAGTGATGTGGATATTGAATTCCTGTAGCCTGTAAACAATGGTCACAAAGGAAGGTGTTTGAACTCTCAGTTAGCCACACAGTGAACATTCAGAGTTTCATATCACAACAGTTTTATTTATTTTTGTTAGTTTAGTTAGACAGGGAGAGCAGACAAGGTTGTCAGCAGAGGAGTATGGCAAGCTGACAAGGAGTCAGTTGGCTGAGATGTGCCAGGCTAAAGGACTGTTGCATGCCAACCTGACTAAAGCAGAGATGATTGCAGGCTTAGTCATAGCTACATTACAGAGCAGCAATGAGGAGGACAACCAGACTGGCCTTACGGAGGTACAACTCTCAGAAAATGGACAGGTCAACCTTTCCACAGAGGACTTACAGATCCGTCTGGAGTTAGAGACTTGATCTGGACGCCAAACATCTGGCAACAGAATCAGCTGAGAAACTGAGACGTCTGGAAGCTGAGGAGAATGAGAGGTAGAGGCAACATGAAAAGGAGATGCTGACTCTTCTCCAGGGTCATGGAGGTAATGGGGAAGGGAGTAAGTGAACCCCAGAAGCAACAAAGGTCAGTAAATTCCTTTCACAATTTACAGAAGGTGATCATTTTTATCATTTTATTCATATGCTTGAAAGGGGATGTAAACAGTATTATGTTGACCAAGGGTTCTGAGTACAGTTCTTGGCTCCCTTACTCCATGGTAAAGCTGTAACTGCTATTTCTAAATTGTCTAATACTGATTGCTTAAATTATAGTAGAGTTAAAAATTGCTTGTTAGAGTTTTTTAAGTTACCACTTGAACCTTATAGAAAAAAAGTTCATGAGCATAGATGCAAGGCAGATGAAAGTATGTGTAAATATATTGCTGAGTTAAGCACTCATTTTCACAGATGGGTGACTGGGTGACAGGTCATCATTTCTGAAAGGCTAGCAGACCTTTTGGTGAGGGAACAAGCCCTTAGCACTTTGGCTCAGGACATGAGAATCTGGTTAAAGGATAGAGAAAGTAATACAGCAGATGAGTTGAGGAAAAGGGGAAACCTATACCTCACAAGCAGGGCATCACTGCACAGGAAAGGGATACCCAGTGCTGCTCATGGGTCTAAGGGAACCCATGGTGTGCAGTCTAGACTGCCCCATCAGTGTCCGTCAGCAGCAGGGGAAGCCACTAGTGTAGGTACACATCCAGGACGAAGGGTTAAATGTTTTAAATGCACCCCGTGGGGCTATGTAGCATATGGATGTCCATGGAGACAAGGTGGGGAAGAAAAGGTGGGAAAGCAAGTAAGTGGGATAGACAGAATGCCAGCAGTAAGTTGTAAGGAGACAACAAGAGTAGCAAAGTACCACAAGAGGGCGTATCCTATCTTAGTAGGTGGAAAACAGGACACTGCTAAGAGAGGCACAGCCTTTGACCTAACCATTGTGAAGCCCACAGTGGTTAAAGAGAAGTACTACTTGCTTGGGCAGTCTACTCCAGTCAGAGCATTTGGAGGTAACCCATTCCAAATACCTTTGGCTAGGGTTCAACTTGACTGGGAGGGTGGAAAATGAAGCAAGCAAGTAGGTGTGTTTGAGGATCTCCCTGCAGATGTAGTGACAGGGAATGATTTTGATAATACAGTATCTTGTCTGCATGCAGTTACATGCATTCAGGCTTGGAGACAAGCATGTGGGTCTGGTAGCCTGATGGGGACCCAGACAGATCACGCACTTGAAGCCAGGACTCATGTGATGGTTACTTCAGAGAGGGAACTACCCTGTAGCAGTGAGACTGAAGGTGAGCCACAGCTGCTTGTGGGTACTGATGTTCCCTTGGGCAGAGTGACTGGAAGGGTAGAGGTGAGTAGTAGTACCCAGGCTGACATTGAGGCACCGCTGTCAGAAAATGACAGACTTCCTGTAGAAGGGGAGCTGGGAAGGGTTACAAAGAGAGAGTTGAGACAGGCTCAACTTTCAGACCCTACATTACAAGGCTTGAGGGAGATTGGCTCCTGATTCTCAATGGAAGGGGGAATCTACATACTGGGACCCTTGAGGGAGGGCTAGAGGGTGAGAGAATACAGCAGTTGGTAGTGCCCAGAGCCTATCATCTAGCACTTCTAACCATAGCCCATGACATTCCCTTTGCAAGTTATATGGGCATAAAACATGCAAAGAGACATATTATGAAGACCTTTTATTGGCCTGGGATTTCCAGAGATGTAGCAAGATACTGCAGGACCTGTGTGCAGCATCAAAAGGTAGGCAAGGCAGGAGACAAGGTCAAGGCCCTTATGATGCCTTTGCCTGTGATTGAAGAGCCATTTCAGAGGGTAGCTACGGATATCATGGGGCCTCTAAGTAACTCAAGTTCCACAGAGAAAAAGTATATGCTTGTGGTAGTAGATTATGCTACCAGATAACCTGAAGTGGTGGCCCTGTCCTCCGCTGAGGCAAAAAAGGTGGCAAATGTTTTGTTAGAGATTCTCAGCAGGATAGAGTTCCCAAAAGAAATACTGACTAACAGAGGTGCCAATTTCAAGCCAGACTTCAGGCTTGTCTGTGGAAGCACTCTGGGTGAAAAAGCTAAACCCATCCCCTACCATCCCCAGACTAATGGTCTGGTTGAGAGGATAAACTCTACACTAAAGACCATGCTACAGGCATTTGCAGACAGTTCAAGAGGGAGAGGGACAAATGTTTGCAGCACTTGTTGTTTGCTTACAGAGAGGTGACCCAGGAATCCACAGGTTTTTCACCCTTTGTGTAGCTGTATAGGCATATGGTGAGGGGACCTCTAGATTTGATTTGTAATGAGTGGGAGGGTAAGTGTGAATCCCACAAGGGGTCTGTTGTGGCATATTTCCTAAACCTCAGGATAAGGTTCAGAGAACTCATGGGCTTGGCCCAGGAGAACTTGGTAGAAGCCCAATAGCAGAAAATGGTCTGGTATGACAAGAATACTCAAGCTAGGGAGTATGCTGTAGGGCAGCAGCTTATGATTTTCATTCCTGCCAGACACAACAAGCTGCAGACAGCCTGGGAGGGACCCTTCAAAGTGGTAAGGAAGGTCAGTGATGTTAACCACATGGTAGAACTGTTGGCAGGAGGCAAGGCATAAACCATAACATGTGAACATGATGAAACCTTACCATGACAGGGAGGCCCTGATGCTAAGTATTGGCAGTAGATGGCAGGAGGAGCCTAAGATGGATCTGGTGCCTCACTCCTCAGTGATGCTCCAACTGATACAGCAGTGGAAGGGTAGCAATGTCCCAGCAGCTATCCCCTAACCAGGTTCGAGAAATCTGAGCAGTGTTACAGGAGTTTGGGGGCATGTTCTCTGGGAAAGGGTGTATCCACCTGATGCAGCGCTATGTGGATACAAGACCCCAAAGGCCTATTAAGCAGGCCCCTTATAGTGTGCCTGAGAGGGTCAGACTCTGAGGGAGGAGATATAGGAAATATTGGAACTAGCGATAATCTAGGAGTCCAGCAGTTCCTTGGCCTCCCCAGTGGTGCTGGTACCAAAGAAGGATGGCAGGACCAGTTTCTGTGTGGACTACAGGAAATTAAATTGTCATACAGAGTTAAATGCTTACCCTTTGCCTAGGACAGATGAAGCCCTAGAAGAGCTGGGTGGGGCTAAGTATCTTATCACTATTGATCTTACCGAGGGCTATTGGCAGGTGCCCTTGACTCCCAACATTAGAGAGAGGTCAGCCTTTGTGACTACTTTCGGTTTGTATGAGTTCACACAGATGCCCTTTGGGATAAAAAAATGTCCCAGTGACTTTTCAGAGGGTGGAAAATTATATCCTAGCAGAAGCAGGAGATTGTGCCCTTGCTTAATGGGATGAAATTGCCATCTACAGCCATTCCTGCAAGAGCAACTTCAACATGTCAGGGAGGTGCTGGACAGACTACAGAGGGCAGGGTTGACCATTAAGCCCAGTAAGTTTCAGGTGGGTATGGCAGAGGTCTCCTACCTGGGACATAGAGTGGGGAGTGGTAAGGTCAAGCCAGAACCTGCCAAAGTGGAACAATTTAGGCATGGCCTGCCCCTGTTACCAAAAAGCAAGTGACGGCATTCTTAGGGACAGCAGGGTACTACACAAAGTTTGTGCCCAATTATAGTACCATAGCTGCTCTCCTCACAGCATTCCCAAGGAAAAACAGGCCAGGTAAGGTAGTGTAGACTCCAGCATTTGAGCAGGCATTCCAGAAGCTTAAAGGAGCTTTTGGGAGGACCCCCTGTCTTAGCCAGTCCAGATTACAGCAAATAATTTGTTGTGCAGGTGGATGCTTCAAACTATGGGATGGGGGCTGTACTCAGCCAGGTTTCCTCAGTGGGAGAAGAGCACTCAGTAGTATATCTCAGTCATAGACTCCAACCCAAGGAGGAATGATATGTAGCTGTAAAAAAGGAATGTTTAGCCATAGTGTGGGTACTACAGAAACTTCAGCCTTATCTGTATGGAAGGAAATTCACTGTAGTTACAGATCGCAATCCCTTAACATGGCTACATTGAGCCAGCCAGCAAAATGCTAAGTTACTAAGGTGGAGTTTAGGGTTGCAGGCAGATGACATGACAGTGCAGCACCACAGTGGGGTTAGCACTGCCAATGCAGATGGGCTCTCAAGTCAGGGAATAGGATAATGTATTCCCAGACAGGCTCAACCCTCTCAAGCAACGTTTCTCAAGGGTCACTTGAAAAACTAGCTTGAGTCTTTGAGTGGGGTAGAAATGTCATGAAAGGAGATATTGCCAGCCCAGCTATATGGAATTTTGTAAATAATTATATGTCATTTGAGAATATTGACATGATTCATATGCTTGTGTGACAAATGTATTAGAAGTGTATGTCATACAAGATGGTTTGTACAGATGTGTGCTGAAGAGATATTTTGTAAAGCAATGAGCAAAATTTAACCACAGCATACCCTACTGGAAAAGTCTCTCTGAGAGAGACTGAGTATTCTGTATTTTGTCTTTGACCTGACAAGAAGATCAACTCACGCATCTGCTTTGTTGCTCTGTAAGTGGTTTTAACTTGGGTATAGTAATTCTTTTAGATATGGTCAGGAATATAGTGAAGCATAGTTTAGAAGTTTTCTTTATTTATTTGAGACTGTCCTGCAATGTTGTTTTAAATATTGCCTGTGATTTTGAACTCTAATGTAACTGTGATTATATACTGAGCATTTTCTTGTTCTTTTATTATTTATTATTAAATATATTTAAACCTTTCATTGTGGCGGATATTTGTGAGACATATTTAAGTTCTGAGAGTACTTGCATATTTATTTGGTGACACTATGGGCCACTCCTAATAGCCTTGCTCTTGGTCAAGCTACCATTTGTATTGATAGTAACATTACACAGTAAGATTGGACACCCTTTGTTAAGGACCTTAAAGTAGCTGATAAAGACATGGCTGGTGGCAGTGATAACTACCTTATAGTTTGGGCTGAAGGGGCCATGGCTAGTAAACCTATACCGACCTTTCCTAAGCGTGTGTGTGTGTGTGTGTGTGTGTGTGTGTGTGTGTGTGTGTGTGTGCGTGTGTGTGCGTGTGTGTGTGTGCGTGTGTGTGTGTGTGTGTGTGTGTGTGTGTGTGTGTGTGTGTGTGTGTGTGTGTGTGTGTGCGTGTGTGTGTGTGTGTGTGTGTGTGTGTGTGTGTGTGTGTGTGTGTGTGTGTGTGTGCGTGTGTGTGTGTGTGTGTGTGTGTGTGTGTGTGTGTGTGTGTGTGTGTGTGTGTGTGTGTGTGTGTGTGTGTGTGTTAGCTACTTGGGCAGGGACATGTAGCACTGGTTGGACAAAGAGTGTGCTGGAGGTCTTGGCTTGGCCACTCAGCTGGGATCTCAACTCTATAGCTGTGCCAGTGGGGAATCTTACTGGAGATCTGGTTAAAGAGGGAGAAAGCAGCCCCAGACTGACTGTGGTCTCTGTGTGCTCTTAAGGGGAAATTGCACTTGATGCAGAGAGCTGCATTTGGAAATACTGTGTGTGTACTTGTCATCCTCCCAATGTACATCTCCCACTGGTGTTACTGGTGAGGATTCAGGCTTCTTGACTACTGGGCCAGTGCTGGGCCATCACAGTCTACATAACGTATTACAGTCAAGAAGCAGTTGTGAATTAATCTTAAAACACATTTGCAAGAGCAGTGTAAGGGCAAACGTAGTGCAAGATGCTCCAGAGTTGTCTGGAGGTAAACCAGGGAAAATATGTGTAATTGCGTTGTTGCTGAGACTTCAATCTTAACTACCTGCTACAATTTTAAAGAAAGAAATTAGCAAGAATGACAGCTTTTAATGGTCCTACATAAAAGAGATAGCTATCCTATGGTGATAACAATAATTACCCTCTGACCTAGGCTCAATGTGTTCACAGTGACAGAAAAAGTAGCCATCTATTAACTGTGGAAATAATTGCAGCATATATATTAAGTGTTTTAATTTATGTCCCCTGTTTAATGAGTGAACACGTTTTTGACTGTTGCAAACTAGCTATTGATCTATTTTTCTACTGTATAACATCTTCTGAATGACAGCATTGTTTTAAACCAGAGCACGCCTATTAAAAATGCATGCAGATGCAGAAGCCAGATATCAACTTGCATTACAGTTCAAACAATTAATTAAATAAGGTGTCTAGAGTTTGTTCAGAAAAGGCTTTCTGTACACTTCTACATTGCTCAAGGGTAAGTTTATACACAAAATTACATTTTTATCATTTATCTTCATTTATCAGCTTCCACAGAAGGACACAAGGTTCTCATTCATTTACTCTTCAGAATTTAGAATCATTCCTTGTCCCTGCTTGTACTGAGTTAATGTACATTATGAATTACTTCATCATAAACAGAAATGTTAAGGGCAACACTAACTCAGCAAGATACTCAGGTTTTCTTTATAAACAAGAAAAAAGCAAACAAGCAAGCAAATGAACACTAGTAATACTTATTATTCTGTAAGACAGAATTCTTTTGTATTATATGTATTAGTTTAATTTGTTTATGATTTGTTAACTGGGTTTGTGAGCTGGCCATTAGACTCTTATCATTATAACCCAAGCCAGAAGCAACAAAGCTAAATAACATTATAATAAATATTGTTTTAAATACATAACAAGGGAACATCACTGGCATTAAATTATTGGATGTTATTGCATCTATGATAGAGTCAGGACACTGAAACATCTCATTTACTTTTAAACAATATATTATAATAACAGGGAACTGCAAAATATCAAGTACTTAAATTCACAGAAAACTGAAGAAAATGAGTGGTTAGTGAGGAACAGATAATAGGCTGGATTGATAATATGTGTGTATGGTATGTGTATGGTAAGGAAAAAGAACCTCAGCAGGACTAGCCATCCAGTGGCACAAACACTGGCTCCAAAAGATGGTTACTGTGTATGTGGCATCCCAAACCCAAGTGTTAAAATGGGGAAAAGGGACTGATGGAAGCAAGGGTGGGAGGAATGATATGAATAAACAGGTCTGCATCAAACTAAAGAGGAAAAGGGGGGGTGGTTAAGTCAGTCAGTCCTGTATGTAGATATACTTGCATACATGCATATGCTGAAAGTTACAGATTTTTTCACACACTGTATAAATGTGTATGAAAAAAATACACAATTCCCCATACACAGTCATGCATGTACCAAAAATCAAACTTTTCTTGATACATATGTATCTACCTACTGAAAATTATACATTGCTCCAGTCTCTGTTAAATCAAGCACCTCATAAAAACAGAACTTTGTTGCAACCTTATCAAGTCAATGCAAACATGAACTACCCACACCAACAACAAAAGCTGAAGTATTGACTAGGGAACAACTTAGTATAAAATGCATACTCAGCAGTGTAGATGCAGTCGTTTCTATTAATAATACATACTGCAAACCCATTTGTTGGTTTCATTTGCTGCTGTCTTACAAGATGAGCAGTCTGCAAAATTCTCCATGTGCTTTCAGGGTGCAGAAATAAAAAAGATTCCTGTTCTTACACTTCGACCCGCCAGAGACCAGAATCTATCATATCCTATAATGACCAACCCTCAGGGAAAAGGCAATGATACTCTCTTTTATTAAATGTATTTCAGGGCCATGGTAAATTACCTTTGTCTGGAAATTAAGCATTTTACTATATAAAAGAGCTTTGCAGAGAGGAAGGAACTGACCTGTGCTATAACAAAAAATACTTCATGCATTCCCAGCTATGTGGCAAAGAAGGCTGGAGATGTGCTGATAAATATACAAAGGTCGTTAATGTGTTTGAATATATTATACATATGCACATAGCTTTTGAAATTTTAAGAATAATACACGGTGTTGCCCCTTGAAAACCGCAGTCACTAAACTCATAGGGAATGGGATGTGTTCATTTTGTATGGGATGATACATTTATTCAAAACATCAAAGGGTATGTGACAAGTCCTAGTGAATGGCAGTATTTTTATTTTTATGCAAATCTTGGCACAGAGAAAAGGAATACTATGTTAGCAGAACAACAGACATAGGATTATTGCTGTACTGTGATTCAGCATAAATTGGTAATATGCTTTTGGCTTTAAGAAAAATCTGTCTGCAAGCCAACTTGCACTGCTTCCAGCTGCATTCTGAACAATATATTTTTACTTTAAATCAACTATATACTGAACATTGCAGTTTTTTTTTCTATTCCAGTTCTTTTCACCTTCAAATATTTATGAAGGAAAAGTAATTAATTTGCAGTCCCCTCCCCATCAGCATAACACCATTGTTCTAACCTGACAAGAAAAAAAAAATTGCAAATTGTGTAAATGATGTTATAGTCTGTTCCCATGGTCACACCTGAAATTTATTTCCATAAAAGGGTTAAATATTGATGAGAATTTATCAAGAAGCCAAAAAGATGTGTCTGACTGATAGATTACTTGGAATTCAAAATGAGCAAGACATTGAAAAAGAAGTAGTTAGTGGGGCTGAAAGCTAACAAAATATAAGGTTACTGAATAATCAAATGATAAAAGGGGGAAGGAAGCTGTTTTCCTCAGTGAAGTATTGGTTCATACAATAAAAGATCAACACTATAGAGGTGGGCATTAGGGCGAGAAAAGTTTTCTGTCATTAAATACAAAATGCACTACAGGCAAAAAGTGACCTTGGTAGCAAGAAAGCAAGCTCAGAGGTCCCTAAACATTACGACTCACTTGTCTATCCACTAGGCTTTTCGGATTATATTTTTGTGTCAGTGAGCTTATTTAAGTATTTTATGATCTGAAATGGAAATATATGCATGATAGTATATAATGTATGGTAGCTATTATTGTGGTCATGTTTCTTTTTGGTTTTGTTTTGTTCAGTGATGATTAGAGAAAAAGTTAGTATGAATAACTTTTTTAGTCTGATGTGTGGATTGGAGAGTAGAGGTGTTGAATAGGGTGAAGGGGACAGCTACTCCAAGTGAAAGTGTTGGGGGCACAATCAGCCAATTCAAATAGCTTTTTAATGCATACTGGCATTTAAAAGTTGATATTGCATTTGTGGTCAAACCTGAGTTCTGCAGTACTCCATGTGTGGTCTAAACTGTAGCAAGTAGTTTGCTACAATTTAAAATGAAAGAAAGATTTTTTTTATCTGGCCACTTGATGGTGTGACTGTAGAAGGAACAGGCATCTTTTTTTTTTGCTCTTCACTTGAAGAGCTGAGGGGGTGGAGTGCTAGTTCATGGTACTGGCATAGAGCACTGGCTGAACCAGCTTTGCTTCTGTATATATACACTTTTGTACATATACACAACTATATATTTATAGTCGGTGAGGATATGAAGTCAGTGTAGTTGAACAGTGGTGGAGATTGTTGTTATATTTCCATGTGTGGCAACATTGTCTGGGTCTTTTTACCTGTGACTGTGCAAGACTGAAAAAAACAACAGCCAGTGGAAGATGAATGTCTGGTATTACATTTTGCATGGAATGCAAAGGCCAAAAACAATACAAAGTTTGTTAATTATTCTTCAGTATAATGGGTTTTTATGTGTAGAAGTTTTAGTTTAATTTGTACTCGAGTCATAACACATTGAATTGGAAAATGTGTTGTATGTCTTTAAAAGTTCATGATAAATTTGGAAATGCGTTATGTGCCTTCAAGTGTACTGCAGTGAAGAATGTGCGAGTTTTCTCACAGAGGTGTGGTCAGGAAATACAATGTATTAGCTAGATAACAAGACCTTAATTTTTACAAGCAGAAATAGCCAAGAGAGTTAAAATCATAAAGTTAGTTATTCAACTGACATTATCACCTGAAGATAGACCCTGGGTGTGTGGAGTGTGACACTAAGTGGGACTGTGGAGTGCACCTTGTAGAAATACTTATTCACAAAGATGAAAGTTGGGTCTAGTAGACCTCTGGAGCCTTGTACTTTTTTTTTTTTTTAAATACAGCCTTTCTCTTGGAAGATCTCTGTGGACAACACTGTTCTTGAGAACTAATTATAGGTACTGCATTTGTTTTTGTTTCAGACATGAAGCAAAGAGGGCAGTTAGCTTACTTTATGGGACTATGCGAAAAATTTTTTATGAGGAATAGACAAGTCAGGCAAAGAATGACAACAAAGCCTTTTTAAATATATTAAAATTCTCAGAAACAAGTATTGTGTATACCTAATAGTAAATGATATCACATACTCAGACTCAGAGGATATGGCCAGTCTAGTACAGGATAAATTTAGCTCTAACTTTACCACCCCCCCCCCCAATGTTCTCAAACCACATACCCATAATCTTCCAAGATCAAGTTGTCAAGGGGATATCTAAGGTGAAGAACATTACATCCATAGGATGAGATAACATACTAGGCTACCCACTGGTCAACTTGAAACATTTCAGGTTTGATCCCCTACAGAAGTGATTCAATATCAGCCTCAAAACAGGCTTTATGCTTGAAGAATGAATGACAGTGGCAGTCATTCCCTTGCACAAAGGTGGGGCTTCAGTGGACATAGGTAATTATAGACCCAAAAGCCTGACTATTCTCATCTGAAAGGCTATATAAAGGATCATTATGGAATTAATTAATAAGGATATAAGTAACCTAAAGAATCACAACCCATCCCAGTTCAGATTTGTCAAGGGCATGTCCTGCCTACCAAAGCTGGTCAACTTCCGCAAAAAGTTACTGAAACATTAGATAAGGGCAAAACAGTGGAAATGGCATGTCTAGACCTGGCAAAGGCATTTCATACCACCCCACACTCGGCTATCATAGACAAAACTCTCCCTGCTAAATGTCAATCCCTGTATAACTCATTGGATAGAAAACTGGATCACAAAAAGAATGCATGAAGCTAGAGTATATGGTGCTACCTCCTCCAATAGACCAGTCACTGGTGATGTATCCTATGGCTCAGTCATTGGGCTCCTCCTCTTTGGCAAACTTGGTGCCATAATAAACTTCCCAGAGGACAACAAGATCCTCCAAAAGGACTTGTCCCACCATGAACTAAAATAAAAGGCTAAGATGTGTATAACTGTATCCTTTGGCAAGCATGACACATCTTGTAATTATCACATTGGCAACACATCCCTGAAAATTGATCCCTTAGTTAGGGATCTGAGAACCTATTTCAACAATGAACTGTCCTTTCATCACCCTATAGCCACTGTTATGAGGAAGTCTATTTTCTTTGCACAGCTCATAACTAAAGGTATTATGTCCAGGTACAAGGATGTAATCATTCTACTTTGTTTAGCAGTCATTACGGCAATCATGTATGTGTTCAGACGCTTATCATAAATGGAACAACCACACTGTTTTCCCCACAAAAAGATTAAAGGCATAAATCATAACAACTGTGCAGATCATCTCAAAGCTTTGTCCCTTTTTCAGTACTCTATAGGCTACAGAAAGACTACCTCTGCCTCAGGTATAGAGCTTCAACCATACCCTCTGCTCTCAGACCTAATTACATATTCATGAGTGCAATGGAAGTATAAACATCCACTCAAAGGATCTCAATCTGTTTCACAAAATAAATAGGACATGTTGGAGGGATAGGTATGTATCACAGAGAATGCAACTTCTGTGGAACCGTCTACCACTCCACATAAAGAATTACTCTATTCAAATGTAGTTTGGATGAATGGATGGGTAACCAGAAATTCACCTCAGATTCAGCACTCCTGTTCCTATAGGCTAGGGGAAACTTGTAAATGTCCCAACATATCCTTGTTCTGCCTGTGTCTGGATTATTCATATGCAAAATATAAGGGCTAGAAATTAGCGTGGGAATGCAAGGCTAGGCTTCTTAAGATCTTCAGGGATCAAATGCCTATTAAGTACCAATGAACCTATGTGGACTACTGAAGAAACCTTACTTTTACAATATCTCTGTGAAATTACAGCTTGTACAGTTTCCAACCTGGTGAGTGATCCAGAGTAAATATGAGAATAGTACTTTGTTAATTATTAGCTCTGTGCAGTGGATATAAAATGTGGTAGTTATTCAGTTTCCATTGTAAGGACATTGAGCTGTATAAATAAGAGTTCTAGATGAGTGTTTAATGAAGGTCTTTAGTATGAGATGCTCACCTTAGGTACAGTGTGAAATCCAGTTGTTAAGTGAAAAAGAGATGAGGGGAGCCCATTGGGCTGGACTAAGTTGCCCTTCATTTGCTGAGTGGCATTATTGCTTGTCTTTATCTGAGGAAAATATTTGAATTGATTAGCTTTCTCTGCCCCTTGTACCTCTCTTCCCCCATGAAAATCATACGCAAACTTGAAATCTTTGTGTGTGGGGGTAAGGAATTCTTCTTCTTCTTTCAGCTTTTTCCCAGTTAGGGGTCGCCACAGCAGATCACCTGTCTGCTCATAATTGGCAGTGGAGTTTTACGGTGCCAAATTGCCAGCCTGGCACGCAACCGTCCACAGAAGGCACATACGTGCACACACTCATGCCTAGGGCCAATTTAGAGTGTCCAATCCACCTACAGCATGTCTTTGGGATATGCAAGGAAACCGGAGCACCTGGAGTAACTCCATGCAACCCCAGGTAGGACATACAGACTCCTGGGGGGTAAGTTATTAATAAGTAACTATTGTGGCTTTGTAAGATATGTATAGAAAGACAGGGGGAATACTACAGAGACTTTTTTCTGTGTAGGCATCATGGCACACTACTTACAAGAAAGTAAGTAGGTTTGTGATCTGTGGCATGCAAATCCCCTCATGAGCAGGTGAATTGCATGCAAATGAGGGAGGCAGACTGATCCAGCAAGCAGATAGGCAGTCCTGTAGACCCCGTTTTGGTGTTCATAATTTGCATGGAAAAATTCTGTGTACAGGATTTTAAACAGAGAACAGGGTCTGCAAAAGTGTAGTTCAATGGACAGAAGTGTGTCCAAAACTGTATGGGAAAAAATTTAAAATAAATTTTACTTTTTTTAATGATGTGAGTATGTTTGCACAGCACACTGCAGTGCTCGAACATGCTTTTATGAAAAAAAAAGAGTGTAAAAAACATATTTATTAGTATGTGATAGTAATGTATTATAGAACCCTGCATAAAGTATCTACAATGGTGGAATGATGCTGCTGCTAATGAGGTAGTCCCAGAAACCATGTAGTTTCTAGGTTGTGTGGACGGATCACCATGCAAATGAGGTGGGGGTTACTGAATAGCACAAATGGGTATCCTTGTCCACAAATTCCATCCTTGTAGCCACAGAACCATGTTGTTGTCCAGAGAAGAGGTAGCTGACATCATGAGGTGGTGTGTCTGAGGACTTGTAAGCTCATTGGAGCTTAGAGGCACCTGGTTGCATGGTGTAGCACTCTGCTGAGCGGGGGGGGGGGTGTACAGTTTCTGCTAAGCTTTGTTTACCATTGGGGTGCATGTTTCTGCATATTTCCATGTGCTTCCATGTGTTTGTGTGGTGTGCCGCCATGCTGAGCATGACCAGTTATGGGTGTGTGTGCAGTGACTGCTGAACATTGTTTACTTTCACTGTGTGTCTTTGGTTGGTGGGCCACAGTGCTAAGAGAGGAAGGCTGTGCAAAACAAATTGGCTGAAAAAGCCAATGGTGTGTTAATTACTGATGACCCCTGCTTCATTAAACTAAGGCCATTAACAGTCCATAATGATGTACTTGGCAGGTGGAATGCATCATAGGTAGCCAATCACATAGGCTGCACCTACAGCAGGGCACTATAAATATTACATACACCCTAGAATCTGATTTCACCCCCGTACTTTGCACCAGTGGAGTACAGACTTGGGATTTTTAACTGAAGGAATGCTAGGAGCTGCTGCAAGTCTGCTACAGCTGTATGTGTTTGATGCTGAAGTCAATGCTGCTGCTGCTGCAGCTGACAATAGGCTTGAACTGAGAAGGAGAAGAGTGTTCAGGCCTAGGTAACCCTCCAGGAGCTACATGAGCTGGAGACTGTAAAGCGCTACACAGTGGACAGGGACATACTACAAGAACTCTCTGAGCTCTGCTGCCCTCAACTCAGACCCAGAGCCAACAGAGGGGAACCCATCCCAGTGGAAACAAAGGTATGTGTAGCTCTTAGGGTACTAGCTACAGCTACATTCCAGTTACATTCCAAAAACCAGCTGGGGACATGATAAAGGTCTTGCAGGCATTAGCATCAAGGGTATTCTACCAGTTCCTAGATGCAATGCTACCGCATGACAGGGAGCAATTTATTTTCCTCACACCCCTGAGGAAAGGGACAACAGTGTGCAACACTTCTACAGTATAGCAAACCACCTTGAGGTACTGAGTGCCATAGATTGCAGTCATGTACGCATCAAGGCACCACTCGGTGAGGAGGGTAGAATCTACACCAGCCACAAGGGGTATCACTCCAACTGCCAAGTCATGTGCAATGCCCAGGGCATTATCATGAATGTGTGTGCTGGTAGCCCTGGCAGTTATCACGACTCCTATATCTGGCATGCATCACAGCTGTACCAGATGTTTGCTAGGGGGACATCCCACGTGGTTATTTAGTGGGGGATGTTAGCTACATACTGGAACATGGACGATGACACCCATCAGAAATGCACACACACCCATGGACAAATGCCATAATGAGGCACAAGCACAAACTAGGAACATCATCATGTGTTTAGGCTTCTGAAGTCATGGTTCCAGTATCTGGTGGAGCCCTGCAATACTCTCCAGCCACATGTGCACATACCTTCACAGTATGTGCCATGCTGCACAGTATAATCCTGTAGAAACAGCTGCAGCAGGATCAGCAAAGGGAAGGGATACACAGCCAGCCACAAGTGCCTAGGTCCCCACAGCCACACCCACATGGGGACTCAGAGGAGGAAACCCCTGAGGATGTCCCTGTAGGCAGATGTAGACATGCCCAGTATGCCCCAGCTTTGACTAAGAGACAACGCATAGCACATGCACTGACAACCTAGGGCCTTAGGGACTGACACCTTACTCCAACTCACAAACATATAATAAAAATGATGCCAGGCAACCCACACAACCTGTACCTAACCATGTATTGGCTGTGTACTGCATGCATCAGACAGAGTCAGCCCTGAACTACAGCTCTGTCAACTGCTGCATTCGCAAGGTAAGTCACTCACCTACACACCACTTGTAAGGAGTACTATAATATGATATCATATATATGGACCTGCTGCATGTATGCAAGAAATTATAGTGGGATATTTGGAGAGATGTAACATCCACATGGGACTACATATACCCAGTCCAATTGTATGTGTTCAGTAATAATCACTAGGCCTCATAGTTGTAATATTCACTACAGCAGCCAAGGGAGATGTCAAACAGTGGGGTCACATGATATTTGCACTACTGTGTATGCCAGCAGATCATGTGCTGTTCCTCCCACACCCCTAACACATCAGTGTTCCCATACAACTGCTGTAACAGTAAATCTGCAATGATATATCAGCAGACCAGCCAATTCCAGGGCTGTGACATAGAACCTGGCCACACATTGTATGTCTCACATAATGCAGGGGGTGACAATGTATGTCTCTATGCTGTTGATTGTATAAGGAATGACACCTCTCTGTCTGACATCTGGTGTGGCTCACTAGGCTAGGGATGTTAGCATGGGTAATGGTGTTGATGGTTTGAATCTGGCAGCATCCATATCTTTTGCATGTGAGGTACTCATATGGTGGTATTCCCACAGACTGTCATACCCTCAATCACTTACTGCAAGAAAGCTGGACAAAGTCAGAGACAATGGGAGACAAAGGGCCAAAACTGCAAACAGACATTACGCATTCTCTGATAAATCTAGAAGGTAACTAGTATAACAGCAGGTTGCAACAGAACAGAATATCTGCAGGCTGTAAAGGCTGTTACTTAAATGTGTCAGTAGTTAGTACAATTCAATGACTGCATTATACAATATTATACCAGAACACCACAAATGTGTAAGGAACAGACCAGACATATGGGGTGAAATGCTGGACATTCTGCAAAAACATCTACAGTGAGAGCTATGCAGACTGTTACCCTGTGCCAATTATGTACCCCAGTCACATATTAAGTACAGCAGACAGCCAGGGAGTGCCTTGGAATATTTCAGGGAAGTACTGTACTGTGGAAACATGTGCAGCAGTCAATGTCTGCAGCACACAAAATCCCATTCCAAAGTACAAGCAGCTGTGGCCTGGAGTCACCATGTAAGTACTGACAGTTCCACTGGCCATGCTCTTTCACTTAGCTAACTTGAGTGCAAGTCTGTTACCCCTTACTCACAAAGACCTGCTGTGTGGAAATACATCTGTATGTACAGACAGCTACGTATACATAACTGTCTGTCCCTATCCCTCCCACACATGATTAGTGTATCTATTAGTATGTATCACATATACATATGATACCGATATATATATATATATATATATATATATATATATATATATATATACAAATATATATATATACATATATATATATATATATATATATATATATATATATATATATATATATATATATATATATATGTATAGATAGATGTGTGTGTGTGTGTGTGTGTGTGTGTGTGTGTGTGTGTGTGTGTGTGTGTGTGTGTGTGTGTATGTGTGTGTGTGTGTGTTTGTGTGTGTGTGTGTGTGTGTGGATGTAAGAAAGTCCCCACATACCCTCAGAATGCTGAGGTTATTTACACATACACATAACAACAGTTGTCTGAAGGAACCAGACCAAGGCTGCAAGGTTATTTACATGTACACATAACAACAGTTGTCTGAAGGAACCAGACCAAGGCTGCAAGTACATAATCTACTCACCCACAGACCCTTGTGCCTGCAGAATGTCACCTTGTAGACAGATACAGATGAGCAGGTGCTGTAATGTACATAGGTTTCAACGCATGCCTTGGACAGGCCATACTGTCTATGGCCACATGTTTGCCTATCTAACTGCAACCAGCCATATATGACCATACTGGGAATTGTACACACATAGCAGGGATATTAACAGAAAACCCACTCCTAGGACAATAAATACAATAACAGTACCAAGCCACATCACTCTACAGGCCACATGTGCTGGCCAACACAAAGCTACTTTGCATACGCCACAAGTACTGTGCCTGCAACCACATATACAACAGATGTAGCCTATGGCACATGCAATAAGTATTGTGAGCTATAGTGTGTAATAGTAGACAGATAGGGGTCCTAATCTCACATTAGCCAACTGTGTGTGTGTGTGTGTGTGTGTGTGTGTGTGTGTGTGTGTGTGTGTGTGTGTGTGTAAATATATCCACTTGCAGCACTATGGACATGCCCATATGTGCTATCTCTGTGCAATGGTTATGGATTTTATGGCCCTGTGACTAGCTGATGGCCTCTACAGTGCCCTCCTCTACAAGGCCTGCTGATGTCATCCACCTTATGTGCACAGGCAGAGTGTCTAATATATGATAAACTCTGTGGCACATGCAATAAGTACTCTGAGTTATAGAGTGTAATACTAGATACATAGTGGTTCTAATCTCACATCAGCCAACTCTGTGTGTAAGTATATCACTCTGCAGCACTCAGCACTATAGACATGCCCATATGAGCTATCTCTGTGCAGTGGTTAAACATTTTGTGGTCCAGAGACTAGCTGATGGCATCTGCATTGTCCTCCTGTACAAGGCCTGCTCATGTCATTCATCCACCTTAAGTGTGCTGGCAGACAGTCTACTATCAGATAAGCTCTGTGCTGCATGCGATAAGTACTGTGAGCTATAATGTGTAATAGTAGATTGGTAGGGTTTCTAATCTCACAGCAGTCTGTGTATGTGAAGTGTGTGTGTGTGTGTGTGTGTGTGTGTGTGTGTGTGTGTGTGTGTGTGTGTGTGTGTGTGTGTGTGTGTGTGTGTGTGTGTGTGTGTGTGTGTGTGTGTGTGTGTGTGTGTGTGTGTGTGTGTGTGTAATTATATCCCCTTGCAGTGTTATAGACATTCCCATATGGGCTTTCTCCATGCAATGGTCATGCATTTCATGTTCCTGTGACGGGCTATTGGCCTGTACAAGGCCTGCTGATGTCATCCACCTTAAGAGTGCTGGCAGACAATCTAATATCAGATAAACTCCATAGTGCATGTGATACATACTGCGAGTTATAGTGTATAATAGTAGATAGATAGGAATTCTAATCTCACATCAGCCAACTCTGTGTGTGTGTAAATATATCCCTTACAGCACTGCATACCTGCCCATATGGGCTATCTTCATGCAATGGTTATGCATCTTATGGCACTGCACTAGCTGCTGGCCCTAAATTGCCCTACTCTGCATAATCATAACTGATGTCCACCACCTGTTTGACCCAGGCACAGGATATCTGTAGATGTGTCAACTCCATCACTACACTTCTAGATATATAAGTTCAGAAAACCCAGGTGACACATAGCAAGGGTAGCAGACCTTTTCACAAAGGATGAATGCATGATTACACTGACTGTCCCTGATAGACTGTTCATCACAAATGCACCAAGCGAGCCATGCATGTATACTGCTATACCTTGCTGACATTACATTTCTGCTTTGCTGCCATGCCACCTTGTGCTGCTGCATTGCCACCATATGTCCATAGTTTATCCCCTCAGACTCCTGGAACAGAAACATACACAGGTCCATGACAAACCTGTCATTCTGTTACTCTATCACCAGTCCAACATCATGCAACAAAGATACACAAATTGTGATGTGTAGTCATGACATATACCAGCATACAGTACCTGTTGTGGCTCACAACAAGTAGCATGGCAAAATAATACTGCACAACACAAGTACATGTGAAGTAATGTAGACACCCTGTGCATCAGACACATAGTAGCATTTCCCTGCATCAATGGCACTGATGGCAGGGATATGGCACAGGTATAATCAGTTGCACAGAGTGTGGTGTGGGGGTGCTGGAGTTCTAGGTTGTGATGAACAGTTGACAGCATGTGTGTGAGTCAGGAAGGGGTGCAGGTTAGATGGGCCATGAAGAGGTACCGTGTGTGTCTTTTGATGACCTGCATGTGACAGTGGTGCTTCAGTGTGTGGGAGTACATAGTCAAGCCCAGTGCTAGCCCTACATGTGTGTATGTTGGACAGCTGTGGACTGTACATGGTAGAGTGGACAGTTCATTGTCTCTGGCCACAAACTTGGGAACTGGTTCTGCCAGGAGTAGCACTGGCACCACCATGCCCAAGGTCAGATGCGGTGCTAGTACCTGATGGTGACTGCTGTCTGCTAGGGCTGTGTCTCCCATGAGACTGCCCAGGACCACATGTCCAATAGCCTACCACATTGTGGTGTGGACAGCACACTTCCCTCTGTAGCACTGGAGGTACTGCCACTACGGGAACGTGACTGTGCCTGGCCACATGGTGTTGCTGACCTAAGTCCACATGTCTGACGTCCAACTCCAACCAGATGTTCCAGCACAGACAATGTGCAGTCAAAGACAGACACTGACTTAGCCCACCATCTGTCCACATCATCAGTGAACTGATTCAGGGTGTCCCCAATGCGGTGGAGGCAGTCACGGATGTCACACTGTGCTGTGTCCATAACCTTAAGCACCCATGTGGTGTTGCATTCAGAATGTGCCTGTGCCTCCATGACAGCCCAAATCATGTGGTGAGTGACCCATGATATGACACCTGCAACAGGTGGTGGATGGACAGCAGGCCTCCTACAAGCACCCCATCAATCCACCTGTGAGGGACCTCGCTAGCTCCCTGGTTATGGCCAGTGTCTACACTCACTGGAGCCATAACTGCCACACTTCCCTGTTCAATGTCTCCACCTTCTATCTGTCCAATATCTGTGGCCTCTGGGGACTGGGTATGTGTGGGCATAATGACTGTGTGCAGACACAATGGAGCAAGAAGAGGGATGTCAACCTCTTGGACAGATTCAGCCCACAACAACCCCACCTGTACCTCACTATGGCCACCATCATCATCAGAGTCCAATGAGACACTGACATCAGGTTGTGAGGAAGACAGATTACAACCCCCAATGGTCACCTGTGAAAACCAAGACAAAAGCAGTACATTACTACCTGCATGTTTATGTATGGTAATCCACACAGACTCATACAAATGAGGATCCATAACTACATGTCAAGTCTCACATCTTCTCATCTCCACTACCATGCACAAGAGACAACCTCACAACAACATACACAAACAAGTCAAGCCATTTATAACATGCACCGCAACCTCATCCAGTTAAAGTTGCCAGTGCAATCTGCTTGTAAGGTATGCAATATGACACTATACATGATAGAAGTACACATAAAACCCAGTATACCTATCTTGAGGATGATATGCCAGTACTAGTGTCATTGCCTCAGGTATTTAGCAGCTCCCTTTTGTGTTTGGACAGGCATCTTGGAGTAATTGCCTCATGTATACCAGGCTGTGTAGCCACTCATAACTATAAGTACAAATGTGTCGATGGTCGTTCAAATATACACCTGTGATTACCCAGTCAATGAACTGTAGTTAATTGTTCCAGAATGGAACATACAAATATACTTCTCTGGCTAAATACAACATTTGTACATAAGGCAATAAAGCAGCCCTTAACTTTCATAGGGTATATATGATCTGTAAAACACAGTATCACACTTACCAGGTACAGGACCATGGACTTGGGCCACACCTGACAAACCTATGAAAAGGTGAGGGAGAGGTATTGTCAGCACCACCAAATGTTGCAGCACTGCAAGGTTATATGTACATATATCCACATGTAGAGTAGCTGCTGTGATACTGGCTGTATTTCTGACATTCTGAGTATGTGTGCACAACTGAGCATAAACCCCAACCCCACCACAATGCAGAGAGACTTGACACCCATGTACAGGTATTTATAGCCTGCCACAATGACTGATACAGTATTAAACTGGTAAACACATAACACTTACCTGGACGCTCCTCTGCTTTGGACACTGTGGCACCCATCTCCACCATGTGTGGTGTGATGGATGCATTGGAGCTGTCATGTGTTCCTAGGTTCACCAGAAATTCCTCTGCGGCTGAAAGTGGCTTTTCCATTGCAGGCGCTCCATCGGTGGTGGTGCGATCCCTGGCAACATCAGCTGCCTTTTGTAGTGCAGCATTCAGCACGTCTATGGCCCAGTGTCACAACTTCTCATAGTTCCTGTCCTGTTGGCCAATCTGATTTACATCCCGCACAAGGTCTGCTCACAATGTTTTCTGCTGTTCTCAATTATGCCTCCCCCTGGACAACAAGATCTGATGGGGTTCTCTCAGTCCATCTACTATTATGTCATTCTCCGCATCTGAGTAGAGGTAATGTCTTCTGAAGGGCAACAAAAGGGGAACACATTACAGGATCAGATACGTGGACATCCACTATGTACAGATTCAGCACACCCATAATGGCCTGCACTATCCATTGCTCCCTCACACATCATACCCCACAGCCTGGCAACACACTATGTGTGTGGATACCATCCATATAGTAGCAATATTGGGGTATGTCCCTGTGTGTCATGACAGATTCTGCTGTTTGTTCCTACACCCAACACTGCAGTCTACTGTGGTGTGTCCCTTATGGCAAACACCCACTAATATGTCATATGGCCACTGCCAGCCAAATAGCAGTTTGCTATTTCAACCATATATGGGGACAGTTCAGCAACACCAATGTGCCACAATGACAGAAAACAATGCAAACCTGCTGTAGTATATTACCAAAAATATAATGAGTTATGCTGAAGACCTGTAATACTAGTCCAAACAAATGAAGAAAAATAAAGTGCAGGTCACCGCTGAATCTGTTCAAAAACCTCTTTAATAAAAAGTAAGCGCTTTCGGAACAAATCCTTCATCAGACATAATACTTGCATCACTAAAACAACCATTTTTAAAATATGATTCATCCAATCATGTACTCTTAAAAACCCGCCTTTTTGCAGCACTGGTTTAATGGGTAAGACATCATTGAGCCCAGGTGGTCTGTGTGCTCTTAGATCCACAATCCATTTTGATTCAGCTAATGCTGTTCTATGCTGAATATCCCCCCCCCCCTGTCACTAACTGTAATGTTTACAATGCATCTAAACTTAAAAGTGTGTGTGGGTACTGGTTTACATGTCTATATAGGGCATTACTCTCCTGTCCTGTTCTGATGTTACTAATATGCTGTAGAATACGAACTTTTAACATATTATTTGTCATTCCCACATAAAAACATTCACATTGTTCACAATTGGCCATATACACTAGATGTTTGGTTCTACAGGTTGCCCTCCCTTTAAAAGAAAATGTTTGTCTCATTTCAGGATGTTGATATTCAGTATCACTGTTGATATACTTGCAGGCCTTACAGTTGCCACAGGGGTGTGTACCTGTATTGAACTCAAAATTATGTTTCCTATCTAAATGTACCTCTTTACATAACAAATCCTTGAGATTGTTGTTCCTTCTATAACGGAACTTGGGACGTTCAGCTACTACATCTTTAAGGCCAATATCACTTGTTAATATGTTCCAATTGTTTTGGACTATCCTGCATATGTCCCTGATATTACTACCATATGTGAAAAGAAGTGTGGATTCATCATTCTTATAGCTATGAGTGGCAGTGTCTGTCCTACTATCAGATCTCTTCATCCATGGTCTGTTGTGTGTCTGTCTATAACTTGTATTGTTACTTACTACTTTACTAACCATTTCCCTACTGTAACCCCTTTCTGTAAAGTGTTTGCTCAATTTAGATAGTTCTCCCTCACAACACATATCTTCTGAACACACCCTGGATATCCTACCCACTTGGCTCTTAACAATATTGGGAAAGATATATCTAGGGTGCATACTGTCATAAGATAACAGTGTATTACGCCAACATTGTTTTCTGTGTAATTTGGAGGTGAAGCCATGGTCACTCTGTTCCAAACAAACATCCAGAAAATCAATCTGGGCATACGAAATCTTAGAACTAAACGTCAAAAAGGTAGTGGTGGTATGCAAAAAAGCCATGAACCTCTCAAAAGTGGATGGATCCCCATCCCACAAAATAAAAACATCATCCACAAATCTGACATACAGGGCTACATATTTGTCCCATTCTTGATTGTTAAGAATGACCTCGGTTTCCCATTTGGATAAAACCAAATTAGCATAGGTGTTGGCACAGGGGGTGCCCATGGCTACCCCCTGTGCCTGTCTATATATAGACCCAGGTCCTATAAAGACATTGTTGTGCAAGACCAAAGATAATAGTTTCTGCACTGTTTGTCGCTTGTGTTCAGTCGCCCCCAATCTGCTAATAACTTCTCCCACTGCTGCAATCCCATACTGATGTTCTATAACAGTAAACAAACTATTGACATCCAGTGTGGCCATCAGAAACCTATTACCATTCCGTTTGGTGACTGCAGCTAAAAGCCCCAGGAATTGCCCTGTGTCCCTCAATATATTATCCAACTTGTCTAGGTATGGTTTTAACGTAAATTCCAGCCATATGGAAATATTTTCCGTGACCCACCCTCTCCCCGAGACAATGGGTCTGAGTGGTGGGTCTGTCAGAGACTTATGTATCTTAGGCAGGGCCTTAAATATGGGCGTAACTGGTTTGTCTATCTTTAGGAACTCATGGACTTCTTGTTCTATCAAGCCCCTTTCTAACAGGTGGTAGAGCTGACTGTGCACATTGTCTATGATCATTCTGATTTGTAGTGGATTGATGGATTCATATTCACCATTGGATGTTAACATTGCTTTCAGTTTGTTCTCATACCAATGCGTATCTAACACTACGATGGCTCCCCCCTTATCCGCCATCTTAATGGTAATATCTTTTCTGTCCATAAGGCCATGTAAGGCCGTCCTTTGCGTGGAAGTAAGATTATAATAACCATGTGCACTTCTTCCCTCAAAATACTTAAAAAGGTCATTTTCACATCCATTCATAAATAGGTTCAGTGTAGGTGTAAAGTTAGGAACAAAAGTACTGGGTTTCTTGGGTCCTAAAACACCCCTAGCTTGATTATCAAAAATCAACTTAAACATAACACCCCGACAAAACAACATTAAGTCAAAAACAATATCACTATATACACATTGCTTGCTGGGGACAAAGGTCAAACCCTTATTTAAAACATCTATCTCATCAGTGCTTAGCTCAAATTGTGATAAATTATAAACAATGTTGTTACACATACTATAAGTCACTGTATGGTCCTCCGACGCTTGTCTATAATCCTGTCCTCGCTTAAGGACCTCTTTCCTGCTCCTTTCCTCCTCACAGGAGCCGGTAGGTTTCCCAAAAAATGTAGGGATGCTGCATATGTTTTTGGTCGAGCCCCTGTTTGTAAATCCCTTCCCTTTACTATAGCCACCTCAGAGCTGGAAGCTCCCCCTGGAGTTGAAGAGTGTTCCGCCAAACGCGGAAAATGTGTATCACTGTGTAAGAACACATTACTGTTGCTCGAAGCAGTGCCTTCCATCATGTCACTTACTTGTGCACGGCTCATTTCAGCAACCACGTTATTCCTATCTAGAGGCGGTACTCCTGCGATGTTGCTCGCCTCCATTCCGGGTGATAGTGGTTGTATAACAACTGTTCTGGTCCCTGGTAAAGTTGTATCTGCTAAGGTAGCTGCTGTTTGAATCTCTGAGACCTGCATGGTCTCCGTGCGTGTTGTCGTCACCACTGGAGGACGTCTCTCTGTAGCGTGGGCGCGATCCTTGAATCTGGGCCAAACGAAGATGTTTCCTTCAGTAAAATCAGAGTGATCTCTCTTGATTTTACTCAACTTTGTTTCTTTAAGTTTATCCGCTTCCTTCGATAAACGGAGCAAGGTCGAAGAAATTCTCTCCTTGCTTATATCGTCGGGAAAGTCTGTCCGTAGTCTCAAAAGTGTAGATGCTACCTCTTGCTTCAGATTGTCCAATTCAGGTGCAAAAAAATTAATCAACAGCTTCATATACTCCATGCTCATTTGTAAGTTGAGAGCCTGCCATTGTGCTAGCAGATCGGGGTATCTATCGCCCTGTGCTGGCATACACAGGACTCTCATACCCCTAGGGACAATGCCATAATTTAAACAAGCTTCAAGATGAAATGCCTGCCACTGCAGGCGCTGCATTTTACCAGCCTTGAAGTTCCACTCTTTGAGTAAATCATCAAAGGCTCTGTCCACTGCTGCTGGTACTTTTCTTCCATGTAATCCTTCCCTCTGGATACCAAGACCCAAATCAAGGAGCGGATTGCCCAAGGTATCAACTTCTAAACCAGAATGGCCATAAACAATTCCTCCAAGGGCACCATAAGAAGCAGTTACATTGTCCTCTTTGGTATGCATATCATGTTCAGCAGGCATAACTTCACCAAAAAGTAAAACAAAATACTACCAAAAATATAATGAGTTATGCTGAAGACCTGTAATACTAGTCCAAACAAATGAAGAAAAATAAAGTGCAGGTCACCGCTGAATCTGTTCAAAAACTTCTTTAATAAAAAGTAAGTGCTTTCGGAACAAATCCTTCATCAGACATAATACTTGCATCACTAAAACAACCATTTTTAAAATATGATTCATCCAATCATGTACTCTTAAAAACCTGCCTTTTTTGCAGCACTGGTTTAATGGGTAAGACATCATTGAGCCCAGGTGGTCTGTGTGCTCTTAGATCCACAATCCATTTTGATTCAGCTAATGCTGTTCTATGCTGAATATCCCCCCCCCGTCACTAACTGTAATGTTTACAATGCATCTAAACTTAAAAGTGTGTGTGGGGTACTGGTTTACATGTCTATATAGGGCATTACTCTCCTGTCCTGTTCTGATGTTACTAATATGCTGTAGAATACGAACTTTTAACATATTATTTGTCATTCCCACATAAAAACATTCACATTGTTCACAATTGGCCATATACACTAGATGTTTGGATCTACAGGTTCCCCTCCCTTTAAAAGAAAATGTTTGTCTCATTTCAGGATGTTGATATTCAGTATCACTGTTGATATACTTGCAGGCCTTACAGTTGCCACAGGGGTGTGTACCTGTATTGAACTCAAAATTATGTTTCCTATCTAAATGTACCTCTTTACATAACAAATCCTGTGAGGGACCCCGCTAGCTCCCTGGTTATGGCCAGTGTCTACACTCACTGGAGCCATAACTGCCACACTTCCCTGTTCAATGTCTCCACCTTCTATCTGTCCAATATCTGTGGCCTCTGGGGACTGGGTATGTGTGGGCATAATGACTGTGTGCAGACACAATGGAGCAAGAAGAGGGATGTCAACCTCTTGGACAGATTCAGCCCACAACAACCCCACCTGTACCTCACTATGGCCACCATCATCATCAGAGTCCAATGAGACACTGACATCAGGTTGTGAGGAAGACAGATTACAACCCCCAATGGTCACCTGTGAAAACCAAGACAAAAGCAGTACATTACTACCTGCATGTTTATGTATGGTAATCCACACAGACTCATACAAATGAGGATCCATAACTACATGTCAAGTCTCACATCTTCTCATCTCCACTACCATGCACAAGAGACAACCTCACAACAACATACACAGACAAGTCAAGCCATTTATAACATGCACCTCAGCCTCATCCAGTTAAAGTTGCCAGTGCAATCTGCTTGTAAGGTATGCAATATGACACTATACATGATAGAAGTACACATAAAACCCAGTATACCTATCTTGAGAATGATATGCCAGTACTAGTGTCATTGCCTCAGGTATTTAGCAGCTCCCTTTTGTGTTTGGACAGGCATCTTGGAGTAATTGCCTCATGTATACCAGGCTGTGTAGCCACTCATAACTATAAGTACAAATGTGTCGATGGCCGTTCAAATATACACCTGTGATTACCCAGTCAATGAACTGTAGTTAATTGTTCCAGAATGGAACATACAAATATACTTCTCTGGCTAAATACAACATTTGTACATAAGGCAATAAAGCAGCCCTTAACTTTCATAGGGTATATATGATCTGTAAAACACAGTATCACACTTACCAGGTACAGGACCATGGACTTGGGCCACACCTGACAAACCTATAAAAAGGTGAGGGAGAGGTATTGTCAGCACCACCAAATGTTGCAGCACTGCAAGGTTATATGTACATATATCCACATGTAGAGTAGCTGCTGTGATACTGGCTGTATTTCTGACATTCTGAGTATGTGTGCACAACTGAGCATAAACCCCAACCCCACCACAATGCAGAGAGACTTGACACCCATGTACAGGTATTTATAGCCTGCCACAATGACTGATACAGTATTAAACTGGTGAACACATAACACTTACCTGGACGCTCCTCTGCTGTGGACACTGTGGCACCCATCTCCACCATGTGTGGTGTGATGGATGCATTGGAGCTGTCATGTGTTCCTAGGTTCACCAGAAATTCCTCTGCGGCTGAAAGTGGCTTTTCCATTGCAGGCCCTCCATCGGTGGTGGTGCAATCCCTGGCAACATCAGCTGCCTTTTGTAGTGCAGCATTCAGCACGTCTATGGCCCAGTGTCACAACTTCTCATAGTTCCTGTCCTGTTGGCCAATCTGATTTACATCCCGCACAAGGTCTGCTCACAATGTTTTCTGCTGTTCTCAATTATGCCTCCCCCTGGACAACAAGATCTGATGGGGCTCTTTCAGTCCATCTACTATTATGTCATTCTCCGCATCTGAGAAGAGGGAATGTCTTCTGAAGGGCAACAAAAGGGGAACACATTACAGGATCAGATACATGGACATCCACTATGTACAGATTCAGCACACCCATAATGGCCTGCACTATCCATTGCTCCCTCACACATCATACCCCACAGCCTGGCAACACACTATGTGTGTGGATACCATCCATATAGTAGCAATATTGGGGTATGTCCCTGTGTGTCATGACAGATTCTGCTGTTTGTTCCTACACCCAGCACTGCAGTCTACTGTGGTGTGTCCCTTATGGCAAACACCCACTAATATGTCATATGGCCACTGCCAGCCAAATAGCAGTTTGCTATTTCAACCATATATGGGGACAGTTCAGCAACACCAATGTGCCACAATGACAGAAAACAATGCAAACCTGCTGTAGTATATGTTCTCTGAAGGCATTATACCTCTCAACTATACAGACATTTGCAGAATGTCAAGATGTTTGCCTCATAGTTTTGTTTATTTTCACACAAAAGTGTGGATTTCTGACAAATGGTTGGCCAATCATTGATGGTTGCTGTCAAAGAATCAGTACAGACATCTGAATTTCAGACATCATACCCTTTAGAACACAGTTATGTTACTGTAATATCTGTTATTCTATTCACTTTCTTACTTTGTACAGCCAATATTTAAACAGTGTCGCTAGGTTTGGGCCTTTGCCCCCCCATTAAGTATGGCTCTGTCCTGATTTCATGCTGTAAGATGTTGACAGGTATGTTAGGCATAGCTCTCAACCAAACAGGAACAAATGTCAACAGAATCAGGGACTTAGCCAGAGTACATCAGGGGCATTCAGGGACACTGTGAAAATGTTATAACTATTTATTTGAGACATTGACAGAATGAGAGAAGGTGTCTTACAGTACATTGTTTGACATTACAGGAGTGTACACCCTTACATATTGTTATTATGTATTACGTGTAATCCACTAGCTTTCCTATGACAGCCAATCATTGTAGGTGGGATTAATAGGGACACAGCTAAGATGTGAGTGAAAATCAGGGACAGATCAGAGGCATGCCTGTAGGTGTAGGACAGGAGAGTATCAATGGCATGTTATCACTATAGATCTAAGACAGGCTTACTGCTGTAATCTCTATTGCCCATACCTCCATCCTCCCATCTACATCCTGTTATATGGAGAAATCTACTACATACCTGGTGGTGTGCAGTTGTACTTTGCTTCTGGTAATCTTTTGAAAATGTGGTCTCTGTGTGAGTGAAGTCTCATGCAGACTTGATCCCCAAAATGATCTGGCTGCCTTTTGAAGGTACTGCTCATTAGCAGGTAATTGCCTCTATACCACTCTGTGGATCAGATTTGCTAATTGCAACCAAAACAGCTAAATTGTACTATCAATACCCAATGATATGCCACCAATGTGCAACATATAAGGCCTTCATGTAGACCTGGACTCCTTTCTTAATTGTTAGGAGGGACATTACTGAAGTGTGGAAACTACAGCATTGCAGAGGGTAGGTGCCATATCTGTCAACTGTAAAGATTTATGCAGTGTGTCCACAGTTTCACCTCATATGTGTGGTCAGTGTGCACTGCCACACATTATAGGCTGAGGTCAGTAATGAAAGACAGACACTTGAGTGTCAGACTTCATACCCATCTAATGCAATAGCTGTTATTCTATCAACTTGCTATCTTTGTAGGAGCAAACTGTTACACATGTCCGTATCTCTGGTCCTTTGTCCCCACCATTATATATGGCTGTGTCCAGATTCCTTGGTCTAGGGGGTTGGGAGGTATGGTAGGTCTGTAGTAGCTACCTTTACACATAGGTGTGTGTGCTACAGGTTGCAGCTGCTGCTGCAGCCTAGAACACATAGGGGGAGTGTGAACACTTTAGAGGACAACAAGCTGTATGTGTAACTCTAGCAGCTGTGTCAGCCCTGTTGTCAAGCAGAGCCAGGGTAAGGGTACCCTTTAACATTCAAGGCATGTAATTAAGCTATGTCTGTTTTGCAACAGTGTCAGTAACAGAATAGTAGGTGACATATAGTTAGGTTATACAGATATGTGCAGTATGTCCCTACCTGCAGGTCTTTGACTTGCAAAACTGGATAGCAGCTCATTAATTAGCATTAAGCTATGTGGATAAAGACTGCATGACTCAGTCCTCACTTGCTGTCTTTACAATAATGTACTTGAACTGCAACACAAAACTGTATTTGAACCCAAGACTGTGTGTGGCAAAGTGCACTGCATGCAAGGCATTTAACAAACTGAGCTACTGAGTTACTGCAGCAAGGTGTATTTGCAAGGTATATATGCATACATATAGGCTGTGACACACATCTTCTGCAATCATCAATGTGTGCATGGCTTTCTATGGCTGTAGTTCTGCACCAGGGTCCCAGTTGAACATGTGCTTTGCCATTGATGCCTTAGCAGGTGTGTTTCAACATTTTGCTGATAAAAGGTCACATTTACCTGCTATCACAGGCCTCACTTACATCCATTATTATGTCTGTGGCTATCTAGTGGTATATTATTGCACCAGAGTCCAAGGTACACTCTTTATTTTCCCATTAAATTTTATTCCAGTTTGCATGGTGTGACGTGGCACACAGCTCCGCTGAGACACGCCCAATGACTGTAAGTGGAAATCAGTTAGTTTTGCTGAAAACCTGAAAACACCTGGTTTAATTAAGATCTGGAAAGTATGGTAGGTTAATGTAGTGTGCAGTAGGTGTAAGGGGCTTTGGTTTGAAACATGGCCATGGTGTTTATTTTGTACATGCGTCTGACAATGTAATAACACATTTAATCATTAAGGCTCGATTTAAGCTCAGCTAATCAAAGTGGTGTGGCAGCCCTCAGCATGCCGCTCCACACAGCTCTGCTGAAATGCACATTAAAGAACAATAAAAAAAAGAAAATGGGGGTGATACAAAAGTGGTAGGCAAGCAGGGGGATAAACATAGTGAAAGAGAGGTAGGGCTGTGAAAGACGGCTGTAGGAAAGAACCATAGCTATCCATTTCTTGTACAGCAACAGTTGAGAGAGGGGTGAGGACAACATAACTGTATTGTCAAGCCAATTGGACCAAATTACTTGTGTGTGAAATGGAGAGCTATGTATGAGGGCTATTTTTTTTTTGGGGGGGGGGCAGGTGCTCATTTTTTTTATTAAGGTGAGAGTGGAATGTTGGGTAAGGGACATAGGTAAATGTGGGGAGATAAGTTGGATAGGAGAGGATGCATTCACAGACAGACATGGCAGCAGACAGGGGTGGTGTGCGACACATGAAGGGGGTGAACATCTACGATGGGGAGGGTGTTGTGGAAGCCAAGTCGCACATGTCTCCAGATGGAAGCAGCATGCACACATCCCCACCCATGGGACTGTTGACACTGATCCTTCACTGCCCAAGGGTGGCTGTGGTGGAGTCCAGGCACCAGGGTCAGGCTGCCCCACCAGGTTGGCCAGCATGCCCTAGATCTGGCAGAGACAGTGCTCATAGCTCCGACGAACAATCCTGCATGCCATGACTGGCAGATCAGACAGGATGAGAACAGCCCCTCTGCCACTGCTCCCACGGGGAGGCTGGGCTCCGTCCCCTGAGGTGGTCTCACTCAATGCCGCAGGTGGTGCAGGTGCAGTGGAAGGGCACCACTGGTTTGGGTCCCTGACATGCTAAAACCCAGTGCCATGGCCATTTGAGGCAAGGTAGTCAGATCTGTCAGACCCAGCCTAGCCTGACATGCTATAATAATGGTGGTATAGCAATTAGTATAGGTTAGTTGTGAACAAATCATTGTTAGTAATAACAGCATGGCAGAACATTGGTAATAACATAGTTACATATCAATGCATATTATCTGAAACACAATAACAAATAATAGAACAGTTGGTATGTTAACAGCATGCCAGTAACAGTTACAGCATAACGCCAACAAAATATGTAATTTAACAAGCTATGTTAATATGGAACCAATATAATACAAATCAATAATAAAACACATGACCAAAAATACACTTAATGTAACAACTTATGTTAATAGTAAACCATAACCAATGATTAACAATAAGAAATAAATGAAGATAAGGGGCAGGGAGAGAGAGAGAGAGAGAAAAACAGTCCATTACTAACATTTCCAGTTATTTCTTTGATAACACTACTACTATTTACACTATGGGTCTGTATTTTGTTTAAGTGTACAGTGACTAAAAGTCTCCTATAGCTGATGCAGCACATACATACCTCTCATGCTATTAGTATGGGACACTATGGGCCAAGCAGTAACAACTGTGGGTACACAACTACACAGAACACTTGCACATCAGGTAGACCTATATAACTAGCAAGGTGTTTTGTGGTCTGATTTGTTAATACTTTCCAATCTAGGTAATCATTTCCATGGAAATCCTGTGACAGATGGATTACACACTATTAATTACATAATGTGAAACTGTGACACTTGAAAGACATGTATGTGTACAGTACAAACACTGAACAACTGTCATGCCTTGCTTGGCAGGTATGGGAATAGAACCAAATAGCAGTGACTGCAGGGGACATTCACATAGAATCTATTAATTGACTGCAGCAACTGTTAACAGACACTCCAGGCATACAGCCATACAGCAATTACACATTTTATTTCTGACTGAACATTTTTGACGATCACATTCTTGCTAATGATTTTAACTGCAACATCTAAACACACAATTATCTACTCATAATATGGGCTACCTCACCCATTTATCTGCTGTTCCTGTGGAGACAGAAACTGTGAGCATTGCATGGCTGCTACTGTAATATTTACTGATACATACCACTGGATTTGAACCCTAGACTGTGTGTGGCAGAATGTACTGTATATAGAGCATTTAACAAACTGGGCTACTGAATCATTGCTAATTACTGACTGATATTTCCCTAGAGCTCACCTGGAGCCAAAATATGACCTGGTAGTACTACTAAGGTGTTATACTAGACTGTTGTGACAGTAGAATCCACATGCATGAAATAGAAGCATAACGCAGATAGCCAGTAACCTATATTTCAGTATCATATCTGTGCAGTCAACAAACAATATCAGCTCATGGAGTGGGCTACCTCATCCATATATTTTATTACCTGATATATGTTGATGACAGAGCATTATGAGACCAATATTGGCCTAGAGACAGCCTTGAACAGTACTTATATGAGATAACCAATACACTTTGCAGCCATTAGATTTGCATTCTACAGCTATTACAGTGTTATACCTGACTGCAGCTCCTTACCTTTCAGCCTCAATGCATACAGCTCTACTGCAATGGTTATGACAACACAATCCTGATGTGCACCATCTTCCTTGGTGTTATTGGTATTGTTCCAAGTTTTATTGCAGTACATCTGGCATTATTCATTTATTCCAATACAGCTCTAATGCCACATTTATTGCACTACAAACTTTACTGTATATACTTTAATGCATTTATTAGTACTGTTTCATGTTTTTATTGCAGTACACTTGGTATTATTCATTTATTGCAATACAGCTCTAATTCCACATTTATTGCACTGCAAACATTACTGTATATACTTTAATGCAGTTATTGTTATTGCTTCATGGTTTTATTGCAGTACAGTTGGCATTATTCATTTATTGCACTACAGCTCTATGTCCACATTTATTGCACCACAAACTTTACTGTATATACTTTATTGCAATTGATGCTTTACTTTTTCTTGCTTATTTCACTACAGTTAGCATAATGCATCCATATTCACCACACTCAAGGTGCAACCTGGGCAAGCACCCAGCATGCAACTTGACATTGTGAGCTCTCTCAGCTGCAGATGTTGGGAGAGAAGCACACCATTATGCATACCAGTTTTGTAAACATTCAGAGTACATATTGGTAAAACAGATGAAAAAGTACTTACATACTTGTGGGGCATTCCCTCCCCTTGCATCTTGGACTCAGATGTCAAAGACTCCCCTCTCCATGTTTTCAGCTCATTGTGGTGGTGATGACACTGCTCACCTGTGCAGGGGATACCAGTAACACTGGTGAGATCTCTGGCCAGACATTCCCAGGCCTCTGCCTTATACTCCGAGCCCTGGATACCTTCCTGCAGCAGCCTGTCATCATGGTTTTGCACAAGAAGCCCAACCATTACCCTGGACTCAGAATGCCCCAATGCTGTACCTGAAAGCAAGCATCTGCACCACCACCAGCCTTTGTATACCGTCAGTGATAGAACTCCAATGGATTCTGCTGTATTCTCACCCATTGGGGTTAATTCAGGCTGTTTTTCCACCCATACATGTCATTGGGCAACATTAAAAAAAGCACCGCTTTGCTTGGCACTGTGCAGTCCAGTGCAGCTGAGCTGAGTAGCGTGAAAACTCGCAAAACCATAGTCTTAGTGGAATTTAGCAGTGTGCAAACCAGCCAAGCAGAGCAAAGCAGCGCACAAACATTGGCAGCCATTACCATGTATATGTGGTGCTTAGCAGGTCTAAGCACAGTTGAGCAGCACTTAGCAGGGAGCAGCATGGCCATCTTTTATAAAAAAATGCATATGTATATCAAAATTAAACACATATTTTCCCTTCCATGTATTCAAACCCTGGATCTCCTCTACATGAAGAAGTAACTCTACACATTTAGCTATGTGGATATTAAGAAATATGGTATGCTTTTACATATACCACTATGCTACCTATAAGCAGTGCTGAGCACCATGCTATGAGTGCAGACACACTTAGATATACTTAAACAGACCTTTAAATAAATAATTAATCACATCCAGTTTCTATTTTTACATGTCTGGCAGGTGTCTGCTATCTTATATGTGAGCGTAGCTTGGCACTGCTGCACTCTCCACCATGCAAACATGCTTTTTTAAAAAATAAAATAAAAATAAAATATAGGAAAAAAAATTAAATAAAACAATAGAAATTGCAGGGAGTCTCATACTCATCTGCGGCCACGGTTAGCACTACACCTCTTCCTACACTGATTCACTAACCATTTTCCTCAGGTCTCCCTCGGCAACGCACCATCATTAATATGCATGGAGTGCTGCCGAGGGGGATCCAAGACCAGAAACATGGATACATTCTGTGTAGGCCCTACATGGTGCCTACATGGATTTTATTAAATCCTGGAGGCATTTTTTTTTTTTTTTTTTTTTTAGCCGCTATGAAAATATTTGACTGTTAGTACCCAAACTTATTACAAAAAACCTACACAGGCTGGCATAAGGTTGCTGCTTAGATACATTATGTACCTTAAATCTGGGATTCATGCTGTACAGAATATGTGCACAGTTTTAGCGTAGATTGCAAAGATTTTCTGCTATGCTTTTCAGCTGTTGCTTTTATAAATGAGTTCGGGAGCAAGGGGTTTACCAGGGAAGAAAAGCAGGAGGAGCATGTTGGAGAATGTTCTAAATAGCAAACGTTCACATGAGCGAAAAATGCAGGACCTGCTGCACCCCCCCCCCAATAAATATATATTCCAACTCCAAGATCACAGTTGTTGTTGTTGTTTGTCTTTTCAGCTTTTCCCGGTTAGGGGGTCGCCACAGCAGAACTCCGGTCCACTAATGATTGGCAGTAGATTTTTATAGTGCCAAGTTGCCAGCCCGATGCCCAACCTTCAGCAAAGGCACGCCCATTCACGCATGTCTTTCGGAGGCCACTCAACCGCGGGGAGGACAAGCAGAATCCACACAGAAGGCACTCCAGCCGAGAATCGAACAGGAGAACCTCTTGCTGTGAGGCAACAATGATACCGCTGTACCACCACAGTGAGGAAAGGGCAAATATTCCAATCTTCACTGTACTGAAATAAAAAAAAACTTTGAGGTCCTGCATTTTTGCTCATGTCAACGTTCGCTATTTAGAACATTCAATGTTCTAATATAGACCCATTGGAGATACCTGGCAATTTTGTTATCACTGAAGAATGGTGCAAGCAATGAATTGATTGAGAAGCTAGATAAAAAAAGGCAGTAAGACTGGATCTGGAGATTTGCACTGTTCATACATTTGGAGAGATGGTGCAAATGTTTGAATAATGCTGTATAAAATATTGTCTGGTTACAACTGTGTGTAATTTCTGATGTGAGAAGTATTAACACAAGCAACTGAAAGACTTGCTAGAAAGTTGGCTCAATATTTAAAGTCAGGAAATTTACATCTACAGTTGGCATTATAAAAAGGGCACAGTTGGTCTACTCTACCAAGTGTGCCATGGATATTTAAATTTTTTTTTTGTTGTTTTTCTTTTGGCTTTTCCCGGTTAGGGGTCGCCACAGCAGAACTCCGGTCCGCTAATGATTGGCAGTCGATTTTTATGGTTTCGAGGTGCCAGCCCAATGCCGAACCTTCAATGAAGGTACACCCATTTACGCATGTCTTTTGAATGCCACTCGACCGCGGGGAGGACATGCAGACTGCTCCAGCCAAGAATCGAATGGGAGAACCTCTTGCTGTGAGGCGGCAATGCTACCGCTGCACCACCGCAGCTTCCTATTTTAATAAGAAAGCCAAAAATGGTGATATACAGGGTAGACACTGGATGAATCTGTTATGATGAAATGTAAATTGGCTAACTAACATGGATTGAAAATGCAGCATTTTGACAAATTTAAAACAATTAAACCCTTGGATTGTGGCATTACACAATACACATCTTGGTGATCATGAACATAAAGCCTTAAGTAAGAATATATGAATGAAGGATGGGTCATTTTCCTTTCTAAGTACTATGTGAAGGGGAGTATTCTTATATCTTCAAGAATGTGTTCCTTTATGGTGAAGGAAACTTTTTTTCTATCACTCTTTGCTCCAACTGCCTGTCAACTATAAGCTAATTACCCCCTTAATTTCTCCTTCCCTGGGGATAAAAGCTTGTCTGGAATTGGACATAACATAGACAGCCATTAGGGGTAGTTTGAGTTTTTTTTGGCTTTTCGACCATCTTATCTCCTTGAATGTTCAGCTTGCAGAGCATATGGGGATATGCACTAGACAGCTCCTGCTGGTCATCTCACTTCTACAAGGGAAATTGCCATACTTTTCCTCCTCGGGGATGGGAATCACACTGCCCCAATGTACTGTCTGAGTGTGCCTACTTTATCAAACAGGACAGGTGACAGGGCCACATTGTTTCACTCCGCTCACTCCCTCCGTCCCTACCTGGTTCCTCCAGTGCTGAGGTTGATAATTAAAACTTGATCAGCTGGGTCATAGTAAGGACTACAATCTTCAGTATCATGGGGCCAAGATGTGAAGGAAACATTGAAATATAAAATGATAGTTATGTATGAATTAAAAGCTTCCTGGAAGTAATCCAGTTAACATATTTTCCTACATGTTTTTCATGAGGTATGTTATAATGGAAATTTGGAGACATAACAAAATAACTTGTTGTTTTTCAGGAAGGAGCAGTGATAAGTATGGAGGATTGCAACATAGTTAACAGATTTGGAAATGTGTAGGGTGTCCTTAGAGCTGTTTGAATTCCCAAATTGGGAAGATATGTAGGGATTTATACCAAGGTCACAGAACTGGCTGATATATTTACATTAGCACATAGGGTCCTGAGTTATGATTATTTTTTAAAAATTCTATATCAATCCCTAGGACTTATAAAATATAAATATTACAATAAATAATTCATATTTCATGGCAAGTTATTAGTCACCCCATACTGATCTCAAATCATGTCTTTCTAGACTGCTGTTGGCAACATTTAATCTCCTTTACCTTGGTGTCACTGGTGGTTTCCCATTTGTTATTCAAATTGTACCATACTATACCATAATTAATATGGAAGCTCCGTTCCTGTTTGAAAGTTGGGATATGACAAAACAGGTATTGACTCAAAAAAGAAAATCATGCAGGAAATCCCTCAAAACAGTGCAAAAAAAAAATCTTTCAGGGAAGGAGAGGAATAGACTGAGATTATTTGAGAACAAACTTGGTGCAAGTGATGATTAAGTATAAAATTAAACAAATAATATTAAATGGAAGACAGAATTCATTCTAGATAAGTGTGAACTTTTAAAGAAATTAAGAAAGATATTGTTTTACAACTCTTCCCAAATATCAGAAGATGCTAACAATGTACTTATGGCAGCAAAGGTCACAAGGAATTATTGCAGGTCGGTGATCCAGGGCTAGAAAGTCTTTAATTAGAGACCTGATTGTGAAAACAGAGACATTAAGAGAATATTTTGAAAACGTATACAATACAGAGACAAAGTGGAGAGAAAATAAAACATTGATACCTGACTGTGGGTGGTGCCATTCCCTCAAGTAATATAAGGTCTAGAAAAGCATTAATTTCCTCCATAAGTGAATAGCAATGTTTATGTTCAAACACCTTCATTAAATTATCATTTAAAACATGGGTATACATGTATTAATAGGAAAAAAACATATTATTTTTTTCCATTTACACACATTATACATTAGACACATTTTCTTTCTTTATAGCAATCGTCTTTCAATCCAATATAAATTGTTCAAATCCTGCTTTTACTTAAACTTTACTCCTGTTCCTGGACATTATTCAGCATGTACTGTTCCCACAAATCCCATTAACTTGTGCTTAATTTGCTCCTTATATTTTCTAAAGCTCCATCTTCCAGTTTTTTTTAATCTCTTTTACAGTATTCAGCACTTTAAATACAACTGATTTAGATTTTCTTTTCCATAGCAACTTTGAGAACTGATAAAAAGATAAGCTTTAAGTAAATGCCCAATACATGATGGCTTACTCTTACAAATTTCGAAACATATAAATAGACATCTCTACATTACTGTATATGTATAGCTAAAAATCTGGATTACAAAGTTTATATCATTCTGTTTTATTCATGCTGCTTTTTCTAATTTTGCTATGGATTATCCTTCTAAAAATATAATATTGCACTTTATTTTCCCCTGTTTCATATGACTGCATTTTTTAATATGTGAAACTGCAGTTTTTTTCAATATGTGAAACAAGAAGGTATACCTATTAAAATATATATTTGTTTAAAACACTGAACATGTTTGTTCTCTTTTTTTTGTTTGCATTCTATCAAGCTTATATCCCTGGATTATGACAGACAATCCTTCTAAATAAATGCAAATAAATAAATGTAAAAAATAAATACAGTGGTCATTATTTAGTGATGCAGTACCTCAATTACTAGGCCAGTTGTAGTGGTAGTGGTAGTTCCAGTGGTGAAAAGGGTCTTTGCCTGCTGTCCTTTTTGTAGAAAAATATATATGCTTAGTTGTGACTAAATATATACATATATATATATATATATATATATATATATATATATATATATATATATATATACAAATATTTTAAGCATGGGCATTAATTCCCTTCTAGCTTGCCAATATACCAAAACACTTGTTACCATAATAAGTGTCCAGGCTTTTCTTAAAAATATCTAATCTAGTACTTGCTTTAATCTAATTTGGTAGTCTGTTCCATGCATTGGCTACTCCATCAGAGAATCAATTAGTACACTTCTCATTCCTAAATAATCTTTTACATAGGTTGTCCGATGATTCTCTAGTACTTTTTGATAACCCCAAACATTCCCAGAGGTAGTTGTCTCTAAATGCCCTATATACCTGAATAAGATCTCCACTTAGATATCTGTAAGAGACACTGTACAAGTTCAGATATTTTAGTCTTTCATAATAACTTAAATTTTCACGTCCATGGATGCCCTTGGTATATTTCCTCTGTACTCTTTCCAGTTTATCCATGCTTGTTTTCTTATATTGTTTCCATATTGTTATTCTATACTCATGTTTGGGTCCAATGTAACTAACAAACAATGACTTCATTATGTTTGATTTACTAGCCTTAATAAATCTGTTTATACAACCTATAGTTCTAGAACTATCATTAACCAATTGGTTGATATGATTGGAAAAACTCATAACTGAATCTACCCACATACCCAGGTTCTTAAATGAGTCTACAGTTTCAATCACTGTGCACTGTATTAAACATTCACCTTTCAATTTATGTCTGCCAAATCTCATGTGTGTAGTTTTTGACGTATTTATCAGCATATTAGTCTCCTGTGCCCAAGTAGTTAATTTAGTCAAGTTATTTTGCAGACATGCCTTATCTGTAACACGTGCAATCAGTTTACCCAATTTCAGGTCATCTGCATATAAACACCTCAGATGAAAAAGTTAGGTCTGAAAGATGCAATCTAAACAAGTATGGGCCTAGACCAGAGCCGAGTTGGACACCCTGACTGTAACTAAGGATTTCACCAGTCCAGTTGCTGTATGATACTTGCCATGTCCTATTTGTAAGCTGTGCAACTATCCATCTTATCAAGAGTACATCAATACCTAGTTGTACAAAAATCCACGGTGGTGCAGCGGTAGCTTTGTTGCCTCACAGCAAGAGGTTCTCCCGTTCGATTCTCAGCTAGTGTGCAGGAATGCCTTCTGTGTGGAGTCTGCATGTCCTCCCCGCTGGTCAAGTGGCATTCTGAAAGACATGCGTGAATGGGCGTGCCTTCGTTGAAGGTTGGGCATTGAGCTGGCAACTCGGCATCATGAAAATCTACTGCCCATCATTAGCGGACCGGAGTTCCGCTGTGGCGAGCCCTAACCGGGAAAAGTCGAAAGACAACAACAACTAATTTATTGATTACTGTTTTGTGTATGACCCTGTCAAATGCTGAAGTTAAGTCTATATAAATTACATCACAGCACAATTTTTCATTTATAGCTGTTATTATATTGTTATAGAACATCATGTTACAGGTGGTAATATATCTGTTTTCAACATATGCATACTGATATATGGTTTCAAGTCCCAACCTATCCAGTTCTGACAATAACTTATCCAATATTACCTTCTCCATTATTTTTCGACAACATGAAAGTAGACTTAAGGGTCTGTATGACTCTGGGTTAGTCCTACTCCCCTTTCCCTTAAAGACAGGTTTAATAAGTGCATGTCTGTAATCTTGAGGAATCTCCCCATTTGATATAACCTAGTGAATAATAGATATAATGATACTGTAAGATCTTGCTGAAGTGTTTTCAGGTCATTGTTACTAATTCTGTCTCTTCTCTGTGTTTTGCTTGGATCCAGTTTATGCAGTTCTTTTTCAATATAATCTGATTCCAGTATCTGGAGTTACCTGGATGTCACTCAGACAACTTATCACCCCTTTTGTGGACTCAAACTGTTTTGCATAAGATTTTGTAAATACATCTATAATCTGTTGTGTCTGAGAATACATTTAGAATCTACACACAGTTTATCAATTTGTGCGTCTTTATTCCTTCCACATCTTATATATTTATAAAAAAAGATTTCCTATTATGCTCAATATATTTATATAAATTTTCTTCAAATTTTTCTTGATCTTGTCTTACACTAGGCTTAATCGGTTTGTCCAGCTTGTTTATTTCAGTTTTCAAAGTTGTAGTTTAACCTGTCTTCCATTCCGTATATTTTTTTGTCTTACCTTAATCAGATATCTTGTTCTTACGGAAATATATCTCCCTGATGTTGTATACCTTGATCCTGATGTTAAACATTTTTTTGATTTTGTTGTACTCAAACTATTTCTCTTTCAAAAAAATTTACATTCCATCTGCAGTTTTTCCACTGAACACCTCACTCCATTTAGTTTTACATAGTGACTGTTTTGTTTCCATATAATCTGTAATTAACCTTCTGTGCATTGGCTTAGATTTCAGTTTGGCAGCATTATCTAGTAACAAATTAACCTGTATAACCCCATGATCACTCCACATCAGTTGTGGTAAAACTTGACCTGAAATTACTGTAATTTCTTTGGGAGCAAAATGTCTAGTATGTTCCGTCCCCTGGTAGTTTTTTTTTTTACAATATGAAGCAATTGTTGTGCCTAAACATACACTGTGAATAATTTCCTTACTAATGTTGTTGAATCAATATTATTCCAGTCTGTTGTAAATTTAAGTCCCCAGCTAATATTATTCTTCCCTCCTGTGTTTCATGCAAGAAATGCATGAATTCCTCTAGGTCATCTGCACTTGACTTTGGTGGTCAATACACTCCCAACAATTGTTATATGTTCCAGGGTTGTCTTTATTGTCACAGTTACACAGTCTATAGTACTGGAATTATCATTGAACATGTAATAATCACAGGTCTTATAGCTCTCTTTAATCCCTATCATAACATCTCCACCTGATTTTTTTGTTAGAATGTCTTTTACAGTAAAAACATTTATACCCTGACAGAACTGGTTTCCAGTCATTGTTCTTTAACCATGTTTCTCAAACAATAGCATCATCAGTCTTGTGGGAATATAGCAAATTTTCCAGTAAAAAAATGTGTATGCTCTTATCAACCATCAGAGATGCATCAAATGTTGCTATCTGTGAACTGTTAAATTTTCAACCTGGCAAAAATCCTGCCTAGTGATTGTCAAATACTGCAAAATATCTGCTGCAAAAATTCTCTTCCCTGATCTTAACAAATGCATACCATCCTGTCTGAACACGTGCCCCAAACTAGGCTTGGATGCTCTATACATTTCCATTTTTTTAAAACATGGCATTTTTCCATGCAGGTATTTACCCCAAAAATATTTTCATTCACGATGACCTGACTATCTTTTCTATATGTGATTTGTGAAAAATACATCCTAACATCAGTACAAGCTATACTATCTAAGAGGGTTGTCAGTTCTGTTCTAACAGTCAGAGAATCCTTGCGAGTGACATCATTTGTACCAACACGAATAAAACAGATCCGTACTTCCTTACATTAAGGCATTCTAAGGCTTGTCTCACATATTCTGTGTTTGCTTCTGGCAAGCATAACACTGTCTGATGTTCATTATCATCTCTACAAATATAAGTATCAGTTCCTCTAATAATTGTATCTCCAATTACAAGAATATCTTTGTTGACCAGCTCTGAAGAATCTTCAGCTTCTAATACAGTAATATCAGCTCTATCAATTGTTACGAAGGATAGATCTTCATCACTATTATTAAATTCTCATCCAGCTGGTATTGTAAATCCATAGCTTGAGCCATGTAGTCAACATCTGTCTTTCTCTTCTTCATTGGAAAAATTATGCCTTTTTCTGTAGACTGAAGGTTTTCTGATATAAAAATATTATTCCATGTAACCTGTTTGTTACATAATAAAGCAGTGTCCTTTTTACTACATATTCTCTTTCCTTTACAGTCATTAATCGGTTTCTTTTTTTTTTCCTTGTTATTTGCTGTGAACATCATCCTTTCTTTCTTTTTTGTTTCCTTCTAAACAAACTGGATCCTCAGGTTGCTGAAAAGTTGCATCCAGGATTCCAAAGTTGTCAGGGGCATCATTTTGTTTCATAGGGTTGAATGATCTTTTCAGAAAATAAACTTAGAAGAAGAAGTTATTTATGCCAGCTATAGTGGCACACCTGGATAAACATGTGCTGGAGTTTGCTGCAAATGGTCAATGTACATTTCTGGGAGTGAGGTTGACATTTTGTATCTTGAAAAGTGGGTTATTAATGAAAGCAGCACATGAAAATCAGGTAAAACAGGTAATAGTTTAGAAGGACAAAATCTTTGGGAGGAATGCTATTATTTCACAAGGGTTTTGTTCACCTTTAATTTATAAAAATCTTAATGGAATTAATAGTGATTACATTCAAAAGTTCATATAAACATACATGATGTATGTCCCTTACATTGAAGATATCAAAAATGGCACATCAGAGGTGACTAGTATTTCCAGTTAACTTTGCTTTACATTTGGAATCATTGACCATGGGGTTACATAAATCTCATATGCGAGGGTCCAAAGCAGGATTAGAGGAATTGAAAACATCTTTATTTGTTGATAATGCATTGATATACCTGACTAGACCTGAGCAGGATTTTACTAGCCTTCTTTATATTTTACCTGGAATAGTGGCAAATGTAGGATGTATTGGAAAAAAAATGTGCTGATTTGGAAACCTGTACACATAATATCAAGATACAGTTCAAATTAAAACTTTGGGAACTTGCAGTACCAAACAAGAAGATTTACCTGGTCTAGTGGGTAGTAATAGAGATTATTTTTAACAGCATATATGTAAACCTTGGCTCTAGATGATTATCACTGTTGAAATGACACCCAGACCCCATGTGAAAAAATAAGAAAATGGATTGAAGATGGTTAAATGGATCTTTAGTTGCATTATAGAAAGAGGAAAGAACTCCCCAATGTTTAAAATAGCTATTGAGGACATTAAGACTTGTTTTATATATGAAGGAGCTAAAGCCTTGGATGAACTTGCATCTGTATTTTGGATATAATAAAACAAATATGCCAGGTGAAGAGAGTTTAGGGTTAAAGAATGAGAGACAAACTCATCTGATTCACTGGGAACAAATGTGGTGCAGAGGTGTTTAGAGTCATGGTCTCAAATCTAACAAAAATTGGCCTACATAACAGCTGGTGGCTAAAATGTGACATAAAACAAAACCTTCCAGTGCCATCTTTAAAGTTTTTTTTTTTTTTTTTTGTGGAGGTCCACCTCTGTTTTATTTATTTTATCTATTTTATTTATACTTTGTTGAGTGGGTTAATCCCAATAAGCCATCAGACTTTTTTTCAGGGAAGAACTAAGGTGGTATTCATGCCAATTAAGGTAAATTTGGCTAGGGCACCAGGGAGCTTCCCGTCTTATTTTCAATCTGGACCACTAGGATTTTCAAACATTCTAGTTAGGAGTGACCACCTCATTCTGTTCCCTGTGCCGGTTATGTGGTAGTGCTGCTTGACTTGCCTCCTGTACTCCACTCCTGAGGGTCTCTCCCTGCCTCTAGAATATAAGGACCTACTCCTGCAAAACCTCTGTGTTTTATTCTTGGACATTCCTGCCTACTAGCCTGGGGCAAAAAAAAGGAACATCTGTGAGGACTGCTATAACTAGTTTTTTCTGTGAATTACTCCACTCCTGAGGGTCCCTCCCAGCCTCTAGAATATAAGGACCTCCTCCTGCAAAACCTTTGCATTTTATTCTTAGATATTCCTGCCTATTAGCCTGGGCCACAAAGAAAGTAACATCTGTGAGGACTCCTATAACTAGTTTTTTTCTGTGAATTATTCCACTCTTGAGGGTCCCTCCCAGCCTCTAGAATATAAGGACCTCCTCCTGCAAAACCTCTGCATTTTATTCTTGGACATTCCTGCCTACTAGCCTGGGCCAAAAAGAAAGGAACATCTGTGAGGACTCTTATAACTAGTTTTTTCTGTGAATTACTCCACTCCTGAGGGTCCCTCCCAGCCTATAGAATATAAGGACCTCCTCCTGCAAAACCTCTGCATTTTATTCTTGGACATTCCTGCCTACTAGCCTGGACCAAAAAGAAAGGAACATCTGTGAGGACTCCTATAACTAGTTTTTTCTGTGAATTACTCCACTCCTGAGGGTCCCTCCCAGCCTCTAGAATATAAGGACTTCCTCCTGCAAAACCTCTTCATTTTATTCTTGGGCATTCCTGCCTACTAGCCTGCGCCAAAAAGAAAGGAACATCTGTGAGGACTCCTATAAGAAGTTTTTTCTGTGAATGTATGTAGTCTTACTCTTAATTAGCTTTTTCTAAAACTATATTTACTTGTTAGCCTGCCCTTCCATGTGTGTGAATCAGCAGCCTACTGCAGACCACTAGATTCCCTCTCCCTCCAGAATTATTTGAATAAGGTCTCAGAACCTTATCTATTATAGGCCATATGAGACTTTCTTCTGCCTGCTATCTTCCCTATCTCCACTAGGTGGCAGCACCAACCAGCCTAAAGCATAGATAAGAATAAATCCCTTAATGCTCCATTTGATGCTTGTAAAATAACTGACTCTCACAAATCCCTCTCCACTCGCTCTTTTTCTGATTCAATTCCACCTAAATCTCTATAAACTTGAGAACCATCTTCCTCACCCTGCACGATACACTCCAAGGAACTATCTCCCCTTGCATCTTTTTCTTACAAATCGTGACTCTAATTTTCCTTATAGTTTGTCTCTGAATAACTTACTTACCTCTACCTGGAATATCAGTGGCTGATACATTTGCAGCTGGTCTCTCTTGCCCTGCTGTTCTCATCCCGCTCCGTTCACCCTGCGGGCTCACTCTGTTCCCCTACCCTCCCCCCAAATCTCACCCATCCCCAGTGCTCCTACATTTATTCTCCCATAGAAATCCCTCCTTCTCACCACCATCCAATCCTCTATCACTTCCTCTATACCCCTTCCTAACTCATACTACCACAACCCTTTACCACCTAAGTCCCATTACCCTCCTCCCTACAAAATCTGACAGCCCCCACCAATCATGATCTCTCTTACTCCTAAAACTTTTATTTCCTCATCCATCCTCATCCTTCTTCTATTACTTCTATACCATGCTACCTCTTACACCAATCTCCTTCTACACCCTCCTCTTTTTCCTATCCACCTCCCCCACACAACACACTTCCATAACATCTCTGACTCTCTAGTCCCCTCTCACATTATCCTTCTCTTAAAAGTAAAACTTTTCCCAACAACTACTAAAGACTATAAACCTAAACCTATCTTCTACCAGTCACATCTATCTATGTGCAAATCAAATATACTTATTCCCTCTCTCACATACCTTTGCCTAGCTGGCAACATTCACCCAAATCCTGGATCAAACTCCTCCCCAAAAATCCACCCTTGCATCCATACTAAATCCACCAGTAAATACCTCAAATTCCTCACCGTTAATGCCCAAAGCTTAAACAATAAATTAACCCACTTTCATGCCTGGCTCAATCACAACTCACCTGATATCATAGCCATCTCAGAAACCTGGCTAAAACTGCATATAAGTGACTCTGAATTCCTTCCCCCTGGATTTCAATCTCTGCGATCTGACTGCCACAGTAAGAAAGGTGGCAGTGTAGCATTAATATACTCAAGCCAGTTGTCCTTTACCCCATATCCTAATCCCATCCCTTCTTTTAACAGTGCTGAACTTGTAACCGGTCTACTAAAGGTAAACAACCATAAAAGCATCTGCTTCATTTCCCTCTATATTCCCCCAGGTAACAACACCAACACTCTGGAAGGCATCCTCTCATGGGCCTCCTCTAATATTAAGCTAGAGACCTATTTATTAGGAGATGTAAACAAAGACTGGAACAAAATCAATAACCCTAACCCCACTATGTCAATCAATCAATTTAATTACACTCAGCTTATTAACTCCATTACTAGTCCTAACAAAAGCAACCCCCCTGGCTCCATACTAGACTGGATCCTCATATCTCACCCAAAGTCATAAAATCTGGTGTCATTTCTGACCCATTAGGAGACCACGTCCCTGTCTTTGCCCATCAAGCTACCTTCTCCTCACCTCACTCCCACCACTTCATTCATACTCGTAACCTCTCCAACTTTAATCCTACTACTTTTTCTGATTCCCTTAAGTAAGCTAACTGGAACCCCCTAAAAACTCTTCCATTAGATACAGCTGTTGAATTTTTCAACACTTCATTCCTAAATGTCCTTAATTCTCTAGCTCCAATAAGAACAAAAAGAGTAAAAACAAAGACCACTCCATGGCTAACTAAAGACACTAAAAAGATCATGCTACGAGACAAAATCTGGAAAACGTATCACCAAAATAAACAGCCTGAATCCTTACTTAAATATAAACAACTGAGAAACCTAGCCAAAAAACAAGTTATTAAAGATAAAAAGTCTTACTACATCAAACTACAAGCCAATCATGCAAAAAACCCCAAACAATTCTGGAACTCAATAATTCCCTCCTTAGGACAGGTACCAAAAACAACCCCTGTCCTGATAGCAGCAAAACTGACAATGAAATTGCATTTCTATTCAACACCTTCTTCACCACTTCCATTGCTGAGCTTACCAAGACCTTTACCAACAACAATACTCTACTCCCCCCACCCAACCTTCCCCTCTCTCCTCATCTGCCCCTCCTTCATTCAAATTTAAACCCATCTCCACCAACCTAATAAAGAATCTACTCTCTAAACTAAAGCCTGGCTCCAATGCACCTGACTACATTCTTTCCCCTTTCTTAAAAATAGCCTCTGATGGTATTGCTCTCTCTATCAGCATCCTGAGCAATAGATCCCTTCTTGAATCATATGTACCCAAACTTTGGCACACTGCATACATCCATCCACTCCACAAAGGTGGCAAAAACTGTAACATCTCAAATTTCCGCCCCATAGCCATCCTCTCCCCTAAATCCAAACTTTTAGAAAAATGCACCCACCTTCAGCTTTTGCCATTCCTTACCAAACATCAGCTATTCTCTCCTACCCAACACGGCTTCCGCCCAGGACACAGTACCATCACCACCCTCCACTCCTTCTTATACACTGTTAACTCAGCTCGTGACTCTGGTCAAAAAGTATCCTCAGTCCTGCTGGACTTATCAAAAGCTTTCAATACCATCTCCCATACCCATCTACTAAACTATCTGTCTAATCTCAATGTCTCCCACAAAGCATTCACCTGGTTATCTGGCTATCTTTCAGACAGGTCCCAGGCTGTCAAATGGGGCCAAGGCAGTTGCACCTTCCTTCCTACCCCCACTGGAGTGCCCCAAGGTTCCATACTGGGCCCAGTACTATTCAATATCTTTATCAATGACTTTCACAAAGCCATACCCAACACCAAAATTGTGCAGTATGCTGATGATTCCACCTTGATCTGCTGTGCCTTTAACCTATCAGATCTCCAATTACTGATGCAAACAGCCTTCTCAACCACCGAAAACTAGATGCTCCATAACAACCTCGCTCTAAATGCCAATAAAACTAAAATCCTCCTATTCTCTCCTTCAAAATCCTCCCTTATCAATAAAAATTCTCTCCAAATCACCAGCTATAACAACTCCATAATAGAGGTTGTTCCCTCTGTCAAACTTATTGGTGTCACCATTGATGAACATCTAAAATTCAACACTCACATCCAGCTAAACATTAAAAAACCCACATAAAACTCAGTCTACAATATAGAAATAACCACTTTCTCTCTCCTGCCACAAGACTTACTCTCACCACTTCCTTCCTCCTCCCTACTGTATAGCTCCCCACTGCTTACCAATTTATCCTCTACACTCACTTCCAAACTGGAAACTTGTTACAATAAAATCTGTAGATTTGCTACCAAAGCTAAATCCTCCTCTCATCACTGTCTCTCCCTTCTATCTTTAAATTGGCTTAAACTCCCCAACCAACTTGACTTTCTCCAAATCACCACAGCCCACATATTACTATTCCAACCTACTAGGTGTCCTGCACTATCCAATATTCTATAACCTTATATCTCTCAACCAACCCTTAGAGCCACTCACCGAAACCTAATCACCATCCAAAAACCCAAGCGCCCTGCTGGTCAACTTCTCCTATCCTTCTCCTTAGCTAAAAAATGGAACTCTCTCCCCCATCTGTGAGGATCTGCAACAACCTTGAAAACTTTAAATCTCATCTACATTCCTACCTTTATCTAAACAGGAAATATAGCTGTACTCTTCACTCCATACCCCCCAAGCTCTCCTCCGCTTTACTGCTGGCTAACCACTCTACCTAGCTAACCTCTCTCACAAATATAATTAGAATAATATCTAAACTATAATTTCTAGCCTCCAGGCTATTTGCCTATCTTTCTCTCCCAAATAAAATTGTCATTGTTTGTTTTCTTTGCTGAATGCCACTTGTTGATTGGTATGCTAAGTTCGCTTTGTAATCATTCATGTATCTAAACCATGTATTGTACTATGCTTGCATTCTGTATATATTGTGTATTTATTGTGGAGCTTTTCTCCCCAGGCCTCCACTGAAAATGGGCTCCCCAAGCCCAGTGGACCTCCCCAATCATCAAACTGGAATAAATAAATAAATAAATAAATAAGAGGTGCTGGAGGGCTGCTACCAGGCTCAGTCACTTCCAAGATTGCAGAGGAGTCACACAATGCAGATTGCAGTAGTGTCTGTGAAGCAAGTTGCAGAAATGACAGAGACAGTGGTGTCTGATCTGGATATCAGAGAAACTGAGATGGAAATTCTAATAGTTTCAATTTGGGAGTATGAGCCAAAGGATAAAAGAAGGTTAGCTGGAATGAGATGGTGGAACAACTGCTAAAGGAACAGGAAAGAGGTAAACATTTCAGTAAGAAAGAACTGCTGTTAGAGAAGAAATTAATTTAGGAAGTATGTTTCGGCTGGTGGAGGAGACAGGTCTAAGGGTATAATTCTGAAACAATGTAAACTATGTGATGGTGATGTAGAAGTGGTAAGGAGAACCATAAAAACATACTATGAAATCATAAGCCAAGAAGGCAGAAGAGAAAGTGCAGAAGAAGTAGGGAGAAGAAGAAAGACAGTTGAAATTTCAAAGAAACACTGAAAAAACACTGTGTAGAAAAGATAGCCAGTGGTAAAAACAAAGACAAAAGCAATCCAGTTATTAACAAGTATGAGGTATGTATAATGTTCTTTTACTTTTCATATTTGATTTAAAGGGCATAAGGGTGCTAATTCACTTGGTCAGTGAGGGTGTTTGGAAGATGCCATTTGAAACTTTTTCCTTAACAGAAAATTTTATGAATAAGTATGTTATCATCATGGAAAGGTTTTATTTTTCAGAATGTAAATATGCAATTAAAAAGAAAACTATATGTGCAATTCAAGATGTCAGGTATCAAAGAATATGAGTTAAATGTTTTATAATGCAAAAAATTCACTGTGAAAGGCATGTTTGGACAGGAGGGTGGGGAGTATGGATGACAATAAATGTGAATAAGAGAAAGCATAGCAATGCCAAATATAACAATATTAAATAGTAAAGGGAGCATCGGTAGATATGGAGGACAACCTAAAGCTTGCTTTTTTATGCATTTATTGGGGAGAAATGGCACACATTTGGTTCAATAATGTAGCAGAAAAGATGAAAATGTGAAGAGCAGGACAAACTAGTAGGAGATGTAAACAGTATGTAGAAAATGTAATGAGAATGGTTTGACTGCCCTTTATTAGAAAAAGAAAAAGAAGAAGGGATAAGTGAAGATAAAAATAGTAGAGAAAGACAGATGGTTGAAATTATTGCTGAAATATCTGTGAAAAAAAATAATAAGGAGAGACAAGGGAAGAAGAAAATTCAATTAAAATAGGAGAAGAATCTGTAATTGAAAAACGAGATGTTTTGCTCTTAGAGTTATCTCGGGTACAATTTGAAAGTAAATATGCACTACCAGAAAATTAAGAAGGAGAGGAAGATAAGTTGCTCAGAGAAAGAACAAGATGAAAAAAAATATTGTAGGAGCTGTTAGCAAAATGAATAAAAATAAAAACTGCAAGTAAAAAATGCAAACAATTATTGTGTGTATTCTGATGAAGTCCACACTGTTAATGGATGAAAGCACTAAATCTGTTTACACAATAAAGAAGAGTGTTTTTCACATTTGGTTGTGTGACCCTTCTTGGTGGAATCCATTGCAGTTGGCATTTATTTGTTTCATTTAATATAAATAACTGCTTGAGTAGTTATGAACAGGTGCTGCATATTACTTTCTACAAGTTAAATAATTTCTTTATTTCTTTCCCTACTTCAGTTGGTTACTAGCTCCCTTTTTAACTTGTTAGAGTTTGATTTTTTTTAGCTATACAGGAAATTAAAGCCACATATTTTTACTTAGAGTTTAAACAGTTAACCTATTCATCTTATTAAAAGTCAATCATTATTATGATGAAACTTATGTTAGGAGGCACACTTTCTGATATCTTGGCACAGTTGAATAATGTACCATTAAATATAAAACATGATGCAACAAATGGCACTGAATAGGCATGTTATTCTACATTTTTGGTTCTTAAAACTGTCCAGTAGTGTGCTACTGATAGTATACTTGACATGCAATAGCACCCAGGAAAGACATGCTATGTTATAAACAAAGTATAAAAAAATACAGATTTTTACATAATTAAAAGTTACTGTTGGAATGATATCAAAAGAGTAACACACTTTTTCAAGTTAAACCTGGATCACGCATAACTGTCATTCTTTTAATATATATTTATATTCTATGTCTCCTTTAAAAAAATGACAGTCTGCTTTATATTAAGCATCTCATACAAGTAGCGCTTGCTGAATCATTAAATGTTATTTCTTTAAATACAATAGCTTTTTAGTAGTTAACATACTTTGAAATGTTTTTGTTGTTTTTTAGTGGTTTGGAAGGGTTTGATGGTTTAATGTAGAGGTGGCTTGGATTCACTTGTGAATGTTTTTGTGTGAAGTGTAGCAGATGATAAACTGTTTATTTGTAAGTGCTTCTCATGAGGACCAGTTTGAAGCAGCTTAATTAGAATCATGAATACTTTTGTAATGCAGTGGGAGTTCTAAAATGATAAGAAATATCCAGTTTACTTCTTCCTGTCTGAAAGTAATTAATCATAATATTTTGAATCACATGTAAAGATGTCAGTGAATGCAAGTTAGATAATAAGCAAAAGACAGTGAGTTGCATTCTAAATCACTGTCAGTTATTAAATAGTTATGGATGCTTGCAGTATACCAAAATGTTAGTTTATATACTAGCCTATAGAATGACACTGCTGATAAAAAAATAGAATTGTATTTCTCTGTTATTGTCTCTTTTTAATGATAACAAACTTAATATCTCAGAGCAATTTATTATGGAAAGCTTGAATCTTAAAAGGGAAGATTTTTCAGATGTTTGTTCAGATACTTTTAGACATAACATTTAAGGAAAAAATAGAAATGGTTCTAATGGTATTACTAGATTAAAGAGTATCAAATATATAATGGTAAATATAAATGTTCTATTATATGACACTACACTAGGATTATAGCTAAAATGTAAAACATAGGGATATAGTAATAATAAAAGACAGTATACAAACAGAAATAGAAAGAGATCAGAATAAGTAAATATATGCATATAGTGAAATATGAACATTCTTATGCAGCTGGGTCACTGGCATAGTGGTTAAGTTATTCACCATATGTGCACAATGTGTAGGGTTTGATTCTCAAATGGGGTAACAAGCTGTGCTTAAAATGGCTAACAAAGACAGCCTACTCCAAGTTTGTGAACAACTTTACACATAGCTAAAAAATATATAAAATCATCTGAGCTATGACTTAATAGATATGAAAATAACAACTGACTTCCTAGGGAGATAGTGTGAGGTATAGGGAAAGATGACTGCAGAGGTATTCAATCTGGTCAACCTTTAAAGATTCTGAACACCTGATTAACTTTTCTTATTCATAATAACTCACTGAAGAACTTTTTTAAGATAATGCATACTAAATATATGAGACACATTAATATGAATCAGAAGCATGTGCTAAGCCTTGTTAGTCTAATGGAGAGATTGCCAGGTAGTTTGTTCATCTTTTTCAACAAACTTAGAATATGTTATTCCATGGTAGAATATTTTAGAGTTATGTCATTAGGTAATTTTTTTATTTGTTTCAAAAGTTTTGTCCAGAGCTGAAGATTTCATATCGTTATATATAAAGTACATAGCACACTGTGGTGGTGGTGCTGCGGCAGCGTTGTGGCCTCACAGTAAGACATTGTCCTGTTCGATTCTCAGTTAGAGCGTATTCTGTGTGGAGACATGCGTGAATGGGCGAACGTTCAGTGAAGGTTGCGCATCAGGGCTGGCAACTCGGCACGTAAAAATCTACTGCCAATCATTAGTGGACCGGAGTTCCGCTGTGGCAACCCCTAACTGGGAAAAGCCGAAAGACACAACAACAACATATATAAAGTATATAGCAAGTTCTGTACATAAATGTGATTTCATTATACCTGTGTTTATTTCTCTCTCTTATATAAATGTCTGATTTTAAAATGTATCTAGTAATATTAATGATTTGAATAACCCAGTAAAGAGGAGGAGTCTGTTCAAATACATGCAGTTAAATAAAGCTCAAATAGTACTGCTACAGGAAATGCATTTACTTAATAAAGATGAAAATAAACTTTCATTAAATAATTATTTGGTTTTATCATGTTCTGGTTTTCAAGCTAAAAGAAGAGTCACCCTCATTCATTAATGGCCAATATTACAACTGGGAGCAGGGAGTGGGTGAACCACTGGACACTAGGGAATCATTTAAGAGACATAACTCTAAGAACATTAATATGGGGATGGAGTGGGGGAACCACCAGACACCTGGAGATGCTTTAAGTGTTGTGATGGCACCAAAATTACTATGGGTATCAGAGAGGTGGGGGTTGCACTACACCACCAGGGAATACTCTCTAAAGTACCCTAAGGGACAGACATCATAAGGGGGATTGGGGATGGGAGGACGTACTAGACACTAGGGAGTAATCTTTTAAATGCCATAATGGCACTAATGTTATCATGAGCATCATGGTGGGGAAAAGCACTGAACACCAGGGATAAAGTGAAGGGCTATATAATGGTACAGACATCAACACATGGGGATTCGAGGGTGGGGAATATGCAAGCACACAAGATGATTCCCTAAAGTTCAGTTCATACACTAGACCACCATGGGCTAATACATACATGCTATAATGGCAGCAAAGTATTACTGTGGTGGGGGAATAACAAGAGGACAGTTACGGTAGGGACAAGTACAGAGAATCCGGTGGCTCTGTGAGGTGAGTGTGTGTGTGTGTGTGTGTGTGTGTGTGTGTGTGTGTGTGTGTGTGTGGTACAGGGGAATATCATTGGCTACATGAACAGCATGTTATTACTATAACATGCAGATCAGCTACAATCTGCATATTGTAGTAGTAACTGCAATTCACGAACCATGCAAATTACTTGATAATGAGGTCTTACATTGTCATGGCTAATATGTTTCTGAAATGTAAATTGGCACATCATGGTGGAAGGGCCTGAACAATATGGCATGAATTTCTTGGAATGAAGAAATTAAAATCTTATTGTATTTTTATTTATCATTTAAGAAAAAAAATAATTTATGTTGAACACATTTATATTGGGGAAATTAGCATTTTGGGGTGTGGTTATTTCCAACCAAAATGGAAAAAAGAACCGCCACAATTGTTTTTCAGTTTTATTTGGGGATTAATGCTATATAATACAAAAGCAGAAAGAAGTTTAAATAAAAACAGTTAATATATATGGCATTGATACAGCTTTTTTCTTTTTTGAAGTTTAAGAAATGTGAAGCAGAGGGGAACAAGCATGAATGGAAAATGCTATATGTCAGATATGAACAATGGAAAAAGGGAGTAGGGAAAAATAAGATGAAAAAGGAGAAGGTACATGGAAGAGTATTAAAATAAGGATAAGTTATGGAAGCTAATGATTGATGGAATTAATAAGAATAAAACAGAAAGGTATAATGTGGTCATGGAAAATAGTATTTGATAAATCTGTAGAAAGAATTAAAGGAAGATGTAGGCCGCGATTCAGTAATCCTCCGTGTAAGACTAAATAAGTCTTACACAGAAACTGCAGCCTAAGAGTATGATGTCAGTGCGTCATGCTTATTCATGAGGGCGTGCTGACTCAACTCTAAGGCTAACACGGAGCATGCACGAGTGCAGGGGGCGTGTCAGACTGCCGAGCAGTCCAAATATCCACGCCCCTGCAAGTGCGTAAACTGCAAATGTCACCAGGCATGAGCGAGTCCACTCAAATGTGTATATCTCCAACACTACACTCCCCCACATTCTAAACCCCTGTACAAATATAATAAAATGTAAAATTTTTTTTGTTTTATTATTCCCGATATAGCTGCCCGTATTTGCGCGTGTGTGTGTGGGTTTGCCCATTGCTTAGCTACAGTTAGCAGTTTAGACATTGAAAAGGATAATAAACTACTTATATGCAAATTAAGCCCATTAGCGTAGTGGTAGAGCCTTCGCACAAAGAGGAGGCATTCGCGGTTTGAGTCCCACCACTCCCCTTCCCATTTTCTGTAGAAAATCTGTGCATTAAAATAATTCCTGACATTTACCTTTTAAATTTTAGTAAAATGCATTGAAATGGCCTATGTAGTAGTGAATGATATTTTTATATATATATATATATATATATATATATATATATATATATATATATATATATATATATATATATATATATATATATATATATATAAAAGAAGGTGAATTGGTTATGCATACTGATGAATGCATAAGTAATGTATCTTAAGCAATGTGAAGAACTGCTAAGCAAAGTTTACCAGTATTAAGCACATTTAAGTATAATTGCTCATAGCTTAGCACTGCTTTAACTAGCGCAATGGCTTTGCGTGAAGCTGCGCATCGCGCCAACTAGCGCAAACAAAACATGTTTGCGTGGAGCTGCGCACTGCGCTAACTAGCGCAACGTCGGGCAATGTTGGGCAACATCAGGCAATGTAGAGCAACGTACAGCAATGGTGGGCAAAGTTGAGCAAAGTTAGCTAAACACAGCCACACCTCCTAGCCAGTCTGGCCAGTAGTAAAATAAAAAGCAATGACAGGCCTCGAACCCGGGATACTGTGCATCATAATCACAGTACTAAACCACTAAGCCAAGACAGAATTTCATATGAATGCACTTCCAACACACTCATACATATCAATGGAAGTTTACCCATTGCTAAGCAGGTTTGCTTTTAGCTGAGATTTTTCAAAACCAGCCAATCACAAATAAGTGCGGGAAATGAGGCATGTTTAAGCTCCATAGGTGGGAATAATTGCCATAACTGGTTGTAGCTCCCATCTGCAGTCAGCATGGCCGGTGTTGGAGAGGGCTCTCATTTTCGAGCACAACGGTGGGGCATTGAGGAGTCAAAAGTAATGGTTTGGTTCCTCGTCCATCATCATGATGCAAGACTCCTGCAGGGCCAGTTTCAAGGCACTGAGTACAAAGCAGAAGCCTGGAACCGTCTAGCACATGATCTCACCAGTGCCACAGGTGTCCCTCGGACTGGTGAGCAGGTCAGACACCACTACTCAGACCTGAAGAGACGCAAGGAGGACCGACTGAACCAGTGGATACAGGAGGCCCGTGAAATGGAAAATGCCCCACTACTGGGTATGTAGCCATGGAAAGAAGTATGTAAGAATTGCTACTGTAGTCTATATTATGGATAGGTGTGTCTCAATATCCCTTCATTTACTTCACACCTGCAGGTGTCCGTGCTGCGAATCAGCAAGCCTATACAGATAGGCTACTAAGGCTGCACCACCAGCCAGGTTAGTAATTATTCTGCATGTTTTGTTATATAAAAGAAGTGAGAGAGCCTGAAAAAGAGTGTTGTAACCCATTAATAAAGGTATAATAAGTCTTGAATAACTTCTCTACATGTACTGTTATATAAAATAAGTGAGACAGCATGAAAAGGTGTTGTAACCCATTAATAAAGGTATAATCCATCTTGAATAAAAGTCTTCTGCATGCACTGATATATCAAATAAATGAGAGAGCCACTAGAAGTGTGTAATGTAATTAATAAAGGTATAATTCCTGGAGTGTGTCCGTATCACTTTCTTCGATAGTTGTACCCTTGCATTATAGAAATAGTACTGTTATATTAAGCGCAGTCAACCCACACATGGGTAGGCCCATATAAAGTGGATGAAGGGAGTTCCAGTAGCTGTTAAGCATATATACAGTCCTCAACTGTTGGTTCATGGCAGGCATGTACAGGTTAATCTGGCACATGAGTAGCTTGTTATTGTGTTCCCTAGAAATGTCAGTGTGCTGCTAGAAATGTAGGGAGCTGTTAACATATACCTGATAATGTCACCTGAACACACCCAGATATGTAGATATATAAATATAAATTAAATATATAAATACCTAGCAGTAACATCTGCATCCTAGACAGTTTGTATGTCAGATACATGTCAGGTATATAAAGAACTAGCAAAACCCATTTCACAATTTAACGGACATTGCCTAGTGTAATAATACATGTAGGGGATATATAACTGCAGTCAATAGGAATGTAGTGTAAACTATAAGTATATATAAGTTGTTAATGGAGGTATCTTTTTGCACCCTACTGTATGTGCATAAACAATGCAATTCCACACCTCAATGGGTATGTCTAATCTCATAACATTTATTGGGACATATGTCCTATTGGTTTATAAATATCTACATTTACTTTGATGCATGTGCCCTGTTCACATACCACAATCTTGGTGGCCTGTTGCCACCAATCAATCCTGCATGCTGTTGAAATGTCCACTGTTGTTCTATATATGCATGTGTTATGCTTGCTGTTCAACTGTTGGAACTCTGGTGTGTTGGGTTAATGGGAGTACTACTGCATGCTGTTACAACTAATTTGGAATGCTGTTGGCTATTACTAACCCATATTGTCATTAAATCCTCCTAAACATAGAATGTATGAAAAGGCCATTCCCAGTGGACCCACCTGTCCCACCTCAGCTGGCGATGGCACCTAGCACCAGCAGGTCCGCTGCCTAGCCCAGGACCTCCTCCTCCATTGGACCTGTGCCACCTTCGGGTGAAAGCACTGCAGGGGATGGGGCTCACCCCCCCGTGCAAGCGTGGCCGGGGCAAGAGTAGTGTGACTCACGGGTGAGCCTGCCCCTCCTATTCAGCCTCCAGCACAGCCACCCTCGGGGCTGTGAAGGTGCAGTGGTGACTGCCCATGGGTGGGGACCTCAGTTCCACTGTTGCCATCTGTGGGCTTATGGGTTTGTGAATTCCAAACATCCTTCCCCGTCAATGGTGTTCACCCACCCCATGTGTCATATTCCGCCCCGTATGTGTCTTGTTTGTCTTGTCTGTTTACCTCCCCAACCTACCTCCCCAAATATACCTTCTTCCCCTACCCCACATTCCACTCTCACCTGAAAAAAAATGGGCAATCTGCTCCCATAAAAAAATTACGCCCCATACATAGTTGCCCATTTTGCACACATGTCCACTGGACACATAAACTGAAATTTAATTGGCAGTACAACATACTTCATTGTAGTCACCCCTCTCTCAGGGGTGGAAGGTTTCAAATTTCCCTCCAAATTTCTAATATATGCACAGCTGTTGCTGTTAAAGAAATGGGCAGCTATGGACCTTCCCTACACCTGTTCTGCACATCCCTAGCTGTTTTACCTACTGTCTTTCCCTCTTTGTGCCCCTTTTTCACCACTGTCCTATCTCCCCATTTTCCTTTTTTTCAAAGAAATGAGCATGGGGGTTAGTGGGAGTAAGCACTTTTAAGCAGTAGTTAGCGGGTTTGCGAGAGTGTGCACTTGTGTGTGCTTAGCTAAGTATTGCTAAGCGTCGCGCAAACCCACACAAGCCCACTTACAACTGCTTAAAAGTGCCTTAGTCACCCTGCATGTGAGGGCCCTTGTTCTGCTCAGCAGCAAAATAAAACACCACTGTCAGTCTCGAACCCCGGACCTTGTACACACTAGACTGCATGAAGTACCACTAAGCCACAGTAGATAGACAGCAGGCTGTTGCTGAAATATATATATCATGCATCAGAATGAGTGAATGTAAAGGAAAGATAGCAATGCCATAACACAAAACCTGTTCTGTGGAACTTTACCAGCAGTTGTTGTGGAATTGCATTACATGACTGTGATAACAGAACCAGCCATTCTAGCAGTAAATAATGTTACAGCAGCACTTTACAATCCCCACACAGTATCATAGCAGGACAATCCCCACCCAAATGTACAAAATACCTGTGTGTTCAAGGTCCAGCAAGGATGTAGGTAGGCATACTCAGTACTGGAATTGTCCAGCTCTCATGAGCATCCTGTGCTAATGTCAACAAAAAAAAACACAAACTGTGCAGAAGTGAGTACATTAATATCCACAGTATAGCAGTTCACAAACAGTTCATGTGCCAAATGAAAACATCTCAATAACAACGTATGTATGACAGCTAATTGTATAAGTAGAAAAGAAACTACATACTCCCATGTATCTTGTGTTAGCATTTGTAAGGGTGAGTACAATTCTACACTGACAACTGTGTACTGGAAGTGGCAACATTCAGGTCTGAGTACAACATTCAAATCACTGGCTACATCCCTAGCATCAGATACAAGAAGTATACCAACCTTCTGACTTACACAACGGTGGCCACAGCAAACAAGCATGGTCCCCACTTTGGAAAGCTGAAAGGGCTATGCCTACCTCACTTAGCAATTTATAGCATTGGGTTGCTATGACAGTGAGTACTGCAAGTACCACACAGCAGGCTGCATGCAATTGCCAAATGGTGGCCAACAATTGGTGCAGAGGCCATCACATGCACATGTGCAGATACCTATAAAAGCAGGCTGTACTTGCTGTCCACAAATGCAATCATTTCATTGCAGGTACGGAGAGAGAGAGAGAGAGCGAGAGAGAGACACACAGACAACAGCAACAGAAAAAAAAAAACAAAAGATATAAAAGAAAATATATTGAAAAAAATAATATATTGGAAAAAAAAGATATAAAAAAAAATATTGAAAAATAAAAAAATATATTGAAAAAAAGATATAAAAAAAATTACAAAACACACGGAACTGACAAATACAAACACATACAAAGGAAAGGTATGCAACAGATATGTATTTACTGGCATGTAGCAGATGTTTTTGAAGAGTATTCTACATAGTTTGAATCATCCATATGTGGCAGCAGTAAGTATCTATGCACAGATGCCCTGCATAACTACTGCCATGGAGAAATCAGTGTGTAGCTGTGTGCAGTGGGATATGACTGTGACATATGTAGTTCAGCATTAAATGTCAAACATCTGATCCATGTTATCTATGTTCTGTACAGTAGTGTGCACAATGTCTGTTTGGGAGAGTAGCACATACAGTTATATAAACATGGATGTGACAGAGTAACAAATGCATGATAGTCATATTAACATGTAGCTTAGCACTGGCAACAGCTGTACCAGGCTAGTATGCTAATCTAGCATTTGCAGCTATATATACACCCTCTAATATTACTGTGTGCTCACATGTGACACCTGTTCATGTTGCAGCAAGGCCCAACAGGTCAGCCGTGAGGTACACGGACTTACAACAGTGTGGTCCTTGTGTGTGTATGGCACACACATACGGAGAGATCTGTCTGTGTCAGATATATTAGCATCTGTACATGTGCATAGAGCAAGGGACATACTGCAACTGTTTGTGAAAGGTGGACATATATGAAGGTTGTTATGTGCATATTTCTATGTAGGTTGTAGTGTGTGGCAAACAAGACAGCATACAGTGCTGGTATATGACATGTGGTGGTTAAATGCTGTGGTTATAATTCATCAGGTTTGCACAGTTGTAGCCAGTGAGACCTGCTAAAGCTACATGGGCTGAGAACACCTTCAATGCATTCCGCATAACACTGTGCAATATTATGACATAACTGTATACCTCACAACCTTCGCATAATTGATATTCCCACCATGAAAGGTGGACTGTATATGTGCCTATATATATATCTATATGTACACCAATGGATGTTTATATGTATGTGGGTGTATGTATATATATATATATATATATATATATATATATATATATATATATATATATATATATATATATATATATAGAGAGAGAGAGAGAGGGTCATATTTACTGCAACAGATGCCTGGTGACAAAGCCATGGACTCAAGCTCAATGTTGACACTGCATTGGCATCCCTTCTTGCAAAAACTCTGTACCCATTAACTACCACATAGGTGGTAGTCTACTTAACACCGAAGGTGTGATAAGAGACCATGGGACACAGGTGGACAGTAGTCTCCCCTTTGATAATCCTAGTGCCACACTAGTCATGTAATCTGTCTACATGGCACATGTCATCACAAAAGGTGTGTCATCCAGGGAAATATAGGTCAGTGTTCCCCTCTACTCAACACACATAAAACCCATTATAGAGTACAATGCCCCATGTGGTATGTACCTCACAAGACATCTACAGCAACTGGAAAGGACACAGACATACCTCACAAAGAGTAATACCGGCCTCAAACAGATGCCCTATGCAGAATTTCTCACAAAACCACAACTAGACTGTGTTGCATACCGCCTACCCAGAGGTGACCTCTGCCTAACATACCAAGCTATGTCAAACCTAGAGCTGTTGGACATGCTCCACGTAAACAGATCACAATCCCTATGAGCTACATGCTCTAGGGACCTAAACCTTGTGACCTCAATAAACAGCACATGCTGGAGGGATAGATTCCTATCTCAGAGACATCCCATACTCTGGAACAAACCACCTATCAATAGCAAACAAAGCTCCTAATTAGCAGTCATCATAAATAATCCTGATGATTGTATGGGAGATAGGAAATACACCTCGGGAATTACCTCTGTGGCTCTGCTTGACAGGGACACATGAAATGAAATTACCTGTGTGTCAAAGGCCAGGGTAGCGTATGGCTAGACATCTATAGGCCCTAGGGCCAATAGCCTATTACCTACCTATGAACTGATGCACACCCACATGTACTTGTTGCAATAATTGCTATGTGAGGTTGACTGAGTGTGATGGTGAATGTGTTGGTGAATGTGTCAGAGTTCTGTATATGTGTGATAGCTTAGTGGGAAACTGTTTTTGTCATGGTATTATGTGTCTTAGCTGTGATTCCCAGCAAAAGATGTGTATGGTATTGCTAGGCAGAAAAAGCAGTATGCCATACGGTCTGACGTAGTCCCTTGGTTTCGAATGGGGTGTCCCATTGTAGGCTACAGCAGTACATGTATGCTTATTGAGTGTTACTGCTGGTGAATCCAACTCCTGTATGAACTGTAGTACTATCTGAAGCTGTATGCCTAAACAGCACACTATGGTGTATGTCCACATTTCTTGGAACCACTGTTTTGTGTGTTCCCTGTAGTCCTCACAGATTACATACCTCAGGCATAAGGTTTTGTAACTACTGACACACAGTACTGTATGGTACACAGGTAAAGGTCATATGGGTTGCCATACCTTTGTGTCTGGTATGTATGTCTGATGTGTGTGTGGGTATGCCTGTACCATGGCCTTGGTCATATGTGTGTTACATGATATAAGTGCGTATCTAGCAACATGTATAGTCTAGTACAACAGTATGACACCTATATTAATGAATGTGCACATATGTTAGGCAGGGGTTTGCCATCAACGACTAGTGTGGTATACTAGTAATACTGTAACTGGACTTTACAATCACTGCAATGGATTACATGTTTCTATATGCATTAGCTTGATATATACTTCCTGTGGCTAGGTGGTGCATTGTGTCACATACAGTGTGCCATGTACTGTTGTATAGTCTTACATACTGGTTTATCTTTGTTGCTGTGCAAAACATGGTTTGATATATAGAGTGTGCCAGGCACTGTCAGACAGTTGTGGGTTGAGCACTGATATGTGGTATTGAAAATGTGTATCCTCTGACAGCCAATAGGTTGGTATATATGGCAGTTAACTGATATCTGTACTTTAGAATTTTAAGTGTGCCACATGACTTGCTCACACATATTGTTTCATTGTCTTCCATGGTCATGGCCCACCATCGTAATCCCTCATATAGCCCAGCAGAGGAGGAACAGATTACAACCAGCTTGGTTCAGCACTACGCCCTGCTGTTCTCAAGAACCAGCCAGGACCAGCATGAGCGGACTGCACTGTGGCAAGATCTTATCCGTAGTGTAAATGACATAGGCATGCATAACCGGGCATATGAGCAGGTACGCCATCACTGCAGTGATTTAATTAGACATGTCCGGCAGCATTCATCTGATATCTGTAGACAACAGCTTGCCACAGGTGGTGGGGTAGCCATCCACCCCCCCTCACCAGAGTGGAGGAGCTGCTCCTGAGCCAGGTGTCTCCTGGCCAACAACAACAACAACTAACATGTATCATCATGGAGGCCGGAGCCACCCAGCAAGTTGACACAGAGTGTTCAGGTAACATGGCATAGCTGTAGACAACTGTTACCTCTACTGGTAGATCATGCTTATGTGAGATGTGTACTGTGTAGATAGAAGATGTGGTGCCTAGTGTTGTGCAATACTAATAATTAGGAATATAATCTGTAGGCCTGTGACTGTCAACCGTTGTACTACTGTAAGATTGCAAACACACAGTAGCAATGCCAGAGTTGTTGCCACTGACAAACTGTCTCATATCCTTGTAGGTCCCTCTGGGGTGACAGCAAGGCAGCAGACCCATGCTGGTGAGTGTGTTCTACATTTAATTTTGCTAATTAAATGTGCATGTCATAGGTGAGGTGTAGGCCATGTACACGTAACACACCTGCGCATAATGCATGCTGTGCATGTTTGCTGTGAGACTATGCACATCTCAGTAACGTGAGTAGCTGCCTCAAACACATGCAATACACAGAGCATCCCACACAATTGTGGCAACACTGTAGTGGACATTGGATAGGCAGAGTCGATGCACATGCACACAACATACACAACTGTGTCATGTGCAGTACACGTTAACATGCTAAACGTGGCGTATTCAGACACCCGCTGTAAGGTCACACTCCAGTATCCCAAATGTCATCCACACAGCACACATAATATACCTGAGGGGTAGAGGCCTCTCATGTGGCTGTGCGACACTCTTCAACACATAACACATTCATGTTAGGCAATGCCCCCTATTGGGCACCTTACAAACCCATGTAACAACTGGCTGTGAAATGGTGAATGTAGCCATGGTACTGCAGTTCAGGTACAGCATGCTATGTGCCAGTCTGGCACACATTAGTAGCCTTGAGTGACCGCATGATGCTGCATGATGATGGCTCATGGTACTACACCCGATCCAGTTATAGTGACCACAGTACTAAACATAGCATTAATTGCTATGCACCTCAATGTTGTGTGTGTGCAAACATATGCAGCTATACACAATATGCATAGCAATCACCATTTGTACAAAGTGACACACATATGTCTTGTAATGCTATTGAGTGTATAGGTCACATGACACACATTGTGTATGTGTGATGTTTAATGTTGCAGTTGTGTTGTAGCATGCCATGTCATGGCTGGCACTGGCATGTCCACAATATGTCCTACACTCACCATAACCACTGTACAATGGCTATGTTGAGCAATGGTATTCCATCAGGTATACATGCACCACTCATCCTGTGTGTATACATAGCATGCATGTGCTAAACCTGTGTCCACAATTATCTGCTAAAGACACATATGCTCTAATCAGAAATGGATATATATGTGACACACAGATACACATCCAGCCATGGTATGTATACCTGTGAGTGATGGTGCACAGGACACTGCAGAGCTTTTAATACTTGCACAGCAATGTTGTGTCCATGTACACATTGCATTCCAGGGTGAGGCCAATCACTAAACAACAACACACATGCATCAAAGCCATGTATACTGTTATTAGCAAGGGATGTCTACACTTGCACTGCATGATATTGAGCAACATACGTCCTGCATGCTGACACATGTGATATAACTGTTTGGCTTGTGATCCTGTACCCCAGCATCACTCGTTATTGAATATGTTCTGGATTGCTGGTGGTATGTGTGGGTGTGTGTGTCTGTTTTAGTGAGCAGTGTATTTGTGTGCATGTGTGCATGTGTTCATGTGTGCATGTGTGCATGTGTTCATGTGTGCATGTGCTCATGTGTTCATGTGTGCATGTGTGCATGTGTTCATGTGTTCATGTGTTCATGTGTGCATGTGTGCATGTGTGCATGTGTGCATGTGTGCATGTGTGCATGTGTTCATGTGTGCATGTGTTCATGTGTGCATGTGTGCCGACATCATGTACAGGTCGTAAAGTGTGTTTCCTGTCTTCCTCTCACAGGTGCTGAGTTTGGCCTGGTTCACTGCAGCAGGGAAACTGATGTCACTGAGCAAAATAGTGATAATGAGGATAGGTGTGCTGAGGCACAGGCATGTTTGCCAGGGTCTGTCATTGGGCCACCAATCGACAGTACACAAGTGTCCACCCCATCCATGCACACAGTCATACTGCAAATACATCCATCACCAATGCCCTTAGCTGAGGGACAGTGTACAGTTGGCATTGGCTAGGACAGTGTGGTGTCTATGGCACATGCATCCCGACACAGCAGCCATACCCAGATGTCTGGAAGGGTACTACATAGGCAGATGTCCAGGGGTTCTCATCGGAGCACTGCTGCTCATCATGCCACTGGCAGATGTGCCACAGGTCTTACAACCTCACGCATGTTCCAGGCTGTCATGGAGGCACAGGCACGTATGGAACAGTACACCAGACAGGGACTAAGGGCCCAGAGGGCACATAACACTGCTGTAATTGACAGTATCTGTGACCTAGCAGGTGCCATCCATAATTACACTGAGGTCACTGATAGATGTTGGGGTGAGACATTAGATGTCCTCCGCAATGTCATGTCCATGTGTCAGGACAGTGCGGGATGGTTGAGTCATCAGCGTGGATGTATGCCAGCAACATCAGCAGCTGGCAGTTGCCGCTGATGTCCCTCAAGTCACAGCCGCTCCTGTAGTGACAGTACCAGCCCCAGCAATGTTGGGGGTGGGCTGTCCATAGAATGTCCTAGGAAGGCCATGTGCACGTGGCTCTGGACAGTCCCAGCAGGGACCTGGGTCCAGTGTACATCCATCTACCTCTGGGGATAGTACCCAGTCTGGCTTAGTACCTGAAACTGTCAGTAGCACCCCTGCCAGGCACAGGTACCATATCCGTGGCCAGAGACGGTGATCTGTAAAGCCTGGCAGGTGCAGTCTGTGGCTGTCCCACAAATAGCTGTATATGGCAGCCACATGGTGGAACTGTGTGCATGCAGACACACACACACATAAACCAGATACCTAGGGCTAACACATACCCGCACACATTACACCAACGTTGGCCCATAGCAGTACTCTTGGCCCTCACACACACACACACATGTTGATTGTATGGCTCACTGTAAGCCTCTGGCAAACCAACAACACACCCTGTGCATATGATGAAACCTGTGCCACCTCCTGTGATCTGTAACATTGATGCAGGAACAGGCTACCATGGTGCTGATGCACAGGGTGACTTTATAGCAGTATAGCAATGCTAGCATGTTGTCAGCAGTAGAGTGTAATGATATGCTTGAAGATGTAGCTGAGCAGGCATGATGCATTAAAGCTATGATTGTCAATGTAGTATTGTTTACACCAGGGTTAGTTCCAATAGTGTATTGTACACCCACGCGCCACTTGGCTGATGTGTGTAGTATTGGCAGCATGTGTTAGAGAGTGCACAGTATATGTGGGATGTGTGTAGCACAGATTTGAAGGTGTACATTTGTGAACATGGTGGAGGTGCACTGTCTGCATGTACATGCATAGTGGACACATGGGCAGGGTGACATGCCCTATATTACACAGTAACACTCCATAGTTTCTATTGGTGGCCAGTATGCATTGTACTACACACATTTCGGAACTTGACTACACATGTGTGTATGACATGGTTTGACACTGTGCTGTGGGTGATACTGTTACTATCTGTCATTGTTTTGCATTCTGGTAGTATACATAACTTCAACAGCCTGACCATAACCAATCGTTAGATGATGTCTTGACAACTGACACACAGATGTAGGACACACAGTAACATTTGCATCCTTCAGGTACAACACTATGACAGTAACCAGTGGTATTCACCTACACCCATTACTGAGACCACTCCTGTTTGGCATATAGTTCTCTTAGGTACAAGCAATCACAGTAGGGATATGTCCGTCCATGTCTAGTAATGCATACTGTGGCCTATAATGCATTCTCCAGATGACATACACATCCTCCACAAGGGTATCATACCTGTTGTCAAACCCATGCTGTAAAGCTATAAGCCAACCAAAGCATAGTCATCCACCTTTACAGAACATAGTATCTCCACAGTACCACATAGGTAGTAGCCATCAGCATGAAGAACAGGTAATGATGTGTACATGCAACCAAGTGTTACGCCATCTCTCCTTTGATAATCACATTTCCAAAGGTATTTTGAAATCCCTCGGTGGATCACATAAGCAATAAGGGGTCTGCATGCATATCCACAAAGGTTGTTGTACACCTATAATGAATAGCCATAATTGACAGACTTCGCTGCGTTTGAACAGGTCTGACATATACCTCAGCCATAAACCCTCACTCACACAATTCAATAGAAACCGTAATGAGTGTGTGTGACATGGATGACTTAGGCCAGGGATCACTGCAGTGGCTGGCCTTGTCACAAGCATACGATGTGACCTAAGGTCTGGAAAGCAGCAGCACACTCTGGCAAAGATGACAGATGTGTTCTTGGAAAAAGCAGGGTTCCCACACATGCAATAATTGAGGTCACATGTACGCATATGTATTTGCCACACAGCTACCTCACATGTGCAATGCACATACTGTTGTCATACTGATATGTCATACAGTAGTAAAAGCAAAACCCACAACACATTGACTAACTGCGTCATACACATAGAGCACACACACACACACACACACTCGCCAAGTGCAGGATTCAAACCTCTACCTAACTACTTCATGATACCAGAGAAGTACGCATTAACAAGACATGCTATACACACTACTGTGAGTTCGCTTTTCCACAGGTATATTTGTAGGATGGTGACATCATCAGACTTGATAAAGATTAGTATACCACTTTTAAGGTGTTTTACTACTCTCCAAAAGCATTGCTCCTCTCCAAGGAGATCACTCACAAATAGACACCCACCCACACACGCTTGACAACTGCAGGATTCAAACCCCTAACTAATTGGGTTATGATACTACAAGAGTACGCATTTACACGACGCACTATACACATTACTATGAGTTCTCATTTCCACAGGTATATTTGTAGGATGGTGACATCATCAGACAACAAAGATTAGTATACCACTTTTAAGGTGTTTTACTACTCTTCAAAAGGGTTTCTCCTCTCCAAGAAGATCACACACACACACTTGTCAAGTGCAGGATTCAAACTCCTACCTAACTGGTTTATGATACAATAGGAGTACACATTTACACAACGTGCTATACACATTACTGTGAGTGCTCTTTTCCACAGGTTTATTTGTAGGATGGTGACATCATCAGACCTGACAAAGATTAGTATACCACTTTTAAGGTGTTTGTGTACTCTCCAAAAAGATTGCTCCTCTCAAAGGAGATCACACACAAACACTTGTCAAGTGCAGGATTCAAACCACTACCTAATGACTTCATGATATTAGAGGGGCACGCATTAACACAACATGTTATACACATTACTTTGAGCTCTTTTTTCCACAGGTATATTTGTAGGATGATGACATCATCAGACTTGACAAAGGTTAGCATACCACCTTTAGGGTGTTTCACTACTCTCCAAAAAGGTTGCTTCTCTCCAAGGAGATCACACATAAACAGACACACACTTGTCAAGTACAGGATTCAAACCCCTACCTAACTGGTTTATGATACTACAGGAGTACACATTTACATGACACACTATACACATTAGTACGAGTTCTCTTTTCCACAGGTATATTTGTAGGATGGTGACATCATCAGACTTGACAAAGGTTAGTATACCACCTTTAGGGTGTTATACTACTCTCCAAAAAGGTTGCTCCTCTCCAAGGAGATAATACACACACACACATGTCAAGTGCAGGATTCAAACCCCTACCTAACTGGTTTATGATACTACAGGTGTACGCATTTACACGACGCACTACACACATTACTGTGAGTTCTCCTTTCCACAGGTATATTTGTAGGATGGTGACATCATCAGACTAGACAAAGTGGGTTACATTAGGTGACATTAGGTGGACTACATAGAAGGAATGTCTAAACACTTTGGCCATGTCATCATCAAAGGAGAGTTTACTATCTGTGTAAACCAAACAAAAAACCAAACTAAGAAACTATAAAACGGTCACAGAACAAAAACAAGAGCGAACCTGAGTAAAAATCACTAAATCAACTGTTATTTATTTGAAGCACATTTTAAATTGATATTATATGCATACATATGTAGGTATAATATTTTAGTTTTAGGTTAGTTACTATTGAGTGTTAGCTTATATATACATATTTTTACAGCAAAGAGTTATTATATGTCACTTTGAACTATTTATATATCTGTAGCTTTAAGAAAAAGAAAGGCGGGTTATTTGAAAGTTTAATTGAAAACTTGATTGTTTGGTCTATATAAACCTGACTTGTGTATTTTAATAGTTTTTCTGATGAAGTGTGCTCATCGAGTGCACGAAAAGCGCTTCAAATAAATAACAGTCGATTTAGTGATTTTTACGCAGGTTCGCTCTTGTTTTTGTTCTGTGACCGTTTTATAGTTTCTTAGAGTTTACTATCAACCTGTGTCCCCAGGGCCTTAATGACTTTCTCCGTACATACTGGAGTACCACCTATGTGGTAATTTGTTTGCACTTTGTTTTAGCCAAAGGGGATGACTATGCATTCTTTGGCATTCTGCTTGAGGCATTGTTTTGACACCAGGTATCTGTCTCTGTAAGACCCTTCTGGAGGATGTGTGTGTCAGCCGTAGAGTTGATTATGGACCACAGTTAGCAGTCATCTGCAAACCTGTTCAGCCATACTCCTGCCGTGCTTGCCTGCACCTCTGAGCAGTATCAACTGAACAGGTGGGATCCCAGGACCAAGACCTGTGGGATGCAATTTGTGACTGGCTTAGAGTCGGACATGGCACAGACAACTCTGAACATGTGTGTTTGATCTGTGAGCCACTTGGCCACCCATCCTGTGACATAGCTGTTAATGTTCATGCTGATAAGCTTGTCCATGATGACAGAGTGGGGAATGGTGTAGAAAGTCCTTAGTGAGGTCCAGGTGGGCTGTGTGGACTATTTTCACCTCCATCTATGTCCCTGGTAACTGTTTGAAATAAGTCAACTATATTTAGGAGGCAGGATCTGCCTTTAACAAGGCGAGGTTGTGTAGAGTCCAGTGTCTGGAGGTCCCCAATGTCTCTGTTTATGGGTTCCATGACAATTTGCTCAATTGCTTTGTAGACCAGGCTGAGTAGACATATAGGGCAATGGTTTCCAGGTTCTATTGTGGCACCCCCTTTGTGGAGCTGGATGTCTGTTAGTGTATGCCATTCTTTGGGTACATAGCCTGTGGTATGATTGAGTCTGGACAGTGAATGTAGGTGAGGGCATAGTTCCTTTTGGGCCTAGTGTAAGACGTAGCCTGGGACAACATCCAGTCCCATTGATGCTGTGTTCTTAGCTTTGGAGAGGGCTGTCTTTACCTGCACATCCATGTAGGCTGGGGCTCTGCATCCTTCTGTGATGGACACAGGCCCTTTTGTGGGTGATGGGGGAAAGTTTACACTGAACTTGTCCCCCAGGATGTGGGCAATGAAAGTTGGTTCAGTGTATTTCTTGCCATTTGTCAGTAGCTGACAGCATATTTGGAAGTTGATACCTACATGCCTGGTATAGCTACGGAAGGCTTTGTGGTTGTTATTCTTACATTCCTTGGCAATTTGTCTTTAGAAACTGTTATCAGCGATCATTGTTTCTTCCTAATAATGATCAGTGATGCCTTTCCTTTAGTGAAGTTAGCTCTATCATGTGTTAGTTTCCTCCTTCTGTTGTCTAGCTTATTTATGGGCAACGACCACCAGATTGTTTTCTTATTTTTGGAGGAGTGCATCTTGGTTTTATTTGTGATGTCTTGATCCATGCATCCCTGTAGATGCTCATAGGATGCACTTGTAAATGATTTGGCAGATTGTATACCATTATTCTATGGCAAGAGGGTTTTGGAACTTTCCACTTTGGTCTTGGGAAGTGTGCAGTTTGCTTTTGAAAATGTCTTCACAGTGGTTTCATTGACTGGGTGGGGCGGGATGTGGATGTCCAGTGTGATTACTTTATGATCTGATATTACCAGTGAGGGGTTTATCTCTGTTGTGGAACACTGGTACCCCATGTTGGTGATGATCATGTCCAGCATGTTGTCACCTCTAGTGGGCGTGATGACCAGCTGTTCCAGGGTGTTAGAGTTTTTAAACTCTAGGAAACATTGGGCAAATGACGTTGTACATGAGTAATTCTCCCACTCAATGTTTGGGTAGTTGTAATCTCCTCATATAACAGTGTTTGATAGGACCTTTATATTTTCCACTGTTCTCAGGAATTCTGAGTGAGGTTCCTGAGACAAGGTAGGTGATCTGTAGCAGGCTACAATCTGATGAGCAGCTTTGCCCAATGTTAGTTGCACCTGCATGGTCTCCAAGGCCTCATGCTGTGCCACTAACCTGAAGGTGCGGGTATCCATAAGGTAAATGGGTACACCCCTTCCTTTTGTATTTCACTCGTGGTTTTGGGTACAAAGGTCAGAGGTATTGTGAGTGTTTTACATGGAGCATGTCCAACAGCTCTGTGTTTGACATAGCTTTGTATGTTAGGCAGTGAACACCTCTGAGTAAGTGATATGCAAGGGAGTATGGATGGAGCATTTTGAGATGGTCTGTGTGTAGCATGTATTTCAGGCCGCTAATGCTCTTTGTGATGTATTGCTGCTGGCTTTCCAGTTGTTGTAGTTGTCTTGTGAGGTACATAGCAAAAGTGGCATTGTACTCTATTATAGTTCTAATGAGTGATGAGTAGAGGGGAACAATGTCCTCTTCTATTCTGCATGAGACACATTTTGTGATGAGGTGTGCCACACAGGAGGGTTTCCTGACTACTGTGGGGATGTGATTATCACAGTTGTGTCCACTGTCCACCTGTGACCCAAGGTCTCTTGTTACACTTTCAGTGTTAAGTATACTACCGCCTATGTTGTAGTTCATGGCTACAGAGCTTTTAACAAAGGGGATGACAATGCACCTTTTGGCATTGAGCTAGAGCCCATGGCTTTGACAACAGCCATCTGTCTCAGTGAGGCCCTTTTGTAGGATGTCCACATCTTTAGTGTTTACAATTATGGCTCCTAGTTTGCAGTCCTCTGGAAACTTCAGTAGCCACAGACCTTCCATGTTAAAGTTTACTTCAGGGAAGTAGATACTAAACAGGACAAGACCCAGGACTGGACCCTGTAGTACTGCACTCGTCACTGGTCCAAAGTCATACTTGGAGTCTGCTACTTTCACAGTGTGTGTTCTGTCAGTAGGCCTGTTGACAACCCATCTTGTGACATAGCAATTTATACCTAGTTTAGTGGGTTTATCTATAATTCCAGAGTGTGGGGTGGTGTTGTAAGCTGTGGCAGGCTCTACATTGGCTGTGCGAACCAACTTACCCTTGTCTACGGTTCTGGTGACTGCTTCAATGTCATCTATCAGGTTTAGGAGACATGATCTGCATTTTACAAACCCAACATGGTTGTGGTCCAGGGTTTGGGGATTACCAATGTAATTTTTTATAAGTTGTATGATGATACATTCCATGGCCTTGAAGACTGGGCTCATCAGGCTAATGGGGCGCTAGTTCCTGGGGTCCATGGTGTCTCCACCCTTATGTAGTGGTATAACCGTCACTGTGCACCATTCAGCAGGCACAAAGCATGAGGTGAGGCTATGACTGCACATGGTACGTCAGTGTGGTGCCTGTTCATTCTGTGGTTTGTGTAGAACACAGCCTGGGAAGTTATCTGGTCCCATGGCTGCTGTGATACTGGCTTTGGAGAGTGTTTTTTACCTGTGCAGCCGTGATGACAGCAACTTTGCAGTCTTCCATTATAGAGATGTGCTCTTTCATGGGTGAGAGGTGGGTAAAGTTAACACTGATCCTATCTGCCACGATGTTGGCAATATCAGTTGGGTCTGTATATTTAGTACCATTGAGCTTTAACTCAGAACAGATCTGAGTGTAGCCATGCCATGGACCTGTCTGTTGGGCAGAGATCTCCTGAGTAGACAGTATGCAACAGAGTACAGATTGGGTTACATTCAGTCTTGTTGCATGGGGCAACTGTTTGAGGCCAGTAATCCTCTTGTTAGGGTACTTCAGTGGTCTTTCTGGCTGCTGAACGTGCCTAGTCAGATTCATCACAAGTGTGTTGTGGTACTCTCTGACGGGTCTGATGACTGATGAGTAGTGGGAACCTCCTTTGACCTACATGCACAGACCTTGGAAGTTTGTGTGAACACATAGCATGATTTTCTGACAACTTTGTGAATGTGTTTCTGGAAGTAGAGATGACTATCCACATTTGTCCATAGATCCCTTATTATCACCTCCGTATTTAGCCTAAGTGTGTGAGCATGCCCAGTATGACCTTTCAGTATGTTGTTGCCTGACATTTGCTTCGTTTATTTAAGTGTGTGAGCATGCCCAGTATGACCATTCAGTGTGATGCTGAATGAAATCCACTACATTTGTTGGAGTGTGTGAGCACACCCGGTATAGACATTTATACTATATGTGTATGGAAAATCAAGTTGTATTTTTACAGCAGGGCTCACCTTTGTGTCATAGATCAACAGGGATCCTGCTGTGCCTGCAGGGCTTCCATGAGACACTTTGCATAGACTTATCAACATTTCTACATACAGGGGGGGCAGCTATTCTTTGTACATTTCTACCCGGGGGCACACCTGATTGTTACTGAGGTGTACATAGGATGAGAGGTTCACCTGATACTTATACACATTTGCTATGCCTGCACTGCTATGTACAGTACACCATTTCAGTCTGTACTGTTGCCTATCATACTGGCTTGAGGCATACTACTGTACTACACATCTTAGCCTCCAATGTCATGTATATTAGATTGTGACTTCATAGCCTACACAACCCACATCAGACCGCCTGGCCTGATGTTCTCTGTCTGCATAGGCCTGTGGGGGAGGTTACCCATATGCCTCTTTAGGGCCATGTTACAGCATTTCTTTGTGTTTGCATTAGTGTACAATTGTCCTGCTGTGTCTGCGCCACTGAAATGCTATCATGGCTTAGTGGTTCAGTACTGTGAATATAGTGCACAGTATCCTGGGTTTGAGCCCTGTCACTGCTTTTTATTTTCATGCTGGGCAGACCAGACTGCTTAAGGGACAGTAAAGCAAATATGAGCATGTTTACCTGACTTTGCTCAACTTTGCCCGACCTTGCCCAACATTGCTCAACGTTGCCTGACTTTGTGCTAGTTAGCATGGGCAATTTTGTTTACATATACTAAATAGTGGTAAAAGCTGCTTAGCACTGCTTTATATTGCTTAAAACATGGCAATCATGCCTCAGGTGGTGCTGCAAGGCTGCCTATGTCGGATGTACATACTACACTCCCTATACATGTTTGGAAACAGGTAGTGCAAAGCTAGGCATCCCTTTTATTTTATGTGCGAGTCAGAGAGAGGCATCATTTCCAGGGTTCCTACTGAGCCAGTGTATGTGCTATGCATTGCCTCTTTGCCAAGGCCAAGGCATACTGGGCATGCCTCCTTCTGCCTATTGGGACAGGCTCAGGTTGTTCCTCCTCCAAGTCATGCTGTGCCTGTGCAGGCCTTGGCAATGGTGGGGGGCTGTTTGGCCCTGCCCCATGCTGTTCCTGCTGCAGCTGTTTTTGCAGGATCATACTGTGTAGCATGGCATATACCATGACAATTTAGGTACATGTAGTTGGTGAGTACTGCAAGGCTCCACCAGATGTGTCCAGGCACCGGAACCGTGATGTGAGCATCCCAAACACACGCTCGATTGCATTTCGTCTTTGTGCATGTGCCTCATTATGGAGTTCTTGTTCAGGTGTTTGTGCATTTCTGATGGGTGTCATCAGCCAGGGCTCCAGTGCGTATCCAGCATCCCCCACTAGGTGATTGTCAGGGATGTCCCCATTGGCAAATGTCTGGTACAGCTGCATCAGATGCCAGATATGGGAATCATGGTAGCTTCCAGGGCAGCCAGCACACACATTCAGTATTATGCCCTGGGCATCACACATGACCTGGCAGTTGATGGAGTGAAAGCCCTTGCGGTTGATGTAGGCCCTACCCTGCTCACCGGCTGGTGCTTTGATGTGTATGTGCGTGGAGTCAATTGCGCCCACTACCTCAGGGTATTCCGCTTATTGCTGGCCAATACCTCACGGGAATTGAGGAAATATACATGATCACCGACATGTGCTGACATGGCATTCAGGAACTGGTGCAGTACCCTGGATGCTGATGCCTGTGAAATCCCCATCATATCACCAGTTGGTCTCTGGAAGTTACCTGTTGCTAGTATTCTTAGGCCAACACATACCTTGGTTTCCACTGGGATGGTTTCCCCTCTGTTGGTTCTGTGTGTGAAGCGTGGCCTGCACAGCTCAACAATTTGCTGCAGGAGGTCTCTGTCCACCCTATAGCACTCCACTATCTCCAACTCATGTAGCCCCTGGTAGGTTACCCTGGGTCTCTACACTCTTCTCCATCTCCTCACTGTGGGTTGCTCAGCAGCATTCGCAATGGCACCACCCTCAGCATCTTGCACATGTTGCCTTATAATAGCAATGGCAGCCCCTAACATTTTCTTGTCTCAGTTAAGCTTTTTAAGTTTTCACTTCTCTTTGTAGACTGCAGTGTTGCAGTGTTTCTGAGAAAAACATGGGAGAATGTTGTTTGCTGAGTTTTAAATGCTGGGCTGGGCTGGGCTAGTGTACTGCCTGTGTAATTGGCTGATTTTGATTGATTTCACCTGGCAGCTCTGCTAGTTCTCCTTGGTTAACTTCCTACTACTTCTTTTCCTTCCTTTTCACTTTCTGTTTCCACAGGGGGCAGCGACGTGCAAACAAGCGCAAACACGTGCACACGAGTGCACACATGCACACACAGGCTTACACAGGCTTAGGCAGGTGCACATGTGTGCACACAGGCTTAGACAGCCTTACACAGGCTTACATGGGAGCACACACACGCACACAGGCTTAGATGAGTTTACAGGCACGCACACTCGCGCACACAGTGTAAGCATCTTTGCAAGAAACTTTAGTGATATCCATGGCGTACACCTTCGGTTTCTGGGTTTCAGTTAAGACAACTGTAGACATGCCTCTTCCAGTCCTGAGTAACTTACAGCAAACACATGCCACTCGGCTCCAATAAGCTTACAGTTTTTGATACATACCCCCTCATGAAGTCACCTATTTTCTACTCTGTTACTCCCCTAATCCTACTCTTACACTCTAGGGACATGGTTCACATGGCAGGGAAAATTGTGATTCACTATCCTTATCCTCATTTGCATAGGATTGCCTAATGCTTGGTTACATCTCTCAGACTGAGCTTCCCCCCCTTAGCAACCACTACTCAGTAGCCATGTTGTCTTCAGCCTGCCATTCACCTGCATAGCAGAAGAATATTTTTAATAAAATCAACTATGAAATGTGTGGAAAGGTCTCCAACATTTATTTTAAAAGGTTTTATAATTATTTAAGAAATGCTATTTGAGTATGTATTAATTTATATTAATCTATGTTTATTTATTATAAGGTAACAACATGAAAGGAAATTATACTTATAAATATTAATGAGCCCAAAGATGTATGTTGATTTGTGCATTCAAAATTAATTAATGTTTTTCATTGGTTTTTGGCTTTTTATGGAGGTATAAAAGTGATTTGTTTAATTAGAAATAACATCTGATGAAGTCCAGTGGATAGGACGAAAACGCGTGTATTTTTGGAAGAGTGTTACTGTACAGTGTGTTTTAACATTATTATTGTGGTTATTAAAGCTGAGTAAATTCAACGGAGGTCTCACTTCCTTGGGATTTGCACTCCTAGCTGAGTTCTTGATTTTTAATAAAATGCCTATTTTTGGCTTTTTTTTTTCTGGTTTTTAGAGCACTGCACGTTTGCGCAGCGTTGTGCTACACTTAAACATCGGAGATCGGGGGGAAAAATTATTTTGCAACAGATAAAAATGCCAATGGCCTTATATTTGGCCATTGGCATGCTTCCTCAACTGGATGCATCCTTTATTTGGAGCTGTCATAGCTCCGTTTTGCTATTTGCAGAGCGGTACTCCGTTACCAACGGAGTACATTTCTGCAAATAACACTACTCTTACTCGGACAGGTTAGTGTTTCCTGGATCGCAAATTTACCTCATTTGCATAGCTTTCAACAGCAAATAAGGTAATTTGCATAACATAACACTGTCCGAGCAAGAGTAGTTTTAGGAGCTCTCATGCACGCCCCTGCTGGCTGTTCCTGGATCGCTCAGCAGACATATTGGCTGTCTGGAGTCTTACTCTACTCTTAGACTCCGTGCAAGCCTTCGTGAATCCGGCCCGTAAAGACTGTTGTGACAATAAAAGAAAAATGTTTGAAATGATTTGTGAGGCAGGAGATTTTTGATGGAGAATTTTGTTGGGTAGTTTACCAGTGAAAGGCAAAATAAATTATAAGGTGATACAAGAAAGGAAGTGCAATGAATATAATGATGAAGCAACAACAAACCATTGTTATTCTGTGATGTAAAAAGAATTAAATGTTCTGGAGAAAGTTACAAAATGAATATAGAGGAGAAGGATAGGAACATAAACATGGATATGATATTGTATGAAAAGTATAAGAAAGGAAAAATTGATAAGTGGGACAAAATAATTTGTTTATAGCAACATGGGTATTATGGAAAAGAAAATGTGAGGTATTGTGCAATAAAAATAGAGATAATGAGGAGGATGTGTTTATAGAAATAAGATATTTATAATACATTATAGTGATGATAGCGAGAAGGGGTAAATATATATAGCTAACTATGCTAGTCCGGTGCTCACATGTTTATAGTAGGGGCAGTTTTCACTTTTGAACATTCCTTTATTCCTAGGATTGTCTATTCTCCGCTGCTCCAACATGGCTTTTAGATTAATATTAAATAAGATTAACTATAAATAACTAAGTGAATATTGTTAGTGTGAGAACAATGGGACATTGAGCATATTAAAAATGTAAATACTATAGAGCTGGAAGTGTAAGTATTCTAAAAATACAGCTATATAATTAAAGCAACTCCTACTTTTTTGAGTTTTCACTTTATATGAACAGGCCACATGAATAGTGCAAGACATGGAGTCAGATTAAGGTATTGCCTTTCTTGATGAAGTTAAGGTTACAACATTGGTAGAGGGATGCTTGCTTACTTATCACCTGTTACTGATAATGTTGGAAAATGGATTTACAGGTGGGAATGCCCTTCTGTTGTGGCAGATGTTTAAAACATGTGAGACAGTCATATCATAGCAAGAGAAAAAGGAGCAGACAGTTTCCATAACAGCAAGGGTGGTGGTGAAAAGTCACACTATGCAAGAGATGTGTAGAATGTCATTTCCTTATTTGAGAACCATGGATAACATAAATGATGTTGAGAAGAAGGAAATGCAGAAACAAACTGAAATTAAATTGCTTACATACGCAGTGTAACCAGGGCAGGAACTCTTTCAAACAGCAGTTAAAAAGCTGTTATAAAGACTACTGTGTTACCTGTAAGAAGGATAACAATTAAAGGTGTACCACCAAACAACAGGTGCATAATCTGGGACAATGTTGTTGGTCCTCTTGGATTTAAAGTGACAGATGTTAGCACTTGTTACATTTTTTCTGCTCTGTGATGCAAAAGGAATGTGTATGCCATGAAAAGAATATGATTTTAAAGGTCAAAGGTTTAAATATGAGCCAAAAAAGAAGCTTGCTGTACAATTTCATGCATCAGAAATAGATTGTAAAGATTTGACATGTTTTTTCTAGTATGTGTCAAGCTGTTTGGGAGGTTACTAAATTATATGATGATAGAAAATTATGGAATAGTTCTTAGAAGGTTTGGGTAAAATGTAAAGGGTATGTTGGCAAGTTACTACATGTGCCTAGTACGATTCATATTGATGGCAAAAAGGCTTATATCATGTATCAAGGACAGTCAACAATATGCTATATTATGATGAGGAACTCATTTAATAAACAATGTGATTACAGAAAATGCATGCAATGTAGGGAGAGAGGACATGTTATTAAAAAATGTAGAATGTATTGAGGAAAATACCAGAAAGTGGTTCACTTTTGCTTTTATTTTGGTTTGATTATCCACCCCATTGAACAAAAGGAGAAAGGACAAAACGTTCTAGAAACTCAGACTATAACCAATGAAAAGAGTGCAATCACTACATTAAATAAAATGGAGTATGATATTAGGGAAGAAGAAAGTGATGAAAGAGGAGACATTTGATCTAGTAATCCAGGGTCAGCAGATTAAAAGGACAAAGAAAATGTAAAGAATGATTATAACACTGGAGACGTGCAGAAATGAGCATACTAACACCACTAAAATAAGTAGTACAATAGGTAAGACAGTCAGGAAGAGGAAATTAAAATAGGAAGCTGAAGGGACCATGCTGCTATATGTTCTCTGAATGTTAATGATATTGTCAAAGATGCAATAAGATTGACTATCATCACCTTTTGTAAGGGAATTAATGCTGGCATATGATCTTTTTTAGATGTTATGACTCTGGGGCCCTTACAATTCTAGCCAAGAGTTTATCTCCAAAAAGAACCCTCAGTCAGCACCTGTCACCCCTATCATTGAGGGACACAGGTGAAACCCCTGGGACAAATGTTTGGTTTCCCATCCACTCATCAAGATTGTAACTATGTCTGCTACTACTTTCCTAATATGCAAGCTGAGTCCATGCAAATCAGGCATGCATAATGGTGTGCTTCTCTTCCAACAGCTGCAGCTGAACAGGCTCACAATGTCCAGTGTCAAGAAGGGCACCTGGCCAGGATGTGCTGTGAGTGTGGTAAGTATGGATAATGTCTGATAACTGTAGTGCAATAAGCAATAAACAATACCAAACAAACAATACGTTTTAAAGCAGGATTGTGCTTTCATAAGTAATGTCTGCAAATAACTGCAGTAGGGCTGTATTCACTGCATGTGTGTTATAATGTGACTCCAGTCAACTGTACAAATTAAATTAATAAAGAATGCAGATGTAATTGCTTGCTAAAAGTATTGCACAACCCACAGTATGGTTCAGAGCAGTCTTCAGGCCAGTTTGAGTCAAATAGCACCCTCTATTCCTCCCTCTCCAGGAACAAAGTATATGGGTAAGGTAGCCCACGTTCTGGGCAGATATCATATGTATAATTCAGAGATTCTAAAGAACAATAACAATAAAATGTACTGCAGGATTGTGGTTTGATATGTAATGTCTTCAGATAACTGCAGTAGGGCTATATTCATTCCATGTGTGTTCTAATCTGACTGCAGTCAGTTTTTACATTAAGTACACATGTCCCCTGGAGTCACAGCTTTTAGGTTCTACTCCCATGCCAGCCAACTAAGACATGAGCGGCTGTTTAGTTTACTTAATGTACATAAACAGTTCTCTCAACTGTCATGATTTTTCCTAATGTAATGACAACTACCCAACCTGACTGGTTCTTGATTAGCAGATAAATGATTTCCTGGAATGCAATGTATTTGCAAATCCATTTACAGAACACTTTGGTAGTAATGTATGAGCACAGTATGTGAAACAGTTCTGTACAGTTGTGTACCTGCATCTGTTAGTGTTTGGCCATACTGTCCCATGCTAATAGCTTGAGAGGTATGTACGTACAACATCATCTATAGAACAATCGGAGCAACTGCATTCACAAATGACACTGCACACCTGTAGAAGTATCTATTAGTAGTCTTTGTAGTAAGATCATCTGCAAGTTCACTAATTGCATGTTTTTCTCTCTCTCTCCACCCCTTATCTTCTTTAATTTGTTATTGTTATTTATTATTATGATTTCATATTAATATATTCTGTTAAACTAACTGTTATGTTGGCCATATGGGTTATTTCATGCTGCTTTGCTGTTAACATAATTACTGTTATGTTATTTATTGTTGTGTTCCACATAATATACCTTAAAACATATTTGGATTAATCAATATTATGCTCCATTATGTTAATACTAACATTGGTTTGGCTATTACTAATCTTAACTCATATTTATATCTAATTTACTACAGCGCAAAAAGGTAGACCAATTCCAGGTGGTCCACCTACCTTAGCTCCTCTGGCTGTGGCACCGGGGCCCAGCATGTCTGGGCCACAGCCTGGTGGTGCCTGTTCTGCTGTTCTGCTACCCTTGCACTATCTGTGGTATTGGGAGGTTCTGCACCACGGGCCAGGGCTGAGCCCTCCTCTGGGAACAACGGTGGAGGGGTGATTTTTGTCATTTATGATGATATGCCAGGTATAGTGCTCAGGTTACTCTTTCAAACTTTTGAATGTTGCCTGCACTGGATGGAGGGCATGCTCACTACCCTGGTGGGGGAGCCTCACCCTGGACACCAGCCTCCACCACTGCCACCACAGATGCAGTGAAAGAGCAGTGCTGACAGTGCCATGGGTGGGGACTTGAGTCACACTACTCATGGATGCAGCTGAGACTGGGATTCCACAACACACTCCCCATCCAAGCTGTTCACCCCCATCTTGTGTCACACACCAACCCTGTCTGATGTCTTGTCTGTCTTGTCTGTCTGCAAAAGCTTCCTCACTTTCCCAAATTACCCACCCCACACATACCTATGTCCCTTCCCCAACATTCCACTCTCACCTGAAAAAAAAATGGGCACCTGTCCACCCCAAAAAAAAATTGTCCCATATATAGTTCTGCATTTCACACACATCCCCACTGGATACAGATAATTTGGTCCAATTGGCTTGACAATGCAATTATGTTGTCTTCAACCCTCTCTCTGAAGGTGACAGTTCAAATTCATCTGCAAATTCTGTCAAAGTGTACAGTTGTTGCTGTACAAGAAATGGATAGCTATGGTTCTCTCTTACACCCTTCCTGCACATACCTACCTGCCTTTCACTATGTTTTTCCCCTGCTTACACCTCATTTCACCACTGCCCTAGTGCCCCATTTATCTTTTCTTTAAAGATTTTCTGCTCCATGTAGCACATCATGCAGCATCGTTGAGCTCAGCTAAATGGAGCCATAGTGATATATGTGTTTGAAGAGATAATAAATGCGTTCAAAATGTACACCTGTGTCCTATGTCAAACCCAAGACCATCGCACCTGCATTCCAATGCATTAACCTGCTATGCCACACAGCTGTTAATTAAAACAGGTGCTTTAAGTAAAACATAGTAATTGCAAGTTACCATCATTAAGAAGAGCTGCGCATCACACTGTGTCACACAAACTTGCTGATAGAGCAATGGAAAACTGGAAGTGTACCTTGGAGTCTGGTACAGGACTACACTACTAGAAAGCCAGATACAGAGTAATGTATGTAAGTGAGGTCTTTAATAGCAGGTAAATGTGCACTTTTATCAGCAACATTTAAAAATACACCTGTTAAAATATTAATGACAAAATACATGTTCAACAGGGACTCTGGTGGAGAAATACATCCCTATAAAGCTATGCACATAATAATGGATGTACTTGAGGTATGTCACAGCCTGTATTTGTGCACTTACATCTTGACAAATACACCTGCTGTAAAAGTGACTTGGTAACGCAGTCTGTAAATGCTTTATAAACAGGTATTTTTGCCACACATGATCCTGGGTTCAAATACAGTGTTATGTAGCATTTATCAATGATAAATGATTAAATAATACTTAACTATAATAAAAATAATACATAAAGAATAAAGGATAAATCGTTCATTTATCAATGAGTGACTGAGTCATCCACTGTTTATCCACCCAATGCATTTCAAATGCAATGTGTGTTGTTCAGTGATGGCAGTCAAAGGCCTGCAGATAGGAACACAGTTGACATATCCCTATAGCAATACTATTATGTGCATAGAGTGTCAGCTCATGCATTAATATGCATTCACAGAGGATTTTAACTTAAGTAATGCAAAGGAGGCCCACTAATAGAGTGCAGCACACAATCATTTCATAATAATATTACAGAAAAGCACAGCTGCACAACTAACATATAAATATTGAGGTCCTGCTAGCAGCAAGAACTGCCAGCACACATGTTCCAAATGACTACTATTATGTGACACATGGCCTGGCAGTTGCCCAAGTGGTTGGCATAATGGTATATTTACCCCCTGTGCTGTTCAAGGACACAGCAAACATGTTGCCTATTACTCTGTTAATGATACCGTCAGCTGACATACTTACCTTAAACACATACCTCAGTATGCTGTGGGATGGGTTCCCAGATTAATGCTTTGGCTATACGCCAGAGCTGCCAGTGGTCATACCTTTACTCATAACTGCTGTTGTCCTACATATTCTGCAGCCTCTCTCACTATGCTTATTGCCTGCAGCAGTAGCATTGGCTACAGCCTGTAGCCCACACATAAATGTACATTCTGCCTGTGCTCATGTAAAATTTCTACTCAGCATTTCCACCCCATCTTATGAGAAAGTGGATGGATTCTACATTGACACCTTATACCCCATTCAATAGTTGCAGGGGATTGCCTGATTACACTGCAAATCAGCTGTGTATGCTTCAGTTAGCATTACTCCACCACAGACTGGTTCGGGGTCAAGCACATGCTAGTGAGGTACAACTTAAAAAGGAAAACCCCTAGCTAGGGGAATCATTATGTATGACAGTTACTTTGTATGAACTCATTGGCACAATACATATCTATATACCTAAGTCTTTAATTTAATTTAATTAATGTTTAATTGACCATGTGATAGAGCTCATTAGATTTACATTCCGGGAGTGTATATAAGGTCTTGCATTCAGTATTGTCTTGTCTTGTCTGAATAAATACAGGTACTATCCTGTACAAAAGCTCTTACTTTATTTGGGAACAAATAATTCATTTTGGAGTGTATCCAGGTCGTGTTCATACTTTTTTGTTATTTTCTAAGTTTGTTTTGTGTTTTCATAGTAACATGTGGGGTTGTTTATATTACCTCTCCCTCAAATCTTTTCAGGAATTGGACGAGGCCATGGACCTGCACCGGGTAAGCACAACACTGTTTTACTGCACATGTATATTTAGGGAACTGTATATGCTAAACTGTCTTTCCAGGCCTGATGGCTGGATTGATGTACTGTCTGCCTAATTGCCAACTGTAGAGATAGATTCTGACTGTACACAGTTTACATTTATACCTATGCACTGTAGGTGTGCCCACAATGATAGATTTGCAAGTAGTATCACGACAGTACAGATTGCCAGATGTGTCAACTGTGCAAGGGTTTTTCAAAATGTCTATGTTGGACATAATTTAGGTATCAAGCATGAGATTCTTCTTTAAAGAGCTTTTATTTGCTGGTAAATACAGATTTGGGTTAGACTATAATGTCCTCATATCCTACTATTAGACCCTGGAGGTTAGACAAGTCTGTAATACTGACATCAGTGTATACAGCATAACATATATTGCAACATAGTTATACATAGCATAGTAGAGTATTAATGTGATGATATTCCCTTTTCTTCACAGGTGACCATGGGGGCTGGTCTCTGCCCCATTCACAACCTGATATTGGAGTTTCTTCAGACTCTGATGATGATGGTGACCAAGGTGAGGCACAGATGGGGGTTGCAGGGGCTGAATCTGACATAGATATTGACATCCCTTGTCCACCCTCATAGTCATGTACACAGACAGTATGCCTATGCATACCCAGTTCACTGTGGCCACAGATATTGGAGAGTCAGAGGGTGTGGACATTGAACAGGGGAGTATGGCTACTGAGGCTGCAGGGAGTGTTGACACTGGCCATAGTCAAACAGTTGGTCAGATTACAAGAAGGGGGCTTGATAGGGGTGTTTGTAGGAGACCTGCTGTCCCTCCACCACCTGTTGCAGGTGTCTCATCATGTATCACTGAGTGAATATTTAGGGCCATCATGGAGGCACAGGCACATTCTGAAATGTACTCCCACAGAATGTTCAGGTTTATGAATGCAGCACAGTCTGACATCCATGACTACCTCCACCATGTTGCTGATACCCTGGAATGGTTGACTGATGCAGTGGAAAGATGTTGGTCCCAGACAGATTGCACAGTATCAGTCTTGGAATGTATGGTGTCTGTGATAGAACGTCTGGTTGGAGCTGAGCCTCGGCCTTGTGGATGTAGGTCAGCAACTATATCTGCAAAGAGTCAATGTGGCTGTGCACAATCACGCTCCCATAGTGGCAGTACATTCAGCTCTCCAGATGGGAGTGTGCTGTCTACAACATGACATGGCAGACTACGGGTTTGTGGTCCTGGGTGTTCCCATAGAGGACATATTCCTAGCAGACAGCAGTCACCCTCAGATAGTAGCACAGCATCTGACCATGGGCATGGAGGTGCCAGTGCAACTCCTGGCAGAGCACATGTTTGGGGGCGGAGACAATGAACTGTCAGCTCAACCACACATGGCTCACAGCTGTCTAACACACAGACACATAGGGCTAGCACTGAGCTTGGCTGTGCTCACGCACACAGTCACACACCATTGTCAAAATCAGGTCATCTACAGACACAGACAAAACATCTCCAAGCTCCATCTTGCCTGCTTCCCTTCCTGACTCACACAAATGCATGTCAACTTCTTGGGTTAGCCTAGGCCTCCTGCACCCCCACACAACACCCTGTGCAAGTGATGATACCTGTGCCACATCCTTGTTATCTTTCTCATGGATGCAGGGAAATAAAACTATGTGTCTGATGTACAGGGTGACTATCTACATCAGTACGACCTATCATCCATTGTGTCTTTTTGCATGCTACTTGTACTGCTCATTTACAGATATTGCACAATGACATTTATGATGAGCCTAGATTCATATCATGTGGTTACGTTTCCATGGATTCTGTAGAAATGGCTTTGTGATCACACAATGAAAGGTGTCTCATGGAAATGTCTATGCTTCTCTTTCAGGATTCTGTAGGACACAGCTATGCCTACAGATGTACAATCAAACCATCAACATCAGAGCACAGGATTGAATGTCAGTACAAAAGAAAATGTCAGTAGAAAGATAAGTAACTATAGGGTCATTGGAACATGGGTTCATATGTGCTTAATATGTGAATGAATGCAAGAGCTTCTTGAAGCCTAGCCATGCATCCCTTAACTGTGACAAGGGCTGATACCTTGGAAGAGTGTAAGCAAGGTTTTAGGTGTTGAAACATCTACAGGTTGGGGTGTGGGAGATGAACAATGTCCACTTTATCTGTGTCCATTCCAGACATTGGTACTAAACCATGTGTGATTGTCCTGTTCCCCATCCAAATGTGTAACTTGCACTTGATTTCCATTACTGCAGAACTCTACTTCACATGTATGGGAAGCCTGTTCCATATAGTGTGTAGTCTCTGGGTTATATACCTGTTTCTCCAGCATGTCCCATTTATACCACAGACAAGGTGTAGGTCTGGAGAACAAATAATTCTGGTGCTAGTTGTTTTGTGGATATGCAGGAGGTCCACAGTGGGGTCTGAATCCATCCTGTATGGCAGCTATACACCTCTTCTCCAAAGCATGTTGGACACAGAATACACAGATAGGTCTTCAATGCAGTCTCCATATGATATGTTGCATGCAGTGTGTAGTGGTTTACTGGGTACCTCTGTGGCTGCTACAGATGATGGATATGCCTGGGTGGTTACATGGCAAAGGTGGCATTGCACTCAATGATAGGTCTGATGAATGAAGAATACAGTGGAACAATGACTTCCTTGGATTTTCCTGCCTTACCTCGGTTTGCTGGTTGTGCTACATGGAATGCTTTACCCAATATGGCTAACACATTTCATTCAAAGGCTATATCACTATCAATGTGTTCATAAGTCCCTGACTACTGGGTCAGCTATAGGTGGTGTGCTGTCAATACAGTAGTTACAATGGCTGGATCACTCCCCAAAGAATAGTATTGTGCAATGCTTGGCATTTACTGTTGGCCCATGGCTCTGACAGCAACTAAATATGTCCATGTCAACCCCTCCTGAATAACATTTGTGTCAGTGTGGGATGCAATGACAGCTCCTCATTTGCAATCATCAGCAAATTTAGTCAGCCACAGACCACTGACAGTGGCTTCACCTGCAGAGAAGTCAATGCCTAAAAGGAGCAGTGTGAGGAATTATTTGTGAGGGAATCCACTGGGGATTGTCCTCAATGTAGAGGAGGAGTCCTCATTGCTAATATTATGGATCCTGTCAGTCAGCCACTTGACTATATACCAGCTGACATATTGGTTTTTACCTAACCACTTGAGTTTGTCAACAATGAAATGCCTTATCAGGCCATTGTAGGTGGAGTAACTCATGTTTCCCTCATCCATTGATTTGGTAACCTTATCAAATACATCCACCAAGTAGGGTAGCCATGATCTGCCCATAACTAAACCAAACTGTGTCGCGTCCAGTGTTTGTGGGTGTACTACATCTCTATTAATCATCTACCCATGTCTGTAGATGGGCCCCTTTGTGCAGAGGGATGACTGGTGTTGTTCTCCATTTGTGAAGCACAATGCCTGTTTGGTGGCTACAGTGAAATACTAAACCCAGAGATCCTGAAAGGTCATGTATGCAATCCCTTATTGGAGTTATTTCCATCATGGTTTCCAAGATAAATGTAACCCAAGGTGTCTGAGTTTGTACAGAGCACTGCCAAACACTGTAGCGGAAACTAATATGTAAAGCTAAGGATGGAGTATTTATAAAGGTATTCTGAAGTTAAACACCAATCAAGCAGTACCTATTGAAAACAAAGAATTACCTTGTGATGACTGCTGAAAGGGGGGCATAACCTGAACTGCTGCTGCCTGGCACCTAGTATTGCTGGTGTCACCATGTCATCCCTTGGTTGGGATACAAAGCTCCTACTCTCTGTCACCAGAAGCAAAAGATTACCACCAAGCTCAGGATATGAATCTGGCCACAGCCTGTTTGTTGATCCATGCACTTGTCCTAGATGATGTAAGCATCTGCAGACTTGTTGTAGATGTTTCTGGGTAGATGTCTTGATTGGTAACTAGACCAGTCATTTGAGTTTTGCATGTATTATGACTTGGGTTCCGAGTCTCATAGGATTTGACTGGGTACTGATCTGATGTTGATTATGAGGACAGCAGTAGCATCATAATATAATGTTGTACATCAGGTGACATAGATGTCCAAGGTTGATGTGACAAAGTCCATAGTGGCAGTTGTCCATGTTAGGTGGCAGTATTGCAGCAGGTCATACAGCCTGCCCTTCAACAGCATCATGGTGGTGATCTGCATGCCATGGCTGTGAGGCCTACTGCAGAGGAGTGGCCACCTTTCAGCATTGTAGTTGTTCCTAACACATGTTCTACATTTGTGATACTGTACAGTTATGTTCTCAGAACACAACACTGTGTCCACATCATCGTACAACTCATCCATTTGTTGTATAGTTGCTTGACAGGCATTGCAGATGTGCAAGACCAAAATAATGACTGCAATGTAGAACATGTGTCCTGTGAATGCAAGGACATCCACATCTTCACTGTAAACATATGATACATATGACAATGAGTAGGTTGCCAACGTGTACACCTCACCTCCAACTCCACCCAAACCCACATCAAAGATACCTACATATGTGAAGCTCCTTAACAGAAACAGACATGCACACCAGACACCTCACAAACACAGATGCAAGCATGCTACATATAATACTACTTCTGCAGAACAACATATATAATAGCTTACATACCACTGTATCACCACTCAAGCCCTTAGGGAAAGACAGTAGATCACACATGTTACTCATATGTGATTACATTATGAGACACTTTGATGTCCCACTCACCAGTCTACATAAGGGGAAGGTCATGGCCAGCTGTATGTGAGGTACCCTGTTACACCATATCACATATCCACTCCAGTCTGTCAAAAGCAGGTACTGTTATAACTATGTCATAGTTCCTGTTTGTGTATATGACTTGAAACGTACCTCTCAGGAGTTTATGAAGAGAAAAATGACTGAGTCATATGACTATGTATCTCAGGCAGATATGCCCTTGACCTTCATCTTCATTTTAACCTCACCTGGGAAGATGACTACATGCAAAAATAACATGATTGATGTGAATAATTGGCTAAGCATCCACTGTCATTTGAAGGGGATCCACTGTCTGTCACCCTGGTATGACATGATCAACAGACCTCGATGCTTTGTCAGAAATGGGCTTCATTTGTCACCCATGCAATTTTGGCTACTGACCAAGTCTCTCACCACTCCCATAGTGTCCCTTTTAGATGGTATCCCAGGGACAAAATTCTAATGTAAAAAGCCCATCTACAAACAACCTCAAGGTTATGCTGCTACATGCTAGGAGTGCCAACACAAGACCCCACTCACTGGCAGCAGACTTCACCTTGGTAGATGCACACATTTGTGCAGTCACAGACACCTGAGTCAGGGCTGCGGAAAGCAACACAGCCATAGCAGTCCAAAACTCCTTCCACACATGCAGACATCAAACTCCACAAAGTAATGGGATTGGTGTATCAATATTCATTATCGATACATACACATCCAGACTGGTTACACTGTATGATTCCCTGGAGACAACTCAGGTGGTATGGACTTTTTGTAGGCAACTATTCAAATAATTTTATTATAAATAATATTCTAATATTAGCCTCAACAAAAAGTTAAGATCTCTTATCAAAACTTCCAAAGCCAGCTATGAAGGCAGAGTTGTGGCAGACACTAAAAACAACCACAAAGCCTTCTATAGTTATATCAAGAATCTCCGCTGCAATACCCAGATTTGCTTTGAGGCATTGCACAATGGCATCTCCTATACTGAGCCAAAAGATATTGTCAACATACTGGCTGACAGATTCAGTGCCAGAATCCCTTCCCCCCCAAATGACCAATCTCAAAACCAGAAGAATGCCAGGCACCCAGCATTACTGCAGCATAAGTTAAAGCTGCATTGTCCAAGGACAGGAATACAGCTTCCATGAGACCCAACAATATTCCTGGCGGTATTCTACATGAATTACAAAGTGAACTGGCACCAGATCTGTGTGCCCAATTCACTCACAACCTCACCTCATGTTTTGTCCCTTCCAAATGGCACACTGCTACAGTCATCCCTCTCCATAAAGAAAGAGCGACTACAGACCCTAGAAATTATCACCCCATTAGCGTGACGAGTCTGATATGTAAGGCTATGGAGCGCATCATCATGGACCTAATTAACAAGGATATAGGGAATCTCCAAACTCTAGATCCCATGCAATTTGGTTTTGTGAAAGGTAGATCATGCCTGTTAAACTTGGCTGACTTCTCTGAGTGAGTCACCAGAGCTGTGAATGAGGGTAAGGTAGTTCATACAGCCTACCTCGATCTGGTCAAGGCCTTTGATATCATTCCTCACCCAGGAATTATTGATAAACTCACCAAACTAGGCATCAACCCCTATATCATTAGGTGAGCTGCAAATTGGCTCACAGATAGAACCCACAGTGTGAAAGTAGTGGACTCCAAGTCAGACTGCCAACTAGTCACAAGTGGAGTCCCATAGGAATTGGTCCTGGGTTCTCTCCTGTTTATCATCTACTTCTCAGATGTCCAGGCCAACACGGAGGGACTCTGGCTGACCAAGTTTGCAGATGACTCCAAGCTGGGAGCCATTATTAACTCCCCAAGTGATGCAGAATCCTACAGAAAGGACTCACTGAGACCAATGACTGGTGTCAAAACCATGACTTTAAGCTCAATGCCAAACAATGCATAGTCATCCTATTTGGAAAAAACTCAGTTCTCACTAATTACCACATTGATGGGAGTCCACTGAACACTGAAGGAGTTATAAGAGATCTGGGGATACAGGTTGACAGCAACCTCTCCTTTGACCACATTATTGTCACTGTGGTCAGAAAGTCCTTTTATGTGGCACATCTCATTATCAAGGATTTGCATCCAGGAAGAAAGAGGTCATCATTTCTCTCTACTCTTCCCTCATTAGACTAATCATAGAGTATAATGCTCCATTTGGCATGTACCTCACTAGACACATGCAACAGCTGGAGAGGCCACAAAAGTACTTCACAAAGAGAATCCTAGGCCTTAAACACGTCCTACATGGACAGACTCAAAAAACTCCAGCTATTCTCTGTCTCATATCGCCTACTAAAAGGCGATCTCTGCTTGACTTATAAAGCCATGTCTGACCCAGCTCTATTAGAAATGCTACATCTAAAGAAATCCCAATCCCTCCGCACCTCAACCTCATTACCACAATTAACAGAACATGCTGGAGGGACAGGTTCATATCCCAGAGACTGCCCATGCTCTGGAATAGACTTCCCATACATGTCAAGCAGAGCACCTCACTGGGCCTTTTCAAGAGAACTCTCGATGAGTGGATGGGAAATAGAAAGTTCACCCTGGTGATCACTCCAGTGGCTCTATTTGATAGAGAAACTGGGAACTGATGTCAGGTGGCACAATGCCAGGGCACTTTGATGGGCTATGCTTGTAAAGACTCCAGGGTCATTAGCCTAGTACACACCTATGAACCTATGTTTTGTGTATGTAGGGCAATACAGACATACACACTCATATATACATTGATATATCTGTTTATAAATATAGAGATATATAAAATATATATATTTTAATAAACAAAATAGCACGTGGGACAACAGATTTGCACTCGGCTTAACTAAGTTTGTGAGCATCCTCAGTGGCATTTTGGCTTGTTTGCATGTTGCTTGGCAACACAAAATGGGAGGTGCACTGCTGACACCTGAGACTTCCTGTTGTATAAGCTGACTCCATTCTACACCTAGATGTACTCCAGGCTGGGAGTCTGCGATGACTTGAAAAACTCCAGTCTGGATCTACATACATAATCAGTTCCTTGCTTAATCTACAGTTTCAATCACTATGTGCTGCATTTAATAGTCACCTTTCTCCTTCTGTTTTCCAAATGTCATATGCTTACTTTTTGATATATTTAACAGCATCTGATGCTCCTGTGGCCCAGTTCTTGTGATGACATGCCCAATCTGTAACACAATTAAACAGTGTACCCAATCTGATGTCATCTGCGTACAGACTGTAAAACAACTGTGATGTGAAAGCTAGGTCTGCAGACAACTGAAATGAAAGTTGGGCCTAGTACAGAGCCATGTGGGACACCCTGACTGTAACCATAATTATCACTTGTCCAATTGCTGTAAGATACTTGCCATGTCCTATATGTAAGCCATGCAGCTATCTATCTTTTCTAGAGTGCATAAATACCTAGTTGTTCTGATGTAGCGATCATTGTGTTGCATATGGATCTGTCAGTTTCACATGAATGACATCACAGCACAATCCTTCATTCACAAATGTTATTATATTGTTATATTATATCATATTATAGGAAGTACTGAATGTGTTTTTTACATATGCATACTGAAATATGTTTTTATATGCCAGCCTTTACAATTCTGTTAATAAGTTATCCGTTAGTTATGATGTACTTATTCAATAGATCTTAGAACCATGCCACAGATGCACATGTACAATTACTATGGGAAATAGAATCATACTAGTATAGCACACACAGTACAGTCTGTAAAAAGATGTACATATTGCTAGTTCACATGCAAAATAATCAGATATCTTAGGATTAGAAGCCTGAACACCATCACACAATTTACCTGCCTTATTCCTTTGAGCCACAGAGGCTGGTAGATGAGCAAGGAATCATTCATCACATCCTCACCTGCATAAATATGTACTGTGCTATTCTCAATTAAATTACACGTGAAATGTTCTTTCAGATTGTACATTACTGTACTGATGCTGTGTGACATACTACCTGTGTGAAAGATCATACAGCATAGCTTTAGTGTTATGGCAGTTACAAGGGGACAGTGATATTTTGTGGGTGGAGATGTAATGCACATGTTCTGCCAGAACACACAGTAGTCTATCAGTTAACCTCCCTTTACAACATGTCCATTGAATGATGTACCAGTAATTTATTGCAGTAGAACTGCATGAATATTCCATGCATAAGTCCTACCTACTACAAATGGTGACATGTTAGTGGAATGGTTGTCGGCAGTCCCATGTGGATGTACTGTCTGTCCAAATATGCCAGTATAGTAGCCTGCATATTGTACCAGGTCCATAGCTATGATGACCTAACATAACAATCCACTATAAAACTGTGAACATTATGGACTTACCTTGCAGGTGCAGCAGTTGACAAGACTGTCTTTCAGGGCTGACTCTATGTGATGCAAGCAGGACACAGCCAATACATGGATAGGTACAGGATGTGTGAGTTTGCTGGCATCAGAGTTACTACCTGTATGTGAGTAGGAGTGAGGTGTTAGTCCTTAGGTCCCTAGGTTGTCAGTGAATGTGCTATGTGTTGTCTCTTAGCCAAAGCCAGGGCATACTGAGCATGCCTATGTCTGCCTACAGGGACACCAGCAGGGAGTTCCTCCTCTGAGTCTTCTTGTGACTGTGGCTGTGGAGAACTAGGCACTGCTGGAGGGCTGTGAGTCCCTTCACTTTGCTGATCCTGCTGCAGCTGTTTCTGCATGATCAAACTGTGTAGCATAGCACATATTGTGAATATCTGTGCAAGTTTGGCTGGGGTATACTGCAAGGCTGCACCAGACATATCAAAAAAACAGAACTGTGTCTTCAGAAGCCCAAACACACACTCTATGATGTTCCTAGTTTGTGCATGTGCCTCATTAAGGTGTTCTTCTGTGGGTTTATGTGCATTTCTGATGGTTGTCATGATCCATGGTTCCAGAGCATAACAAGCATCCCCCAGTAAATGGCCCTGTGGGATGTCCTCCCAACAAACATCTGGTACAGCTGTGATATGTGCCAGATATGGGAGTCATGATAACTGTCAGGGTTGCTAGCACACACACTTATGATAATCCCCTGTGCATTGCATATGACTTGGCAGTTGATGGAGTAGTATCCCTTGCAGTTAATGTAGATTCTACCCTGCTTACTGAGTGGTGCCTTGATGTGTACATGAGTACAAACTATGGCACACAGTACTTCGGGGTAGTGTGCTACACAGTAGAAGTGCTGTATACTTGTGGCCCTCACCTCAGGGTCAAGGGGAAAAGATATGTGCTCACTGGCATGTGGGAGCATATCATCCAGAAATTGGTCAAGTATCCTGGATGTAGATGCCTGTGAGACCCCCATCATATGCCCAGTTGGTCTTTGTAAAATACCTGTAACTAGTATCCTAAGAGCTATACATACCTTAGTTTCCACTAGGATGGGTTCCACTCTGTTATCTCTGGCTCTGAGTTGAGGGTGGCAGAGCTTAGTGAGCTGTTGCAGTATGTCCCTGTCCACCCTGTAGTGCTTTACAATCTCCAGCTCATGTAGCTCCTGGTTGGTTAGCCTGGGCCAGAACACTCTTCTCCTCCTTGGCCTAGGTCTATGGTCATCAGCTCCAGCAACACTGACTTCAGCATCTAGAACAAGCAGTTGTAGAATAGCTGCAACTGCCTCTAGCATTATTCAGTTTAAAATTCCCAACGCTGTACTCCACTGGTTCAGGGTATTGAGGGAAAACCAGAATGTAGGGTGTATGCATACATTATTCAGTTGTGGTGTAGGTCCACCATGTGGTATTGGCTAATTTGGATGCATGTCAGCTGCTTAGAATATAATTAGCATGAATCCAAATAAGAAGAAAGCAATGAGTACACTGCAAAACCTTTTTAATGTGCAAATACAATTAAAAAGACAGAACACAAAGCTTTTGAGCAAAGCTTTTTCAATGCATATCCACCATACTAAATACACTCTTATTTAAATTACTGACCTTCCAATCACAGACTCAGTAAACACATGATAAAATTAAACGTCATGTGATATCAACATTAAAGCCATATTAACTAATACACACACACACACACACACACACACACACACACACACACACACACACACACACACACACACACACACACACACACACGCATGGCCAAGTCAAAGGCAATCATGTTTAAATTTGAGTATAGGTTTCAAACTATTTTGACTATTAAGCCCTGGACTACTAGCTGCTCTAAAGCAATCAATCCATTTGCATTCAGCCAATTCAGTCAGAAGTTTAATATCTCCACCTCGTAGTCCCATATGTATTATCTGAATAACAAAAAACTCTATGAGAATTTCCCATCATTTGAATATGTTTACATAATGCATTACTCTCTAGCCCTCTCCATATCTTAGAGAGATGAGAGTAAATCATTAGTTTTTCCAATATAGAAATTATTACAGGCTACAAAATTAGCAAAATATACCACATTTCTGTTTGACGAGTAGCAAAAGCCCTAAACTCAAACTTAAACAAATGTGGGATGATCAAAAGTAGCTTCCGTATTAATATAACTACAATCACTACAATTATAACAAGAATGAGTTCCTTTGGACAATACAGATGCATGGTTCATATTAATATTCATATCTTTATAACACAACAGCTGTTTCAATTGTTTTCTCTTTTATGTACAAAAAATGGTCTACTACAGTAACATCCTTAACTTCAGAATTTGCCATTAAAATAGGCACATTTTTCATAATAATACTATGTTTAATAGATTGTGTATGCCTATTAAATTTCAATGAATACCTGACAGACTTATTTTGAAAGTTACTTCAAAATAGGTCTGTCAGGTATTCATTGAAATTTAATAGGCATACACAATCTATTAAACATATTCTTCTTCTTCTGGCTTTTCCCAGTTAGCGGTCACCACAGTGGATCACCTGTCTGCTCAGGATTGGCACTGGAGTTTTACGGTGTTGAGTTGCCAACCCGGCACCCAACCTTCCACAGAAGACATGCACACCCATGCACTCACACCTAGGGCCAATTTAGAGTGTCCAATGCACCTATAGCATGTCTTTGGGATTTGGGAGGAAACCAGAGAACCCAGAGGAAACCCATGCAACCACAGGGAGGACATGCAGACTCCGCACAGAAAGCACCCCAGCCGAGGATCAAACTGGAGAGCCTCTTGCTGTGAGGTGACAATGCTAACCACTGCACCACCACAGCCGCCCAATCTATTGAATATATTATTATGAAAAATTGGCCTATTTTAATGTCAAATTCTGACATTAAGGATATTAAAGGTAATAGACCATTTCTTATACATAAAAGAGAAAAAAAATTGAAACAGCTGTTGTGCTATAAAGATATGAATATTAATATGAAACACGCATCTGTATTTACCAATGGAATTTATCCTTGTTATAATTGTAGTGATTGTAGTTATATTAACACAAAAGCTACTTTTGAGCATCCCATGTTTCAGTTTAAGTTTGAGTTTAGGGCTTTTGCTACTTGTCAAACAGAAAACATGGTATATTTTGCTAATTGTCTAGCCTGTAATAATTTCTATAGTGTAAAAAATAACTTAAAACTGAAACAAAGGATTTGCTACCATCTCTGTGAGATATGGGGAGGGACAGAGAGTAATGCATTATGTAAACATATTCAAATGATGGGAAATTCTCATAGTTTTAAGTTTCGTGTTATTCAGGTAATAAGTATGGGACCACGAGATGGAGACATTTAACTTCTGACTGAATTGGCGGAATACAAATGGATTTATTGCTTTAGAGCAGCTAGTAGTCTAGGGATTAATAGTCAAAATAGTTTGAAACCTATACTCAGATTTAAACATGATTATCTTTGCCTGGGCTGTGTGTGTGTTAGTTTATGCACTATGCAGTATATAATGTGCAGATGCATATTTAAGTGTTAATTTTGATATAAACTTTAGCTAAGAATTTTAAATATATATAAAAAAACTTTTTTATACATATGTATATATCTGTTTGTATGGTTTTAATGTTGGTGTCACATGACTTAATAACATTTATCATGAGTTTATTCAGTCTATGATTGGAAGGTCACTAATTTAGAAAAGAGTGTGTTTAGTATGGTAATATGCATTGAAAAGGAGCTTTGTGTTGTGTCTCTTTGACTGTATTTGCACATTAAAAATATTTTGCAGTGTACTCATTGCTTTCTTCTTGTCTGGATTTTTGCCTTGTGTAGCAGTTGAGTACTTTGGTTCCAGGACATGATTTTATTGTTTAATATAATTAACATGATTTAAAGGTCCTAGTTATTTGTGCACTGTGGCACTGCATAGCACATAGTTTAGCATACAAAAGTAAATATTCTCAATTGAATAATTCTGGTTTTAACTGATAGCTTCCTACATCACCACTGTGCCTTGGAGGGGCACCGGTCACATGAGCATATTTAGCTATGCAGCACCATGCAAACATGTACAGCTAGCACAAAATATGTTAAAAGTAAATATGACAAACCTCCCTGATGTCATCCACATTCACTGGAAATGTCAACACTGTGCAGGAGTCTACACAAATGGGATCTGTGGCTCATTTTAGCAATTCAATAAATTCATCTCATTTGAATACATATTCATGCTGACAGCCTGGAAGCTACACGGATCATACCTGTGTGTGCCAGGCAACAGCATGAATCCACTGTTATACAGACCTGATGCAATGTCCTACAGTACATTTCTATGACATACATTTAACAATTTTTTTTCATTTTTTTTTGCATTAAGTGCATTTGCACATCGCAGAACATAGTGCAAACAAGTGTAAATTTATATAAAAAATATTATTGATTATACATTTCCCAAAGCATTTTTCCACATCCAGAAATTTCTCTTCAATACTCCTTGTGATATACTATTATAAGGGGAGTTATGTCCATATTTGTGGACATTTTCACCCTCTACTGTCTATGTAGATGCCTGTATGCAAAAGATTTCCACGTACACTATGAACGCAGACATGGAGTGTACACAGATAACTTTCTGTTTGTTGGATCACTTTCACTGCCTAATTTGCATATAATTCACCTGCTTATGCAGGAATTTGTATTACACAGATCTTTTCTTGTTCATGCCCATTTGCGCACCACTGAGACAGGCTTACTGAATATCAAATTGTTCGCACTCATATATGCATCGTGCCGAGATGCATACACAAAAAAATTTTAAGGTTTATTGAATTCCCCCCAAAGTAACTTAATGTATAGTAACATTTAATGATAAGGGATTTTTCTGTTAACTAAATGGGGTAGTGGGTTATGTATAAAATAAAATAAAAATCAATAGATTGTCAAGTAGACAATGAAATATGTTAATAGCAGTAAAAGGTGTATAGTACATTACTGAAAAATATAAGAAGGCTTCATTAATAGTTACTAGTCATAGACTGAATGAAATGAAATGAAAAACAGAAATTTGCAATAAAAAATTATGGATATGATCTTTATGTTGAATAATATTGTTCAATGAAAGCACAAGTATTCATTCTTTTGTACAACAGCAAAACAAGAAGGAATTTGAATTGAAGGTATAAAAAATAAAACTTGGAAAGTAGAAACAGATCAAGTGAAGATCATGCAAACTATAGAAAATAGTTTATTGGATATATTTGAAAAAAAAGTAACAGTAACATGCATTAATTATCTAATAATAAGATTTTGGTTTAGAAAGATATTACATTAGAAGAACTTTAAATCAGATTTTTTTTTGGTATGTTAACTGGACCAGATAGATTTTGATGTGAATTTTATAAGAATATGGAGATATTTTAAAAGAAAATATTTATAAGGCTATTGAATGAATGGTTGAGTGCATGTATGTAGGAAAAGACTGTTCTGAAGGTGCAATAACATTTATTAAAAAAAACATAGAAAAAGAGAAGACCTGGAAAATCTAAGGTCAATTACATTGAGTAACACTGATTATAAACCTTTTAGATTTTATAAAATAGAATGAATAAGGTATTGTACAACAGTTATAATAATAGGGTTTTTGGAATTAACAACACACATGTCAGAAGCATGTTATTACTAGTATGTAACATGGTCAATACAATTGAGAGGTAAGGATAGTGGCAAACTATTTGTGTGTGATGTTGAGAAGGCCTTCAACTCATTACCTGGGAGGACTGTTGAGTACATTGAAAAGCAATAATAATATTAGTATCAAAATTCATACAATAATAAAAGCTGCATATCACCATACAAGTAATGCAGTATTAATAAATGGATGATTAGACAATATGAAAAAAGCAGACACTAGGTGGAGCCTAGATGGCCAGCTGAGAGCAGTGAAGTTTCAGAGCTCCATAAACTAGTATAATAATATAGGAAAAGTTTTATTATTTTCAAGTTTAAAATGTGAGAAATCTACAGATAAACTACTAAACTACATAAATATCAATTTTGGTGGAATATACAAAAATGTTCCTGTCAAGTAACTTGTTGATATATTGAATCACTGAAAATGAACAATTCAAGGAATTCTCATCCAGATGCTGCCTTGAAAAAAAGAACTGCAACTGATAACAACTACCTTACAGGAACTATCTCTGAAGATGGATGGCTTTAAAATGACTTAGAAAACTTCAAATTAAATTCTCAAAAACAGACTGACTCTTTTATGGAACTATTACAGCAATACCAGACAAAAATAACAACTATAGAAACTTCTCTAAATTACATTGAAGGGAGACTCAAAGAGGAAGAATCCCAAAAAGAATTTATGGTTAAACAGAATACTTGGCTGCTTAACAAAATAGATGACTTGGAAAACGGGGAAAAGAGAAACAACATAAGGATCTTTGGCCTACCTGAAAATACTGAAGGTGAATACATTATCTCATTTTTAACAACCTGGATTCCTGAATTTTTAGACTTCAAAGAGGGACTTTCATTTGGAATTGAAAGGGTGCATAGAGCACTGAGGAAACTTGCCTCTAATTCAACAAATACTCCACCCAGATCCATAGCTATAAAAATGATTTCATTTCTGGACAAGAAACTAATATTAAAATCTGCTTGGAGAAAATCACCCTTAAAATACAATCAAAGCCTGATAAGGTTTGATAGTGATTATTCTTCCAGAATGCTACAACAAAGTAAAAAGTCTGACCAATAATAAAACTGTTCAAACAAAACAACATTAAAGCACAGCTTGCCTTTCCAGCCAAGATAAAAATACTTTTTGCCAATGAGATGAAAACCTTTAATGACTTAGAAGAAACTACCATATTCATCAAAAACAACAACATAGTGCCTATTCCAAAAGAAATGGAATGGCTAGCCCCTTTTCTTAAAAGAATAAATGAAACAAATGTTTGGACTGATGTTAGAAAGAAGAAACAAAAAATTAATTCCAAGATAGCTGTCTCAAAAAAAATAACTCTTACAGATCTCTCAAAGTATCAACTGGTATGGTACATCACTTGCCATCTGTTTCTATTTTAAAATGGAGGGCTTTTTAAACAACTGAGAAACAGTAATGATTTATTGAGAATGTTTAAACATCCAACAATCCTTCAAAAACAAAGGTAGATCAAGATGGGTTACTATTTATATTATATATTAGCCAAACAAAGCAACATATAATAGCAGTAACAGTAGAGTGATTTGAAAAAAAATTCTGTCATGGAGACTAATGCCTTCTTCAGTTAAAGTATGATACAGAAATGTCATGTATATCCTGGTTAATAATTGCAGCAAGCTCTTAGTACAAACATCATCATTACTCTGATTAACTATGGTTAGTGTTAATTATGGGAGTTATTATGGCTACAAGTGTGGTTTAATCAATCCTGAAATGGTGTGCATGGATATAGATGTGTTTGGCAGCTAGTACAAATTTCATTATTATTCTGCATAGATTTGGTTAATGGCATTTGTGGTGGGTATCATGGCTTTATGTGCTGTTTGGTCAATCCTGATGTGGTGTTCATGGATGCAGCCATGTCTGGCAGCTGGTGCAGATGTCATTATAATTATCATTTTTTTTTGTTTTGTTTTTGTTGTTCATTGTTTTTTGTTTGCTTTCAACTCTTTCCCAGCTGTTGCCAGGCTGGGAAGGAAGGATATCAGGCCTGGAGTTGCTTGTGAAGTGAAGCTTTGCTTCAGGTGCATCGTGCACCTTTGGTAAATAATTCTTAGACTCATTAACAGTATCAGATGCTCTTAGGTTGCTATGGTAACAGTAACAGAGCAACGATAAAGCTTAACAACTTGTGATTACTACAGTATAATAAGTTATTTATTTGTATTAACTTGAAATGTAGTTTTTGTAGCTCATCCTTACCATGGGTAGTACAGTTACCAAGATAACCAGTGCTTTTGTACATGACATCAAACTGACTGGGATAGAGAGGCAGTGGAAGCCTGAACTTGAAATGTTACGGAATATAATAATCATATTCTGAACAACTAGCATTAAATTCACAACAGACATTCAGTTTAATGACATGGGCTTGAGTTTAATAACACTGCTGTTTTGGCTTGTCATGAATGGCATACATTGTACTGAACATCGGGGGAAGCATGTGTGTGGCAGGTCATGAAATTGCTTATTAGCAGTTTTTGCTGACTTGTTCACTTTCTGTTCTTTTCCTGGCTGTTGCTGAACTGGCTGTTGCTGGACTGGGAGGGAGGGAGTTTGGGCTTGGAGTTGCCGGTGAGGTGAGGCTTTGCTTCAGATGCATCACACATCTCTGGTGATTAGTTCGCAGACACATTGGTGGTGCTCAGATGCTCCCATGTTGCTATGGTAACAGGAACACAGTGACAATAATGCTTAACAGCTTGTGTCAAATAACTAAGCTACACCAGGGAAGAAAAAGAAAAAAAAAACACATGCATGATAGACAATGTAGTGTTTGATTTTGGTAATCTGGACACAAATATGTATAATTGTCACATAGATGTACCAGTCCGCTGAATTTAGATATTAAAATCTGGATTCAATAACTCTGGATTTTGTATAGTAACACTGCTGTCTTGGCTTGTCATAGGTGACATACACTACACTGAACATCAAAGGGAAGTTTGATGATTTTCTTATATAATTAAATATGTATAACAAGTCATGTAATTGTTTTAACTTGAATTGTAGTATTTGTAGCCAATATTGCCCATGTGTAATACTTAAGTGGTTACCAAGACAACTAGTGTTTTGTGCATGACATTAAACTGACAGGGTTATTCAAGAGAGATAGTGGAAGCCTGAACATGAAATATCACATAATGTAACAATCATATTCTGAACAAATAGTATTAAATTAGCAATAACCACTCAGTTTAATAACACAGGCTTGAGTATAATAACACTGCTGTTTTAACTTGTCATAATTGACATACACTGTTTTGAACATCAAGGGGAAGCATGATGATTTTCTTATATAAGTAAATATGCATAACAAGTCATGTAATTGTTTTAACTTGAATTGTAGTTTTTGTAACCCATCCTGACCATACATAATTAAACTGTTACCAAGGTAACTAATGTTTTATATATGACATCAAACTGACAAAGTTGTTTAAGGTAAACAATAGAAGCCGGAACTAGGAATGTCACAGCATGTAACAAACACATTCTGAACAAATAGTATTAAATTGACAATAATCGCTGAGTTTATTCTTTGCTGATTATACAAAGTGATTACTTAAATGCTGACAAACAATGAAATTTAACTTCTGACATATCTAGTAAAAAACATTGTATTAAAAACATTAAGTATAAATATTATTATCATCTATTTAGATTAAGTAATAAGTTTTGAAATACTTCATCAGTAAGGGTGAATATGTTAAATAACTGCATGCCATAATCTTTTACTGAGGTTTTATATATGATACATTCTTCTTTACTATGTTTCCTTGTTATCTATCTTTCATGCAAATACTAATTTCTTATATAGCAAGTAGACATTATATTGTGTCAGAATTTTGTCTAATCTACAATAGTACTATATCTGTTCAAAATAACATAAATGTTGCTTATTCTTATTATAAATGTTCTCCATATGATAATTCAACTGATGGAGCTCAGATGTTCTGATTTGTCATGGTATGAGTAATAATCCTATGAACTTAGGTTTATCCATCAGATTAGGAATGATTTTCATTCCATGGCTAGTGCGGATCTTAGTTTTGTTAACATTTATTAATTTAAATTTGTTATTTTACAAAAAAAATGTTTGTATGCCTGACCAAAACATTACTTTATTGATAAACCTTTAAAGTATAATACTGATAATGCCCTTTAAAAGCTCAAACATATACTTTATATGTATCAGAGGAAAATGTTTACTAGTCACATTAAAACAAAAAATACATAGTTCAAATAACCTAAGATGGATTTAACTTTATTATCTTTAAACACCAATGGCTTAAACAATCCTAGCAAGAGATCAAATCTACTGAAATATTTAAAATTGAACAAAGCACAAATTGTCTTCCTTCAAGAAACTCATTTCAAAACAAATGACAACTACAAATGGAATCCCAAGGAATATATAATATTGGCACAGTCCACTTATAAAACAAAGTCAAGGGGGGTAACAATTTTATGGAAAATAAATGTGAATAACCCAGAAATCTTTTATAAGTATGAAGATAAAGAAGGCCTTATGGCATTTGTAATAGTTAAATATAATAACAGATTATGGACCCTAGCCAATCTATATTGGTTCCCAGGCATTGGATCAGGAACTGTTAAAAAACACTTGAATTTCATTTTCAATATAATAACTATAAAGGCAACTTAATATTAGGAGGAGATTTTAATTGTATATTTGATACTTCTAAAACTACAAATAAAATACTGTTGTCTACATCTAGTATCAAAAGCTTTAAACAAGTGGGTAGAATAATTTTATCTTGAAGATACTTTCAAATTTAAAGAAGATAAATTTTTGTTGTTTTCCCATCAAGATCACTGATTTGGCACCCAAACTAGAATAGATAAAATATTTACTGCCCATGACTTACACTCTAAAATTATTAATTTCTCAATTACTCCCTGCCCCTTTTCAGATCACAATTCACTGATACAAAAACTTCAAAATGGGTACAAACCAATAATCTTTAACTCCAGAATTCCAGCATATATAACTAAAATTAAAGAGTTCAAACCCTGGCTATTATCTGAATTAGAGTTCTTCTTAGATATTAACTACACCACAGAGATAAATAAAATAATGATATGGGACTCATTAAAAGCTATATATATATATATATATATATATATATATATATATATATATATACACACACATATATATATATATATATATATATATATATATATATATATATATATATATAGCAAAACCCTAACTTGGCATTAAAAAAATCAGAGAATGGGATTCTGAATTATTAGATCTACAATCCAAACTTTTGTCAGTAAAAGCTGAAAACAATCAAGACAATTTGGAGATGAAAAAGAAAGCAGAAGTATTAAACAATAAATACAATAAAATTCTAACACATAAAACTAGTTTAGCTCTAAAAAACTAAAAAAATAATACTTTGGCCACTTTTCCCAAATATCTACATGAATCAAAATACAATCAAAAGCTAATAACATTAAAAGTATCTTTCATGAAAAGCAAGGGGAAAATGTCTTGGATATAGGTGACGTTCTTGATGCCTATAGAAATCACTATATGAAACATTTCCAAAAAGAAAATATACATACTGATCAATTAAATCTAGATGATCCAATATAAAAAAAATACCAGAAAAATTAAAACTAGATCTCAAAGCAACTATATCCTACAAAGGGTTTAGAGATACAGTAAAAGTGGGTAAAAATAATAATTCTCCAGATAAAGATTTCATAATTATGGAAATATATAAACTTTTTCCTTCAAAGATACTATCCCTCTTGCATAAAACTCTATTAGAAATTCAGTCACAAGCTTTATTTCCACACTCTTAGAGATATTCTTTAATCACACTAATCCTAAAGGAAAATAAATCCCCAAACCTCTGTACCTTATATAGACATATATACTTATTAAATAATGATTATAAGATATTTATGACAATATGAACTAACAGAATGAAAATGCCACTGTCCAAACCAATAAATAATGATCAGACTGGATTTATATATCATAGACACACACACAACAATATTAAAAGGATAATTTCTCTTATAGATCATGTTAATAAAGAAAACAAAGAAACACTCATAATTGGCATAGCTATAGAGAAAGCCTTTGATTCCCTAAATTGGGACTATTTATTCAAAAACCTAAAGTTATTTGAATTTCCGACATCCTTTATCTCATCTCCTAAAGAATATATTTACAAAATTTAGCATATGTCAAGTCAGGTCCTTTTACCTCTAAATTTATACATATAACAAAAGGCACTAAATAAGGATGTCCCATGTCCCCAATACTATTTGCTCTGGCTATTGAAATATTGGCAGATTTAATTCATAACAATATAAAAATTAAAGGAATAGATGTTTATGAACAACACAATTCTAAAATAATGCTATTTGCTGATGACATATTACTAACATTATCTAATGCAAAAGGGACATTAGAAGAATTAGATATATTAATTGACAAATTTTACATGACTTCAGGACTCCATTTCAATAAATCAGTATGAAAAATGTTATTTCTAAATAAAAAGAAAGAACTGCAAGCTAAGGCGGTTCACATCATAGGGAACAATAATCTACCTTACAATATCTAGGAATTGAGTTATGCAAGGATAATAATGAACTAGTCTAAAAAAACTACAATAATATCATTAATACAATTAAAATCTCTGTGGGAAAATGGAACAAAATAATATTAACATTTGAAGATAGACTAGAGTTAATAAAAGTGTTTTTACTGCCCAAGATCCTATATACAGCCTTGGCAATACAACTGTTACCAGAAAATAATATACTTAAAGAAATACATTTGTGCCTAATAAAATGTGTATGATTTGTCCAAAAGAAACAGAATAGCATTAATACATCATATCAGACCATGGAAACAGGGAGAATTAAACTTTCCTGATATAGAAACATATATAAAAGCATCAATATCTAAAACAATCTCAGATTGGATAAGTCCAAATTACTCTGCAAATTGGAAGGAATTACTAACTGTAATATTAATGAATGAATTTGATTTACAAAAAAAAATTCAAATAACAGATATAAACAATCTGCCATGGCACATATTATGTATTAAAAACAAACTGGCAGGTTAAGTTCCCACAAGCACCAACCATAAGAGACAGTATATAATCTTAAATAGTTAATGTTAAAAATAAAACACGTGTTTTATTTTTAACATTAAATATTTAAGATTATATACTGTCTCTTAATAATTTTTATTTTTTAGTTTGTTTCAGTATTTGGTTTCTTAGTATATAGTACGTATTAGTCTGCAATATCACATAACTAAACCCACTAAAACGTGTATGATTAATTTTTACATTGACTAATTTAGGAAAATTGTTAATGCAAATATAGACTTAAAAATCTGGTTTGATCTTTTAACACCATTTATAGTCACCAAGAACTTTCCATATAAAATATTTAGAGAAATTATTAATTCCTGGTAACAGAAAGTATTTGTTTGTTGGCTCCAATGTATCAAAGAACTAAAAGTTTTAGATATGCAAGTAATGCTAACAACATACAAAATTCCACAACAGGACTGTCTAACTTTACAGAGTATTCTATCATACTTGCAATATTTAAGCAGAATAATTAATAATTCTTCATTTAAAGAAATAATTTGCAAAATACATATATGAAATCATATATAATGACTTTGACATGGGAAACAGTATTTCAAAGTTTTACAAAATATTGCTAAACTATAAAACACCACCCAAAACCTCATATTGGAAACATATAACAACAGGACACTCAATACAGTTAACTGAAGATATTAAAACAAATATATTATTATCGATAAAATATACATCCTTCACACAATACTGGAAAGTTTTTAACTGGAAATGCTTGCACATGGCATTCTTAACCCAAGACAGATTCAGCAAAATTAATTCTTCACTTAAAGGAAGATGATGGAGATGTGAGCAATTACTCAATGCAGATTGGAACCACATTTTCTTTGATTGTGTTACAATTAAGCCATTTTAGAATGGTATTAATTACTTTTTACAAGCCTTATTTAATGAATCATTTTATTTAACTAAAACTCTTGTATTATTAAATGAAATGAAGGCTCTCAGTTGAATAGGTCAAACATGTATCTTGTATGGACTATACTTGCAATCTCAATGAAGTGTATAACAAGAAGATGGAATACAAATACAATACCAACCTTGGAAAACTTCTACAGCCTACTGAAGACAACAGCATTACTGGAAACTAAAATTAAATAACTACGATTGTATCCAAGGCCACTTACCAACAACCCTTGGGGAAAAGTATTATCTCTGATTGACACCATACAATGACTGATTAGATACTCTGGTAACAGGTTTGGACATACTTATACAGTAATTGTACATATTAGATTTGTTATAGTGTCAGGTTAATGTAGATAGTGTAAATAGTTAATTTAGATGATATTTATAAATATTATGGAATTTATTCAATTATATTTAAAAATAAAAACTTTTTTTGAGAAAAAAATAAAAACAGACAATATTTGTTGTTTCTATTTTCAGTTTAAAGACAAGATGTGTCAAGATTTTTTCTCAGTTTATGCATGTTAGCTTGTCAGCATTTGCCTTGTCAACCTTTTGCAGTCGACTATTAGAAGGTCAACATATGTGTTACGCAAAGATAATGGGAGGAATTTAAGAAAACCTACACAAACTATTTTACCATGCAGGCATAGTGGCACACTGCTTACACAAAAGTAAGCAGGTTTGCGATCCAGTAAACAGAGCTGGGCAGCGCACATGCATGCACCTACGCAGAAGTATCTGTGGCATGCAAATCACTTGATAAGCAGGTGAATTTCATGCAAATGAGGGAGGTAGAGCGACCCAGGAAGGAGACAGTCAGTCCTGCAGACCCTGTGATGGTGTCTGTAGTGTACATGGAAAAATTCCATGTACTTGATTTTAAACAGACAACAGGGACTGTAAATGTGTGGTGAGATGGACAGAAATAGCATAGCAGACACAGATATGTGCAAAATCATCCACCATGTGTCCAAAACCATATGAGAAATAATGTAAAATCATTTTAATTTTTTCAGTGATCTGGGTATGTTTGTGTGGCATGCCACAGTGCGCAAACATGCTTTTATGAAAAATCAAAAAAATAGTGTAAAAATTGAAGTTATTAGTATGTGACTGCAATGTGGAGTATCTACAATGGTGGGATTGTTCTGTTGTTAAGGAGGCTGGGCTTGAAACCATGTTGTTTCCAGGTTGTGTGCACTGATCCCTATGCAAATAAACTGGGGGGTCACTGAACAGCATAAATGGGTATCCATATCCACAGATCCCATTCATGTAGGCACAGAACTGTGTTGGTGTCCACAGAAGAGGTAGCTGACATCAAAGGGGGGTGTGCCTGAGGACTAGTAAGCTCACTGGAGCTCACTGGCACCTGTTTGCATGGTGTGGCACTCTGCTGAGCACAGGGGGTGTACAGTGTTTGCTAAGCTTTGTTTACCTTCAAGGAACATGTTAAATCATGTTTGAGCATGTTTGCACAGCGCGCTGTCATGCTGAACATGACCCTTCATGGGGACATGAACATGGAGTGCTGAGCATTGTTTACCTTTGCAGCACGTGTTTCTGTGGCAGGCCGCAGTGTTGAGTGAGGAAGGCTGTCCAAAAAAATTGGCTGAGAAAGGCAAGGATATATTTCACTTAAACTTGGGCCATTAACAGTCCTTAATGATGTACTTGGCAGGTGGAATGCATCATAGGCAGCCAATCACAAAGACTGCACCTACAGCAGGGCACTATAAAGGTTGTACACACCCTACAATCTGATTTCACCCCATACTCTGCACCAGTGGAGTACCGATTTGTGAGCTTTAACTGAAGGAATGCTAGGGGCTGCTGCACTTCTGCTACATATGTATGTGCTAGATGATGAGGTCAATGCTGCTCCTGACCATAGAGCTAGACGGAGAAGGAAAAGAATGTTCAGCCCCAGGGTAACCTTCTAGGAGTTACATGAGCTGGCGATTGTAAAGCACTACAGGGTGGACAAGGACATACTACAAGAACTCACTGAGCTCTGCCAACCTCACCTCAGATCCAGAGCCAACAGAGGGGAACCCATCCCAGTGGAAACAAATGTATGTGTAGCTCTTAGGATACTAGCTACAGGTACTTTCCAAAACCAACTGGGGACATGATGGGGTTGCATCCAGGGTACTCCACCACTTCCTGGATGCCATATTACCACATGCCAGTGAGCACATTTATTTTCCCCTCACTCCTGAGATGAGGGCCAACAGTATGCAATACTTCTATCATATAGGACACCACCCTGATGTACTGGGTGCCATAGATTGCACTCATGTTCACATCAAGGAACTACCTGGTGAGGAGGATAGAATATATATCAAACCTAAGGGATATCCCTCCATCAACTGTCAGTTCTTGTGCAATGCCCAGAACATTGTCATGGAGTGTGTGTGCTGGTAGCCCTGGCAGTTATCAAGAATCCCATATCTGACACACATCACAGCTGTACCAGATGTTTGCTAGGGGGGATATCCCACACGGCCATTTACTGGGGAATGCTGACTATGCACTGGAACTCTGAATGATGACACCTATCAGAAATGCACACACACACAGACCTATGGTAGAATGCCATAATGAGGCACACAACCACAAACTAGGAACATCATAGAGCTTGTGTTTTGGCTGCTGAAGTAACAGTTCCAGTGCCTAGCTATATCTGGTGGAGCCCTGCTGTACTCTGCAGCTGCATGTGCACAGATGTTCACAGTATATGCCATGCTACAAAATATGATCCTGTGGAAACAACTGCAGCAGGATCAGCAAAGGGAAGGGATACACAGCCCTCCAAAAGTGCCTAGCTCATCACAGCCACACCCACAGGGGGACTCCGAGGAGGAAACCCCTGAGGTTGCCCCTGTAATCAGACATAAGAGTGCTCAGTATGCTTTGTCCATGAGACAATGTACAGCACATGCATTGATAACCTAGGGCCCTAGGGACTGACTCCTTACTCTGACTTACATACATATTAATAAAAATTATGCCAGTCAGCCCACACAACCTGTACCTAACCATGTCTTGGACATCTACTGTGTGCATCAGGCAGAGTCAACCCCGAACTACAGGTCTGTCAACTGCTGCATTTGCAAGGTAAGTCATTCACCTATTCACCACTTGTAAGGGGTACTAGAGTATGTAGCATATGTATGAACCTGACACATGTATGCAAGAGAATATAATGGGCTACTGGGTTACTTGGAGATATCTAACAGCCACTTGGGAAAACAGGTACTCTGTCCAATACTATGTGCTTTATAATATGCGCTAGGCCACATGGTTGAAAAATCCACTACATTATTCAAGGGAGATGGAAAGATTGGGGATTACATGACAGTTGCACAACTGTCTATGCCAGCAGAACATGACCTGGTTGTCTCCCACCCTCTACACATCATTGCATCCGTACAATTGCTGTAACAGTAAATCTGCAATGATATGTCAGCAGACCAGTGAATTCCAGAACTGTAACATATAATCTGCCCACACAATCTATGTCTCATGTAACACAGTGTTGACAATGTATGTCTGTATGTTGTTGATTGTGTGATGAATGACACATCCTTTTCTGGCAGCCTGTGTGGCTCACTGGGCTAGGGACATTATCATGGATGATGGTGCTGATGGTTTAAATCTGGCAATATCCACAAATTTTGCATGTCAGATAGTTGTATGGCGGTGTTCCCACAGACTGTCATACCCATCAATCTGTTAGTGCATGAATGTTTTACAAAGCCAGGGAGAATGGGGGGGGGGGCAAAGGGTCAAAACTAGAGACAGACATTCAGATGCTCTGATTAACCTAGAAGGGGGCTAGTATAATAGCGGGTTGCATCAATGCAGAATATCTGAAGGATATAAAGTCCAACACTCAAATGTCTGTCTGTACTATTCACTGACTGCAGTCTACAATATTTTACAACACAACAAATGTATGAGGAACAGACCAGACATATGGGGTGAAATGCTGGACATTATGAAAAAACATGTACAGTGAGAGGTATGCAGACTGTCACCCTGTATATGGTGTTACATTATGTACCCCAGTCACATATTAATTACAGCACACAGCCAAAAATGCCATGTACAATGTCAGGGAAGTGTTCTGCAGAAACAAGTGCAACTGCCAATGTCTGTAATACACAATATCCCAGCCTGGAGAGCAGGTAGCTCTGGTCTGGAGTCACCTTGTAAGTACTGACAGTCCCTCTGGGCATCCTCCTACACTTATATACCTTTAGCTCAATTCTGTTGCCACTTCCTCAGAAAGACCTGCTATGTGGAAATATGTCTGTACATACAAACAGCTACCTATACATATCTGTCTGACCCAATCCCCCTCCCACATGGTTACTGTATCTATCAGTATGTACCCCTTACACATATAATACCGATATATATATATATATATGTGTGTAAGAGATGCAACTATACGGCCAAACTGGATGCTGAGCTCTCTCAACATAGGACTGGCAAGACCAGACAGGAGGAGAAGGTAACCACACACACTACATACCCAATCACACATAGTACCATCACAACTTCAAATCATACACATAATCACACAAAGACATACTCGGAGGCTCTGATCAAAAATCTACCAAAACAGCAGAGGCCACCAAAGCAGACACCCAAACAACTACCACCTCAGAACCCAACACATGCAACACATAGACCACACAGTCAGAGTGTCAAACAGTCACAGCCCTTAAGGCCAAACACAATGCCAGACACACTCGTCATTGGTGACTCCATAGTCAGACACACTGACGTCCCGCTCACCAGACTGAGTAAGGAGAAGGTCACAGTAAGCTGCCTGTCAGGCGCTAGGATCCGCCACATAACGCAAGCACTCAGGTCTCTCAACAGCAGGTACAAGTACAACTCAGTCATTGTCCACGCTGGTGTCAACGACCTGAGGCACCTCCTTGGACTACATGAAAAGAGACATTGAGGAGCTCTCTGATTATGTAGCCCAAGCAGGTATGACCCTGACCTTGAGCAGTATCCTACCTTCACCTAGAATGATGCCACAATACAGTGATAAGATGATCAGCTTTAATAATTGGCTTAAATTCTGGTGTCATTCAAAGGGGATCCAATGTCTGTCTGCCTGGGATGACATGCTGGACAAGCCACGCTGCTTCACAAGGGACGGCTTGCACCTGTCACCCCTAGGCTTCCGGATATTGGCAAAGGCTCTTGCCACCCCCATAGTGCCTTTTTTAGGCAAGGCTCACATTCTAAACCTACCACCCTAGAACACAAAAAAGGAAAAAAACTAAGGGTAATGCTGCTCAATGCCAGAAGTGTCAATCTCAAGATGCGCGCACTTGAGGCCCTTCTCAGTATGGAGAATATCGATGTCTGTGCTGTGACAGAAACCTGGTTCAAGGCTCCTGAGAGCACCCCAGCACTATCAGGTTTCACCTCATATCATGCGTTCCGGCCCCAAAATCCGGACAACACCAAGAAAGGAGGGGGGGTGTCCATATTCATAAAGGACACCCACACCTCGAGGTTGGTGGCAACGCACGATGCATCGGAGACCATCCAGGTGCAATTAACCATAGGCAAGACTGCTCTGCAATTTATAGCATGTTCCAGACCACCCTCGCAAACTCAGGAACCTCACATGGCCTCCCTGAAAACACTGGAGGGGATAAATGTATGTCCAAACACCATCATACTAGGTGACTTCAACTACCCTAATATAGAATGGGAACACTACTCAAGCCCAAACACTCTAGCCCAAAGGTTCCTGGAGTTCATAAACTCAAATGCCATGGAACAACTAGTCACCATCCCCACAAGAGGAGAAAACATACTTGATCTCATCATCACGAACATGGGATCACAATGTTCAACACCGGAAGTATACCCCTCACTGGTGAGATCAGATCATAAACTAATCTCGCTGGAGGTCCTCATCCCCCAACCTGAAATAAAGAGACCACAGTGAAAAACTTCTCAAAAGCCGACTTCACACTACTAAAAACTAGTGTGGTCTCCTTTAAGGCCCCTGAGCCAGTGGTAAACATTACTCAAACCGCTGAATCACTTACAAATGCCTTCTACCAGCACCTACAGGACTGCATGGATCAGGCAATCCCAAACAAAACTAAGACTCTTTGTACCAAAGGCAAGCGTCCAGTCTGGTGGACCCCAGCCATAAACAAGCTCTACAACAAAAGGAGGAAGCTACTGCAAGATAGAGCAAAATCCTTGAAAGGTAAGACACCTTTGATCATTATAAGTAAAAAACTAAGAGCGCTCATAAAATCATCCAAGGCAAATTTTGAGAGAAAAATCACCAAGGACTCAAAAGACAATCATAAGGCCTTCTTTAGCTATGTTAGAAACCTAGGAGGAAACTCCCAGATATGCTCAGAATTAGTTCAAAAAGATGTGAAGATTACTGATCCTACACACATTGCCAACATACTGGCTGACAGGTTCAGTGCAACCCCCCCCCCTCCCCCCCAAAAGGAGAGATATCTATACCAGAGGATTGTAGCCCCCCAAACATCTCCAACACCCAGGTGAGAACTGCTCTCTCCAAGGCAAAAAACACAGCATCCATGGGATGGGATGATGTCCCCGGCTGTGTGCTCCACGAACGCAATGAGGAATTAAACCTGCAGTTAGGACAGCTGTTCAATCTTAGCATCACCTCAGGATACGTACCCAAGGAGTGGCGCATGGCTACTGTGGTCCCACTTCACAAGGGCGGTGCCTCCACCGACCCTGGAAATTACCATCCCATTAGCTTGACAAGCCTTATCTGCAAAGCCATGGAGGGGATCATAATGGAACTCATAAATAAAGACATAGGGAACTTGCAGACTTTGGATCCAACCCAGTTTGGCTTTGTCAAAGGCAGATCATGCCTTTTAAACTTGGTTGACTTTTTCGAAACAGTCACCAAGGCCATTGATGAGGGAAAGGCAGTCCATACAGCCTACCTCGACCTGGCAAAGGCCTTCGACACAATACCCACTCAGGTATCATCGAAAAACTCATCAGCTTGAATGTAAACCCATACATCACAAGATGGGTTGCAAACTGGCTAAGTGACAGAACCCACAGGGTCAGAGTTGCTGGAGCCATGTCAGACTCAAAGCCTGTCACAAGTGGTGTCCCACAGGGCTCAGTCCTGGGTCCACTCTTGTTTGGCATCTACTTTTCTGAAGTACAAGCAAACACAGGAGGGTTATGGCTGACAAAGTTTGCAGATGACTGCAAACTGGGCGCCATAGTCAAAAGCACTTCTGACACAGATATCCTTCAGAAGGGCCTCACAGAAATGGATAACTGGTGCCAGAGCCATGGCCTGAAGTTAAACGCCAAGAAATGCATAGTCATACCCTTCGGGAAAAACAAGGTTACCCCTAGCTACCATATAGGTGGCAATCCACTGAGCACAGAAGAAGTCATCAGGGACCTGGGGACCCAGGTTGACACTAGCCTTTCGTTTGACACTCATGTTGCTAAAGTAGTCAGGAAAACATTCTACATTGCCCACCTGATCATGAAGGGATTCACATCTAGATCAAGGGAGGTCATCGTCCCCCTGTACTCATCACTCATTAGACCTATGATTGAGTACAATGCCCCATTTGGAATGTATCTTACCTGACACCTGCAGCAGCTGGAAAGGCCCCAAAAGTTCCTCACCAAAAGGATAAAAGGTCTCAAAAATATGTCTTATGCTGCCCGACTGAAAGAACTCCAGCTCTATTCAGTCTCATACCGCTTGCTCAGAGGTGACCTGTGCCTGACATATAAGGCCATGTCAAACCCAGATTTGATGAATATGCTTCACCTCAAAAAATCTAGATCCCTCAGAACCACAAGGGCGGGAGACTTAAACCTTGACACGGTTATTAATAGAGCGTGCTGGAGGGACAGATTCATCACCCAGAGACTCCCTATGCTGTGGAACAAAATCCCGGTACATGTGAGGCAGAGCACCTCGCTGGCCTTGTTCAAGAGAAATCTTGACCAATGGATGGGAGATCGCAGATATACCCCAGGGATTACTTCAGTGTCACTGCTTGACAGAGGCACAGCAAAATAATAGGCATAGTTTTATTCAAACTAAAGGGGTGGCGAAAGCCACATAACTATGGGCTAGGCTTATAAATGCCCTTGGGCAGATAGCCTAGTATGAACCTATGAACCTATGAACCTATATATATATATATATATATATATATATAGAGAGAGAGAGAGAGAGAGAGAGAGATACATGTATATATATATATATATATATATATATATATATATATATATATATATATATATATATATACAGAGAGAGAGAGAGAGAGGGAGCTATATATATTACATTGGTACATAAACTCTCCACATATATCTACATATCTCAAATACATAACATACACACACACAGCAACATTTATAGACACATCCCTATTATACACATTAATATATATAAACATATGTGGGATTTATCCCCACATACCCTCGGAATGCTGAGGTTATCTGCACTCACACATCAAAACAATTGCCCAAAAGAACCTAATCAAGGCCGTGACGGTACCTACTCCACTCACCCGCAGACCCCTATATCTGTGGAATATTACCTTGTAGACAGACACAGGTGAGCAGGTGTTGTACTGTACAATGGTTCAATGCATGCCTTGGACAGGCCATATTATCCCTGGCCATATGTTTGCCTGTCTAACTGCAACCAGCCTCATATGGCCATACTGCTAACTGTACACACATAGCAGGGATAGTGACAGGTATCCCACACCTAGGACACTAGATACAATAACAGTACCAAGCAATATCACTCTGCAGGCCACACATGCTGTCTAACACAAGGCTACTTTGCTTACTCCACAAGTACTGTGCCTGCAATCACATATGCAACAGACGTAACCCATGGTGCATGTGATAAGTACTATGACCTGTAGTATGTAATAGTAGATAGGTAGGGGTGCTGGAGGCCTAGGCTGTGCCAAACAGTTGACAGCATGTGTGTGACTCATGAGGGGTGTAAGTTAGATGGGCCATGGAGAGGTACTATGTGTGTCTGTAGGTGACCTGCATGTGACAGTGGCATTTGTGTGTGAGTGTGTGTGTGTGTGTGTGTGTGTGTGTGTGTGTGTGTGTGTGTGTGTGTGTGTGTGTGTGCACATAGTCAAGTCAAGATTGAACCCTATATGTGTGTATGTTGGACAGCTGTGGACTGTCACTGTCTCTTGCTATGAACATGGGAACTGGCTCTGCCAGGAGTAGCGCTGACACCACCATGCATTGCTAGTACCTGATGGTGACTGCAAAATACTGTGGTTCTGTCCCCATGGGACCACCCAGAACCACGTGCCCATGGCTTGCTATATCATGATGTGGACAGCACACTTCCCTCTGTAGCACTGGAGGTACTGCCACTATGGGATCATGACTGTGCACAGCCACATAGACTCTCAGCATATGGTGTTGCTGACCTACAACTACGTATCTGATGCCCATCTCCAACCAGATGTTCCTGCACAGATAATGTGTAGTCCAAGGCAGACACTGCCTCATCCCACCATCTGTCCACTGCATCAGTGAACCAATTCAGGGTGCCCCCAATTCAGTGGAGGCAGTTACAGATGTCAGACTGTGCTGTGCCCATAACCCTAAGCATCCATCTGGTGTGTTCAGAACATGCCTGTACCTACATGACAGCCCAAAATATGTGCCAAGTGACCCATGATGTGGAGGACGGACAGCAGTCCTCCTATGAGCACCCCTGTCAATCTGCTTGTGTGGGACCTCAGCAGGTCTCTGGTTATGGCCATTGTCTGCACTCACTGACACCACAGCTGTCACACTGTCTTGTTCAATTTCACCACCCTCTGACTGTCCAATATTTGTGGCCCCCCCAATGCAGATAGACACCCATGTACTGCTATGTACAGCCTGCCACGATGAGTGATACAGTATTACACTGGTGAACAAAGGACACTTAATTGGGTGCTCCTCTGCTGTGAACACTGTTGCACCCACCTCTACAATGTATGGTGTGATGGATGCCTGAGAGCTCTCATGTGTTCCTAGGTTCACTAGGAATTCCTCCATGGCTGAGAGTGGTTGTTCTGTCACAGCCCCTCCATCAGTGGTGGCACGATCCCTGGCAACAACAGCAGTCCTTCATCGTGCAACATTTAGCATGTCTGTGGCCCAGTGTCGGACCTGCTTATAGGTTCTGTCCTGTTGGGCAATCTGATTGCCATCCCACCCAAGGTCTGCCTGCAATGTTGTCTGCTGTTCCCGATTATGCCTCCTCCTGGACAACAAGATCTGAGGTGCTGTCTATTATGTCATTCTCCGCATCTGAGAAGGGGGCATGTTTTCTGTGCTACATGGGTCCTGAAAGACAACAAAAGGGGGAATACTTTACAAGACCAGATGTGCAGATGTACACTATGTACAGACCCAGCACACCCATAATGGCCTGCACTATCCACTGCTCCCTCACACATCATACCCCACAGTCTGGCAACACTCTACATGTGTGGATACCACCAAGAGAGTAGCAATACTGGGGTATGTCCCTGTGTGGCATGACAGATTCTGCTGTATGTTCCAACACCCACTACTGCAGTCTACTGTGGTGTGTCTCCTATGGGCAAACTCCAACTGATATGTCATATGGCAACTGGCAGACAATTAACAGTGCGCTATTACAACAACTATATGGGGACAGTCCAGCAACACCAGTGTGCCACAATGACAGACAAAAATGCAAACCTGCTGTAGTAGATGCTCCCTGTAGGCATCATACCTCTCAACTATACAGATGTTTGCCTCATAGTTTTGATCAGTTTCTCACAAACCTGTGGATGTCTGACAAATATTTAAAAATTTAATCAAAGAAATTTGTAAACCACCTGGAACTGAAAAGAAACAAAATGCTAAAAAATACTACAAAGTAAAACATCCAACCGTCCAAAAGAACTCCAGGCTAAACTTTAATACAGGAACAAATTTACAAGGGGTTAAGGAATTTTGTCTAGATTTGACATCATCATAACCACCACTGTAAAGTGAATAAATCTTTATGTACAAACAAAGAACCCGCCAACTAATACACACCTATAATAACCACCAATCAACTAACAGCAGATTTACACGGGTACCTGTAACAAAACAAACAAATTAAAAATATGATATTAGATAAGTTTTGTTGAAAATCACAAAACACAATTTAACATTTTTGTTTGTATATACGGATTTCTTCACTTTGTAATGGTAGCCCTGATGATGGCAAATCTAGATGAAAGTGCTTAACCCCTTGTAAATTTGTTCTTTTATTACATTATAGCGCAGAGTTCTTTTGGACAAATGGACATTTTATTTCAAAATAGTTAAACACTATTGCTTTGTTTGGGCCTTGATCCCCTCATAAATTATTGCTTTGTCCTGATTTTATGTTGTAAGGTTGACAGGTATGTTAGTCATAGCTGTCAACTAAGCAGAAGCAAGAACTTAGCCAGACTATATCAGGGACATTCAGGGACACCTTTAAAATGTTAGAATTATATATGCGAGACAGTGACTGAATGAGAGAAGTGAATTACAGTACATGATTTGACATTACATAAGTGTACACCCTTACTCATTGTCACAATGTATTATGTGTACTAAACTAACTTTCCTACTACAGCCAACCATTGTAGGAGGGATTGACAGGGACAGAGATGAGTTGTGATTGAAAACCAGGGACAGTTGAGAGGCATGCCTGTAGGTATAGGACAGCTATGTATCACTGACATGTCATTACCATAGATCTATGACAGGCTTTCTGCTGTAATCTCTATTCCCCATACCTCCATTCTCCCATATGCATCCTGTTATTTGGCAAAGTCTATTATATATCTGGTGGAGTGCAATACTCCTTTTTTGAACTTTACTTCTGGTAATCTTTTGGAAATACTCTCTCCATGTGAGTTAAGTCTCATACAGACCTGTTCCCCATAATCAGCTACCTTTTTAAGGTACTGCTTATTAGCAGGTAATTGCCTCTGCACCAAATTGTGGCTATGAATTGCTAACTGCAGCCAAAACAGCTGAATTACACTATCACTGGCCATTGACATGCCAACACAGTGCAGTATATCATGTAGACCTGGGCCCCTTTCTTAGTTGCTAAGATGGACATTACTGAGGTGTGGAGAGTACAGCATCACAAAGGTTAGGTACCATAACTGTCAACTGTATAGATTTATGGAGTACGTCCACAGTTTTGCCTCATGTTTGTGGTCAGTGTCCCATGACATTGTGGTCATCTGGCACTTCAATGGCAAACATTGTGGGTTGAGGCCAGTAAGGAAAGAGACACATTTGGGTGTCATACTTCATATGCATCAGAATATGCATGCTAATGCGATAGCTGTTATTCTATCAACCTGCTATCTTGGTAGGGACAAACCATTATGCATGTTCCTATCTGTGGGCTTTAGTCCCTCCCCCATTACATATGGCTGTGTCCAAATCTCTTGTTCTAGGGGGTTGGGAGGTATGGTAGGTCTGTAGCAGCTACCATACATACATACATACAGCTGTGCATAGGAGGAGTGTGGACACTTTTGAGGAAAGCAAGCTGTATGTGTAACTGTGGCAGCTGTGTCTGCCCTGTCATTATGGCAGAGCTAGGGTAAGGGTACCCTGTAGAGTCCAATTGAGGCATGTAATTAAGGTACATTTCTTAATCAACAGTGCCAATAACAGAGTAGTAGGCAACATATAGTTAGGCTATACGAATATGTGAGGTGTGTACTTACCTGCATGCCTCAGACTTGCAAAACTGGGTAGCAGTTCATTAACTAGCAGTAACTTGTGCAGATTAGGATTGCATGACTCGGTCATTACTTGCTGTCTTCACAATAATGCAATTAAACTGCAACCCAAAACTGGATTTGAACCCAGGACTGTGTGTGTGGCAAAATGTACTGCATACAAGGCATTTAACAGACGGTGCTACTGAGTCACTGCAAAAGGCTGTGCATTTGCAAAATACATGAGCATATATACAGGCTGTGACAAACATTTATACATCCATCAGTATGTGCATTGCTTTATATGTCTGTATTTCTGCACCAGGGTCCCATATGTACATGTATTTTGCCATTGCTGCCTTAGCAAGTGTCTTTCCACAAGTTACTGATAAAAGGGCTCATATACCTGCTATCACAGGCCTCACATACATCCATTCTTATGTCTTTGCCTGTCTACTATTGTATTATTACACCAGAGTCGAAGGTACACTCTCCTTTTTCCCATTAGTTTTTGTTTCAGTTACATGCCTGACTGTAAGTGGCAATCAGTATGTTTTGCTGGAAACAGATGTTTGTGGTTAATGCAGTGGGCCTAGGGCCCAGGTTCAAAACTTTGGAGAGGTGTTTATTTCATAAATGTGTCTAACAATGTAATAAACACATATAATCATTAAAACTCATTTAAGCGTAGATCAGCGCAAATCCACATTATAAAAAATATAAAGAAAAAAAGGTGGTGATAGGAAGGTGACTAAATTGGGGCAATTAGGGGGAAAACATAGTGAAAGACAGTTAGGAATGTGCAGGAAAGGAGTAGGAAAGAAGCATAGCTATCCATATCTTGTACAACAACAGCTGTGCATTTTGACAGATTTTGTAAATTAAGTTGGACTCTCACACCCCAGAGAGAAGGGGAGAACAACATAACTCTGTTGTCAATCCAATTAGACCAGATTAGTGGTGTCCAGTGGACACATGTGCAACATGAAGAGATACACATGGGGTGATATTTTTTGGGACAGGTTCCCATTTTTTATGTTGAGAGTGGAATGTAGGGGATGGGACATAGGTACATGTGGGGAGGTAAGTTGGGTAGGAGAGGATGTGTTTGCAGACAGACAAGACAGACAAGACAGCAGACAGAGGTAGTGTGTGACATATGAGTGGGGTAAACACCTTTGATTGGGAGGGTGTTGTAGAATCCAAGTCACACGTGCCTCCAGACAGCAGCAGCGTGACTCACATCCCTACCCATGTTCCAGTCAGTACTGCATGTTCACTGCCCAGAGGGTAGCTGTGCTGGATGCTGGGTGACAGGGCACACCAGCCCCACCAGGACAGCTAGTGTTCTCTCAATCTTGTGCAGGTGGTGTTCATAGCTCCATTGAACAATCCTGCGCAGCATGACTGGAAGTTGATCCTGGGTGACTGCAGCCCCTATGCCACTGCTCCCAGGGGAGGCTGGGCCCTGTCCCTGATACGGTTCCACCGGACCCTGGAAGTGGTGCAGGGGCAGTGGAGTAGGCATCACCGGCCTGGATCACAGACATGCTTGGACCCAGTGCCACGGGCAGTTGAGACAAGGAAGATGGATCACCAGGAACCAGCCTACCCTGACATCCTGTGGTGATGGAGGTATAGCAATAAGTATAGGTTAGTTATTAACAAAATATTATTAGTAATAACAGCATGGCAGAACATTTGAAATAACGCAATTACATATCAATGCATATTATGTGAAACTCAGCAATAGTTAACAGAACAGTCAGTATAGCAGCGTGCCAGTAACAGTTGCAGCATAAAGCCAACAAAATAGGTAATTTAACAAGATATGTTAATATGCATCCATTATACTACATAACAATAATAAAACATATGCTCCAAAAAAGAATTAATGTAACAACATATGTTAATACTAAATCATAACCAATGAATAACAGCAATAAATAAATGAAGATAAGGGGTGGGGGAGAGAGAGAGAGAGAGAAAATCAGCCCATTAGTAACATTACAGCTTACTTCCTTGACAACAATACTACTATCTACTCTATAGGTCTGTATTTTCTTTATGTGTACAGTGAGTACAAGTCTCCTGCAGCTGATGTAGCATGTATATACCTCTCAAAGCTATATGCATGGGACTCTATGGGTCAAACAGTAACAACTGTGGGTACAGACCTACACTGAACACTTGCATATCGGGTGGCTTTATATAACTACCAAGATGTTCTATGGGATGAAATGGTGATAGTTTGCAATCTAGGTACTCATTGCCATGGTATTCCTGCAACAGGTAGATTGCATACTTTTAATTACATAACGTGAAATCATGACACTTGAGAGACATGTCTGTGTACAGCACAGACACTAAACAGCAGTCATGCCTTGGATGGCAGGCATGGGAATAGAACCCAATAGCAGTGATTGCAGGTGACATCTGCATGGATTGTATTAACTGACTGCAGCAACTTTTAACAGGCACTCCAGGCATACAGCCATACCAGGATTACACATATTATTTCTGACTGCACATTGTGATTTTTCACATTCTTGCTAATGATTTTAACAGTCTGGTAAATCTAAACACACAATTATCTACTCATAATATGGGCTACCTCACCCACTTACCTGTAGTTTCTGTGGAAAGAGAACTTCTGAGAACTACATGGCTGCTACTGTAATATTTAGTGCTACATAGCACTGGATTCGAACCCTGGTCTGTGTACGGCAAAATATACTATATACAGAGCATTTAATAAACTGACCTACTGAGCCACTGCTGATTGCTGACTGACTCATATTTGCATAGAGCTTACCTGGAACCAAAATATGATCTGGCAGTACTACTGCAATGTTATACTAGACTGCAGTGACAGTAGAACATACATGCATGAAATACAAGCATAACACATATAGTAGGTATGCTATATATCAGTACAAACAATGCTGGTGTACACAATTTATTGTTAATGGGTTGAAATATCTGTGAAGTTAACAAACAATATCAGTTCATGGAGTGGGTTACCTCACCCATATACCTTGATTACCTGATATTTGTCAATGACAGAGCACTATGTGAACAATGTCGGCCTAGAGACAGCATTGAATGGTACTATATTAGTCAGCCATTATTTATTTATTTATTTCCAGTTTGATGACCAGGGAGGTCTACTGGGCTCAGGGAGCCTGTTTTCAGTGGAGGCCCAGGGAGAAAAGTTTATTTTCAGATAACAGAAAAGCTCCACAATTACAAAGTGTAGTTGCAGATACAACCATAGCATAGAAGATACAATTTACAATTTCATATCATATTAGAGAGCAGGCATAGGTTCTTTTATTACATAGTACTATTAAGATATTTACAATATGTACATTTTTGTGGTTAGATAGTACTCAGAGTTAGCCAGGAGTTTAGGGGAGGAGTAATATATTAGACTAGGTGGGGAGCATGCAGTTGCATTTCTTGTTAGAAGAAAGGAAAGCATGTAACTGAGTTTTAAAACTTTCAAAGTTTTCACAGGTCCTAAGAGAGGAAGGAAGATAATTCAATTTGTTAGCTAAGGAAAAGGATAGCATAAGTTGACCAGCAGGATGACTGGGTTTTTGGACAGTGATTAGGTTTTGGTGAGTAGATCTAAGAGTTCTTTGAGGGGAGTAAGGTCGAAGGATGTTGGAGAGAGCAGGGCACTTGGCTGAAAAATTAGTTTGTGCGCTGAAGTTATTTGAAGATAATCAAAATGATTAGAGAGTTCAAGCCAATTTAACAAATGAAGGGCAATACAATGATGGGAGGAGAATTTGGCTTTGGTAGCAAATTTAAAAATGTTATTATAGCAGACTTCCAATTTTGAGGTAAGAGCAGCAGATATGTTTGTTAATTGAGGAGTGCCATACATTAGTGAGGGGAGTAGATAGGTAGTGGCAAGAGTCTGTCTGGTGGAAGGAGAGAGAAAGTGGATGTTCCTGTATAGCATACCTTGTTTTATGTGGGTTTTCTTGATGTTTTACTGGATGTGAGTGTCAAATTTTAGATGTTCGTCAATGGTAACCCCAAGTAGTTTGGCAAAGGGAACAACCTCAATAGTAGAGTTGTTTTGGTTAATAATTTGGAACGAGCTTTTATCAAGTGGGTAGATTTTGAGTGAGAGAATAATAGAATTTTGGATTTATTTGCATTTAGCGATAGGTGGTTTTGAAGCATCCAATTTTCTGTGGTGGAGAAAGCAGTTTGTGTCACAGTTTGAAGCTTAGGAAGTTTAGAGACGCAGCAGATTAAGGTAAAATCATATGCATATTGCACAATTTTGGTATTGGGTATGGCTTTGTGGAAATCATTAATAAAGATGCTAAACAGCATTGGACCGAGCATAGATCCTGAGGGTACCCCAGTGGGGATAGAAAGGAAGGTTAAGGTACCTTTACCCCATTTTACAGCTTGAGACCGGTCAGAGAGGTAGCTTGAGAACCAGGATAAGGTATTTTGAGAGAGATTAAGGTTATGAAGATGGTTTAAGAGATGGGTGTGGGAGATGGTATTAAATGCCTTAGAGAAATCTAGTAGAACTGTAGATACTATTTTCCAGAGTCACAGGCCAGATTTATTGTGTCTAAGATAGAGGAAAGTGCAGTGATAGTACTATGGTTAGGTCGGAAGCAGTGTTGGGTTGGAGTGATTAGTTGGTGATTGGTTAGGAATGGCATAAGCTGGATATGGATGCAATTTTCCAGTAGTTTTGAGGGGTCTATATTAGATCACTGAATGCTTAGGTAAGCAAACAGTGATTACTTGACCCCATGTAAGTGAAAGCTTACAAAACTGAACTGTTAGAACAGTGATTTTTTTTTCTTGGAAAAAAATCGCTATTCCAACAACAAAAAAAAGCACATTAAAACATGAGATTAAGTGGGGAGTTTCACCCCCACACCCCCCTACTTAAATATACCAACTCCAAGACCGCACTACAGTGTAGAAAATGACAAAGTAGCAAAGCAGCCAAGCAAATTCTTTCCCTGGGAAAGAATTTGCTTACATGCCGCTTCGATATTTTGCAGTTTTGGTTTTGTCAGTTTGACCAAGATGCAATTTCGAAAACATGCATCTTTGGTCTGCTGATAGGAACCCATTTTGAGATAGGGGAGAGGATAGCTATGGGTCAGAAGTTTGAGATGGTGTTTTTGCCTCCTTTATGGAGAGGTAGAATAAAGGCAGAATGCCATAATTTGGGCATATAACATTCTTGCATTGATCTATTTATCAGGATGCTAATGGGGAGAGCGATACTGTCTGCGGCAATTTTTAGGAAGGAGGATGGGATATTGTCAGGGGTATTAGATTTGCATTCTACAGATATTACAGTGTCATACTTGACTGCAGCACCTTAACTTATAGCTTGAATCTATACAGCTTTACTCTAATGGTTACACCAAGACAATCCTGATGTATGCCATTTTCCTTGGTGTTATTGGTATTTTTTCATGTTTTATTGCAGAACAGCTGGCATTATTTATTTCTTGCAATACAGCTCTAATTCCACATTTATTGCACTACAGACTTTATTGTATATACTTTAATGCAGTTACTGGTATTGTTTCATGTTTTTATTGCACAACAGTTGGCATGAATAATTTCTTGCAATACAGCTCTAATTCCACATTTATTGCACTAGAGACTTTATTGTATATACTTTCATGCAGTTAATGCTTTAACCTTTCTTGCTTATTTCACTACATTTAGCATAATGCATCCATACTCACCACACTCGCAACTTGGCCAGGTACCTGTGCAACTCGACATTGTGAGCCCTCTCTTCTGCAGCTGCTGGAAGAGAAGCACACCATTATGCATATCAGTTTTGCAGACATTCAGATTAGATATTGGTGAAACAGAGGTAAAATTATTTACATACTTGTGGGGCATTCCCTGTCTGAGCTTCTTGGACCCAGGTGTCTAAGAGTTCCCTCTTTCATCTTTTCAGATCATCATAGTGGTGATGACACTGCTCACCTGTGCGAGGAATACCAGAAACATTAGTGAGTATTCTGGCCAGCCAGTCCCAGGCCTCTACCTTACACTCCAAACCCTAGAAATCTCCCTGCAGTAGCTGGTTGCCATGGTTTTGAACTAGGAGTCCAACGAAGATCCTCAACTCCAGAATGCTCCAACGCTGCACCCGAAAGCACACACCTTCACTAACACCAGCCATAGCACCCATCAGAGGAAGAACACCAATGGATTCTGCTGTATTCCCACCATTTGGGCTTAATATAGGCTGTCTTCCCACCCTTACACATCATTGGGCAACATTCAAAAAAATGCTGCACCACTTAGCACCATGCAGACCAGCACAGCTGAGCTAAGAATTGTGAATACTCACAGAACCAGAGTCTTAGCAGAGCTTAGCAGGATGCAAACCAGCCAAGCAGCGCCGAGCAGTGCATAAACATTAGCAGCTATTCTCATGTTTATGCAGTGCTTAACAGGTCTCAGCAGAGCTTAGCAGAGCACAGTGGAGCCATATTTTAAATTAGTCTGCAAAATTTGTATGTCGAAATTAAATACTAATTTTCACTGCATGTATTCAAACCCAGGACCGACTGCATATGAAAGATGTCATTTTACCCATTTAGCTTCATGGATAACAAGGAATCTGGTATACCTTTACATATACCACTGAACTACTTATAAGCAGTGCTGAGCTCCACACAGAGCCATGCAAACATGCTTAGATATGCTTAAACATCATATTTAAATAAGTAATTAATGACATCCAGTTTCTATTTTTAGATGTCTGGCAGGTGTCTGCTGTCTTATTTGTGGGTGCTGCTTAGCATTGCTGGGCTCCATGCTTTGCCATGCAAACATGCCTTTTTTAAAAATAAATTGACAAAAATAAAGCACAAATACAGTGCAGGGAGTCTCTTACTCCTCTGCGGACATGGCTGTCATTACACCACTCCCTGCACTGATTCAATAACCATGTTCTTCAGCTCTCCCTCGGCAATGTGTCATCATTAATATGCATGGCATGCTGCTGAGGTGGCAGCCATGTATACAGACACAATAACATTCTGTGTAGGCTCTACACTGTGCCTACATGGATTTTATTAAATCCTGGGGAATGAATAATCACATATATATAGTAATAGTATACATCATCATCACCATCAACCCTCTTTTTGAGCCAGGGTATCATGTTAACTGCCATCAACTCTCTTGATTCAGTGCCACACTCCTGCCTTCTTCAGCACTCATGCCTGACTGTTGCAGCTCTTCTTTCACACAATCTGTCCACCCCTTTGCTGGATGTCCTTGCTTCCTCTTACCTTCTTCTTGTCAGTCCTAAATCTTCCTCACCAGATTGTTTTCTGATTTTCTACATATATGCCCAAACTACTGTAACCTGTTCTCTTTGATCTTTTCTGCAATTGGAGCTACTTTGGCTACTGCTCTTATGTCTTCATTTCTTCATCTGTCCCACAGAGTACATCCTAACACCTTTCTCAGGCACTTAATTTCCATCACCTCTAGCTTTTTCAACTGTTCTCCCTTTGCTGCCAAGGTTTCTGTACCATACAGTAGTACTGGTCACATCCCTGTCTTGTACACCTTACTTTTCAGCTTCTTTGGCATTCTTCTGTCATAGACTACACCTGACACTCTACGCCAGCTGGCTGCAGCCCCTCTGATTCTAGCTTTGACCTCTTCATTCAGGCTACCCTTCTCCTCAACTACCCTTCCAAGATACTTGAAGTTGTTTACCACTTCCACTGTCTTCCCTTCTATCTTTGTTCTCAGCTTCTTCTGATTTCCTCAATTTTCTGTCATTTCCACCATCTTATCTGTGCTTAGTTTCATCTCAACTGCCTTCAGATTTGCATTCCATTCTCCTATCTTTTGCTAAAGTTCTAGCTTAGAGTCTGCCTGTACTGCCACATCATCTGCATACAGTAGCTTTGTTGATCCATCCCCTCCAATGTGTTTGCTAATGCAGTCCATCATCAGTATGAACAGCAATGGGCTCAGAGCTGGACCCTGATGGATAGCCACTCCCACTGGGAACCCTTCTGTGAGACCGAACACTGTTCGTACTTGAGTCACTGGGTCCTTGTACATAGCCTGCACTAATTCTACCAATGTTTCTGGGACTTCAAACCACCCCAGTACTGCCCAGATTAGCTTTCTTAGGACCTTGTCATATGCTTTAGACTCTCTCCTCATCTCTAGTTTCTTCTCAAGTATCTGTCTTAATGCAAACATCGGGTCAATTGTGCTGTATCCTGATCTGAATCCAAACTGCTCACCTCCCATATTACATTCTACTGCTCTATGTATCCATTTATTAATCACCCTCTCCAGAACTTTCATGCAATGTGATAGGAGTTTGATGCCTCTGCACTGCCAACAGTTGTGGATGTCCCCTTTGTTCATGTACACTAGCACGAGTATGCTTATTCTCCTGTCATCTGAGATATGCCTTTCTCTCCACACTGCTATTAGTACCCTCTGGAGCCATTTCTCCCCTGTCTCACCCAGCATCTTTATCATATCTGCTGTGACCTCATCTGAGCCTGCTGCTTTCCCTGACTTCATCTTCCTTTGTGCTATTCTTACTTCTTCTAGGGTGGGCTCCTCTTCTCTCACGTAGGCTGTTTCTGGGTCAGTACAGCTTCTGTGGGGTTTTCTTCATTCAGAAACTGCTGGAAATACTCCTTCCATCTGCCTTTGATGTCCTGTAGACTGGTGAGCAGGTTGCTGCTGGCATCCCTTATGAAGGGTGTCTGACTATCTTCTTTATCTTTCTGTCTTTGCCTTGCAACCTGATACCGTTTCTTTGTGCCCCTTACTGACTCACTTTCCAGAAGTTGGTACAGTGCCTCTGATGCCCTATTCTTTGCTATTCCAACTTCTTTCTTAGCTTCTTTGTTAGCCAACCAGTAGTCCTTCCTAGCCTGGTCAGTCCTTTCCATCTCCCACTTCTTCCTGTACTCCTTCTTTCTTTTGATGACTTCCTGGACTTTTGCATTCCACCATCAGCTTTCCTTATGTACCTTATTTCCATACCTGGCTTGGCTACATATATTTTCTGTAGTCCTACCACATGCTGCTTTGAGGTGCTGCCATTCTTCTTCAACTCCATGTTTTCCTCCTCTTCTTGGGGTGCTAAAGCCTTGAGTAATTCCTTGAACTGTTGTACTTTCTCTCCAGTCAACTTCCAGGTCTTAAGCCTGGACTCTGTTGACCTAATATCCTTCTCTGACCACTTGTGGTAACTAATGGTTTATGTTGTGGGCCAACTGTTTCACTGGAAATGACTTTGCAATGATGGATTCAACCTCATTGCCTTTTCTTTACTAGAAGGAAGTCTACCTGAGTTGCATGCTGGCTACTCTTGTATGTGATCTTGTGACTATCTCTCTTTCTGAACCATGTGTTGGCTACTATCAAGCCATTTGCCAGACAAAAGTCTAGAATGGCTTCTCCTTCCTTATTCCTGTTGCTCCACCCATGTAGACCCAAGCAGTCCTCATATCCTGTTCTGTCTGTCCCGATATGTGCATACAAGTCACCCATTATCAACACCAATTCATGTTGTCTGCTTTATCTAGTAGGTCCTGCAACTGCTGTCTGAATGCTCCCTTTTCCTTACTATCACAACCCTGCTGTGATTATGAAGACTGCCCTATCATTACACTGGAGTCTGACTGCCATGAGTCTGGATGATATCCCTTACTGCCTACTAAAGCCTTTCGCTCACTACAGTTCCTACATCATTTCTAGGCTGCCCTCCACCTGAGTAATAGACTCTGCATCCCAAGCCAAGTGGCTTTGTTGCACTGCCCCTCCATCTCATCTCTTGGATACATTGGATGTCCAGCCTCACCGTAGATCACATCATCCACTTCCTGTCAGTGAACCTACGTTAAGAGTAGCAATTCTCAATTCAGTTTTGTTTTACATCCAGCTTTTGCTCAACAGAGCTATCCCAGGTAGCCCATGCTGGGCAACTAGACAATTGACCCAGAGCACTGGCCAATAGGGGCACATATACCCTTCACCATTACCATTTCTGGCAACATTAGTCAACATGACCGAATCACCTGGGGCCACATTTTACACCACTGAGTAGCTAGCCCTGCCATGGCACAGTCTGTGATCCATGATCTCCTATTTTGAGGATACTGTGCACTACAGTAGATGCCCAAAGTGGTTGGTCTCTTCTCCTATAGGGTACCATGTAGAGTCTGTGCTGCTGTCCACAGCTCCATTCTTTGGTGAGTTTGAGATGGAAACACTCAGCATGTTTTTCAGACATGGAAGAAACCCCATGGAGACACAGAAAGAACATGTGAACTCCAAACAGGCATTAGTTGGAGGTCAGGATCGAACCTTGCACTTTGTGCATGGGAGGCAAAGACCTTAACCACTAAGCCATCTGGTAATAGTAATAGTATACCTAGTATCATTAAATCTGTATTAGATATTATATAATATGCAGAGAACATGCAGAAATGTAAGAAGACTTGGAAGAATGTATTCTGTGGGAAAATGTTCAGACATGGAAGAAACCCCATGGAGACACAGGTAGGACATGTGAACTCCAAAGAGGCATTAGTTGGAGGTCAGGATCGAACCTTGTACTTTGTGCATGGGAGGCAAAGACCTTAACCACTAAGCCATCTGGTAATAGTAATAGTATGCCTAGTATCATTAAATCTGTATTAGATATTACATAATATGCAGAGAACATGCAGAAATGTAAGAAGACTTGGAAGAATGTATTCTGCGGGAAAATGTTAACATATGCAAGAAAATATAATGACAAATGAGAAAAGGAAAAAAGACAATGGCAATGAAACATTAGGAGAAAGTGTACAAAAATAAGCCTCTTGTACCTTAACATAACTGATAATATTCCCAAAAGATGACTACGCTACATTACAATTATGGCAAATATTATTATTTTGGGAGATGGTGGGAGCATCTTAACAGAAAATAAGGCTAATAAGAAAATGCTAAACAGCTGTAAAGATGTACCAGGCTTACAAGATTTCTTATGGCATTTAATATTATGTAAACTGCCTGTCAAAAGTATAATGAAATATAAACAAATGAAAAAAGAAAATGTGTTACATGCCAAATAGAAGAAAGTATGGACTGTGCTCTAGCAAGCTGCAGAGTTACACAACTCTTGTAGAAATATATTCAATAGTATACATATAAGACTTTTTACTATACAAACTTGGAATCCGTAATGTATAATGATTACATTTTACATAAGACAGATGATAGAGAACAAATAAGCAAGGCATTACTCAGTACAGTATAGATGCTATGGTTAAGCAGATGTGAAGAGTTATTATATAATATGATTTGGGACTGTAATATACTTTTGAAAAAATATGATTTTGGCTATGACAGAAAGGTTGAAAAGGGACAACTGAGACTTTTAAGATGATTCCTTCCTCTGTTTTTGCAAAAAAGTATCTACTTCTTTTTATTGGAAACATTTCTATATACTTATTTGAATTTATTGTTAAAGAATTCATGAAAAGATACTTGTATGTATGTTTATATAAGCAACTGTGTATTAACACTGCATTTAAACAAAGCTCTTCTTTTCAGTCAGTGTCATGAGATCTTTTACATCCAACTGAGCTAGCACCAACTAAGGAAAATCTGACCTTTGTTTAACATCTAATTCAAAGGATGAAACATTCATAAGTGCAGTATCCCCCTCGTGTTGTACAGTGGTGTATGTGTGGAAAATAAATCAAAGGAGCTGATGTTGTTGTGTCTTTTGGTTTTTCCCGGTTAGGGGTCGCCACAGCGGAACTCCGGTCCACTAATAATTGGCAGTAGATTTTTATGTGCCGAGTTGCCAGCCCTGATGCACAACCTTCAACGAAGGTACGCCCATTCACGCATGTCTCTACACAGAAGACGCTTTAGCTGAGAATCATAGGTTCATAGGCTGATACTAGGCTATCTGCCCTAGGGCATTTATAAGCCTAGCCAGAGTGTGTTTGGCTTTCACCACCCTTTTAGATTAGTTGACTGTACCTCTGTATAGTAGGTCACAGAAGATAGCCCTTTTAAGGTTAGTTTACTGTGCCTCTGTCTAGTAGGGACACAGAAGACATCTGAGAGGTAAACCTATGATCCCCCATCCACTCGTCAAGATTTCTCTTGAAGAGGGTCATTGAGGGGCTCTGCCTAACATGGATTGGGATTTTGTTCCAGAGTGAGGGGAGCCTCTGGGATATGAATCTGTCCCTCCAGCATGTCCTATTTATTTCTGTGCTGAGGTTTAAGTCCCTGGAGCATGTAGCTCTAAGGGATTTGGATTTCCTGAGGTGGAGCATGTCCATTAATTCTGGGTTGGACATAGCTTTATACGTCAGGCACAGATCACCTCTGAGTAGGCGGTAATCGAACAGGACAACGTCTTACTGTGAGGTGACAATGCTACCGCAGCACCACCACCGCAAAATCCAAGGCCTTCTGATCTTCCAGCACCAAATGAGGCTGTGCTATCTGCTGAGTCAGTGATACTGACACTTTGTTTACAATATTAATGGGAGCAAGGGGTCTCCTACCAATAACTAAACAGTTGGCTAACAGTGGATTACAGTAAATGTAGGCTGTCAGAAAAGGGTCTACTAGAAATTGTTATGATGCCATGTACGCCCATGGCTGTTTTATTGGACATAGAGAGTCTGGTTTAAAGGATACAGAGAAAGCTTCAGGAGTAGAGAGGGAAGGAGTCTAGAAGTGGAGTATATTTATTTGAAGATAACTTCAACATTTTATTGGAGGATATTGTAGACAACTTCCAGATGTTTTGGGCATGTCTGGGGTCATAGGGATTTTAGGGAATTATTAAGGTTACTGTACTATTGGACAAAGTCAGTGGTGTGTAGGACAGAGGAAACATTGCAAGCAATTACAGTTACTGGGACAAAAGAGAAATTATCTAGGTCTAAAATTATATGTTTTAGGGAGACTATTCAGGAAAACTGAAGACTTTAAAAGACAGGCTTGGGAACTTGTTATATAGATGGTTGAGTAGAACATGTACTTAAAAATAGAAAGTAGAAGTGGTGAGATCCATGGTACTACCACTGCAATTTATCTGTAGATATACACTGTCATTATCCCACAGAGGATGGTAGCAGGAGAAATACATGTGATTGATTTGTCTGAAAAGGAGTAGCAATGGAATATGGAAAGGAATAATCAGGGCAGAGAACAAGAGAGAAGGGTTGTGAATGCTTGACTTGAAGAGGTAAATGATGACAATAAAGTTAACAAGAGGTTGAGGAGGTTTAGAATATTTATCAGAATTGAATGTATTGGGTGGAGGGAAGATAGGGAGCAAGGACTGGGGTACATGAAGAGGTAGATGTGAATATATAAAGAGTGGTCCATGCATTTTTGGTGGGTGTGGTAGAAGGATGTTCCCTGAGAGAATGCAGATTGTAAAATTTAGGGAGGGAAGGGGCACCAAGACAGTTAAAGGATGTGGTGGAGATTTGGGATAAGTTAGGAGAGAGGTTTTGAAAAGACTTTTGGAAATTTTTGAAGACTGAAGAAGTTCAGCAATGGCTTGAGATGAAGTTCAGGAAATGTTGGACTGGTGAATCAATGGAATAAATAGAGAAAAAAGGTTTCAGGTTGAGAGCTGGTGGTAGAAAAGGCAGAAGGGATTAATGAATAAGTGGAGAAAAGTTTAAAACTGGAGAACTGGAGTAATTTATAAGGAACTGAGGTCCACAAATTGGAGTAGAATGAAGCACTTGCAAAGGCAATTGGGTTGGGAGACAGAGGGGTGCAGAGATAATAGGCTATGGCAGACTGTTTGGAAGACAGTGAAGGTGCTGAGTAACACTGGATTATTGTGAGATGTCAATATGAGGTCAGTCCACAAGTGCCAACTGTAGGACTGTGATAAAAGTAAAAATTGGAAGGGAAGCATTTGAAGTGGGGTCTGGCTGAGGCAGATTTAGTGCATAGGCAGTGGGAATGTGATATGATGAGAAGGATGCAGAGGGAAGAGAGGATACACTGTGTAAGGGAACTGATAGGGAGGTTGAGGAAATTTGGGAGTTGTGCTTATTTGTGTTGGACATTGTGGGAATAGGTAGTACAGGGAAGAAAAAGTAGAACTTTGGGTGAGGGCTGGGGGACTTATAAAGGTCATACTGAGGGCTTGGAAGCACCGGTAAATTAAGGAATTTAGTGGGGTGATGTGTAAAGAATGGATGATGAAGCTATGCAAAGGTTGGAACAGTGAGAAGCATTTGATAGTGTTGCTGAATAGATGAAGGTTGGGAGGCTAAGGGAATGGGAGGTGCTTGTGAAGAAAAACATGCATGTCAAAGGGTCCTTATAGTGGAGTCAAACAACGTGGTAGGGGATGGGAAAGTGGGGATGAAAGTTCCCCTATTTTCATGTTAAAAAGATTGTCTATCACCATTCTAGAGCAACAATTGTCTAAGTAGCATGTGTGGTTCTAGTGAAGAAAGACCATAAATGCTTTAGAAAGAAATTTACTAGGTGAAGGAGAGAGACAGTAAAAAGCAAAAATATGTAAACATGGAGAATTTAGAGAATGAGAAAACCTGTAAAATGCACTTCTGAAAATGAATGGGTTTAGAATCGAGAATGTCTGTTGAAATTATAACATCTCTATTGGCAGAGAATGCAATGTTTTATTTCCGTCTGTTTGGTGTAAAGATGACAAAAAGTTTTATTAAAAAAAAACTTAGCTAGCTGATCATATGAAGCATAAAGTAGGCAAACTGATGATGAATTTGAGAGTAGAAGATAAGATAAAGTGGAAATATGCCTTCTGATAATAGTTACTTCACTGACATAGACAGATAAATCCTAGACTATACCTCAGGTGACCTGAGTTTGATTACAGGCTTGGGCATCTGACACAGTAACAGGAGGATGAGCATACCTATCCTGTGGTAAGGACCAGTGTTAGGTATTGCTTTATGAGCCCTTGTGGAGGTCATGGCTTGGATGCATTGACACCTGGCTGAGGGAGCAATGAGACTAGAGCAGGTGAGTCTGCTCTAAAGCCAGGGTAAGACATGTGCTCAGCATGGCTTTCTCATAGCTTATCCAGGGACAATGTCAGCTTGAAGAAGCAGAGTGGGGAGTTAGGCCAGCAGAAAAGACCCTCATCAAATGGATGCCTTCTCCTCTTCTGAACTCATCTCACCTACTTACCCAGCAGGGAATCTAGCCCTTGGAACCTGTACAAAGAGGTGTGGGAGTCTCCTCTGAGCAGAACATCTCCCAGCATGGGATTACTGTATATCTGTTGGGAGTGGGACTTAACAGGTGTAGGCAGTAGGCTGGCAGAGGGAACTTCATCATCATCATTATTCACTGGGGAGGAAAAAAATGTTGTGGTCTGATAATGCTAAACAAACAAGGACTGCCTGCTGGACAGGTACTTGTGATTTACTATATAAAAGATCCTTCAGGGTATAATAAGATGCAGTAAGTTTACACATTTATGTTTTTATACTGTTGTTTTTGGTTTTAGTTATTTTTGTTTTCTTTTGCACTGCAGTTGTTAGTCTCTCATTTGCAAAATTTGAGCTTTAGTTATTTTTTTTTTCTTTTACACTAAGCAGTTGTAAATCTTTATTTTGCAAAAGATGAACTCTTACTATGATATTGGGCATATATGGAAAAAGCACTGTGCTGGATCTGAAAAAAGTTCATGGAGATTAATGTTCTGCCCTGGTAAAAATTAAAAAAACACCCACCTCTTCATAATTAAACTGATAGCTGCAACCCAAGCTTTTTTCATTCTTATACTTCCATAGGCTCATAGGTTCATAGGTAGGTACTAGGCTATCAGCCCAAGGGCCTAACTAGGCCTAGTCAACAAGGTTCCCCGGCTTACACCACCCAAGAAAGTCCATGTGCAAAACAAATTATTCTCCTATCTTTTTTTTTTTTTGTTACGTTTCTGTAAACTGTACTGCTAGTGAATCTAGCAGCATCTCAGTGACCAAGAAATCGAATTCCCTTTCTATGCATATTCGGACTGCTAAAGGCTCTGCTTATTTTTCTTTACAGCATAAATGCTGCACCTTTGCCAGTATTAATTAGTCCTTATTTATAGGTTTATAGGTAAGTACTATGCTAGTTGCCCTTGTGGACCATTTCAAGCCTAGTCAGTTTCCCTTTTTTATGTTTGAATTAACCTATCTAATTTGGCTAGAAATTGGCCTTACCCATCCCAAGATTACATATTACCCCTGATGAGAGGAACTGAGATAATGACATAGATCATTTGGGGTGACCCATGCATGGGATAAAGCATTTAGGAGCTGCCTCTTCTGTTAGTAGTACAGGGGGCAGTCCTGGGGTAAATTTTCTATTTCCAATCCATAGATCCAAGTTGCTGTTGAATATGAGCAGATATGAACTTTGTTTTATATAGATGGGGAGTTTGTTCCAGTGTAGATACATCCTCCTCAAGATATACTTGTCCATCCAAATGATTTTGCTGATGTTGCAGAAAAGGTTTTAGATCCCCAGACTGAGTATTTCTAATGCCATTCAATGTGCTGGTGTGTAGTATATCCACCAGTATTGAGTCAGAGGATGCCTTGTATACCAGACACAGGTCACATCTTAGCAGTCTGTAGGATACCAAGTATATGACAGGGCTTTGAGTCAATCCATGTACAGCATGTTGTTTAGGCCTTGTATCCTTTTAGCAAAGTATTTATGTAGGCATGTCAATTGTTTCTCATGTCTGGACAGATACATGCCAAAAGGGACATTATATTCATTGAGTGGCCTAGTGAAGACTGAATAAAGGGGACAATGACATCCCTAAATGCAGACATTATCCCTTTGTTTATAAGCTGAGCAATATAGAAGGTCTTTATTGTAACAATGAGCACATGTTGATCAAAAGTTAACAGCTTCCTTCCTCAGACACACTCCATCCTCTATCATTTACTCATGTTCTTTAATTTGTAAATAAGACAGTCTTGTCTTTAAGTGTATCAACTGCAAAACCACACAGTTTATGTTTGAAGTTATTTCTGATTCTACAGTTTTAGTTGTTTGGGATCACAGCTATGAATGGTCTATTTATTTTGTATCAGTTACCTTAACTGATTAATAACAGCACAGATTTAAAAAAAAAATAGTTCCTTTCATGTTTGTTATGATGTCTGAATGAATATTTTGCTGTGTACTAGGATGAATGTGTTGCATTATTCCTTTAACTTTTTGTCATCACCTTAGATTTAGGTGACAGCAGATAGTATTTGCTACTGAAAGAGTATACTGGTTAGTAGGTTTATCATAGAGTACAAGTAATATGGGCTGATACTGCTTCTCTAGCAGTGAGGCTATGAAGAAAAGAATGCCAGCCTATCTGTTGGCAGAGTTGCAATACACAGAAAAAAAGTTTCATACTATGCCAAATCAGCAATAATTAGCCTCATTAGTTATAAAGACTTCCTTCACTATACTGACTCTTTGTTTTGCATGAGATGAACCAAAATGAAATAAAAAAGTCCCACTGTGCTTGACTCTGTCATTAGAACAAGTTAGAGCAGGCCATATTAAATGATAATTGCAACACTGCAAATTTCCCACAGAGTCACATGGAAGTATTGAAGAAGATCAAAGCAAATATATTTTGGGCTTTTGGTAAAAGGATAATAAACCAGTATATGAAATAATATGAAAAAGGGATGCCAGTGTTGTTGCGATAGGCACAGACTTTAAATACTTGGGAGATGGGTCAGTATCTAATATCTGTGATGAAAATTTGGAAATATTCAGATCAGAATATATTTTGTGTCATTCAGAAATTTAAAAAATGATCCCATATAAAACATTTCATAAAACAAATGAGTAAAAATGATGACAATATATTTAGAGTTAGTATATAAATTTTCTTTTTCACAGGTCATAAATAACTATGAAAGTAAAAGACAGTATGCTTAGAATAGCATAAACCAGAATTATTGTAATAGCGTGATTTAGAATGCTAGGTACTAAGGTACTAACAGCAGAATATCTGTTGTAGTCACATTTGAGAGCAGAATAAACATAAAATGCAAGCATAATGGAAACAAATTATTCCTTTAAGTTTTGTCACTAAGTCTTCTGGAGTAAACTACATGACGATAACATATTAGGTAGCCAGTGCAGAAAAACCTTTAAATGGCTGCAACTGGAAACTTATTTTATTCTTCAAAAAAAAAAAAAAAAAAAAGAAAAAAAAGATGGTAAGGTATGTCATAACCATACAAAATGTGTAACTGAGAAAGCTCAGAGAGTACCATATACTGACCCTAACTGGCAGCTAAACCAGAACCTCACCTATCCAATTATCTTCAATACTCCTTTCTGACGCTCTCAATAATATAGCACTTAACCACACAAAAAAGCAGAGGCTTTGATGGTCAAACCACCATCTTAAAGAAGTAGCCATAGATGCCTCATCTAATGCTAAGTGCAGCTCCTCAGTCTAGCACCCCTCGGCTTACAAATCAGAAGCAAAAAAAAAGTACATTCCCTCTGATCAGGTGCATCTTACATCTCTTTTGAGAGAAGAACTAGGTCTACCCCTCTTGATTTAGGAGTAGAATAATGTAGTGAACCACTTGCTACATTTGTGGCAAGCAGCTTGCTACAATGTAACCATAAATAAAGCACAGAAGGAAGCACTTCAGTCCTGACCACAAAAGCAGTATAGCAGTACTGCAACTTAATTCTATACCAACACTGAAATGCTGGTATGAGAGTGAAAAGTAATGCTGCATTACCAAATGATCAGTCTGATGATCACACCCCCAACACGTTTCACCCAGGGTGGCTGTAATCTTTGTTTCTTCCTAGCTATGCTGAAGTAGGACTTTTTTATATCATACCTATATTTACTAATCAATCCAGGTTTCACATTCTCTTGATTTTCTCTGTCCTTCCTCTGTCCTTCCTTATCACCCTTACCGCTTCTGCCATTCCTCTTAAGAAAATAAATATAACCATGAAATTCAGAATGAGAATCTATCTTGAAAGCTACTTCAAAATCAAGAGCTGTGTGTGTTGAAGCACATCAAAATGAATAAGGTCATAATGCTAACAGCAAAGATGCAGATTTCCCAGGGAACTGTAGGAGAAGTACTAAAGGATAGCTAGTAAAAAAGTATTCAGGACCACTGTTTCAAGGACAACCAGTCACTGTATGAAAACATTTTTAAGCAAGCAATAATACTCAACAGAGTGGGTGTTACTGAGGAAATAATTCCTACCCAGGGGTGTTGTTAGGCCCAACACTAACAGATGCTTTCTGTCCAAGTTTACAGTAGTTTAATATGTTGCTATGAAATAGAGGACTTGTTTTTCAGTGGGCATTACCTGTGCATTAGCCCACAGCTAGGGAAGGCTCCTTTTCCATTCAAGGTTTAATGTGGAATATGCCAATTGTTTAACTAGTATGATAAACAGACATGGAATATAATAAGCATTTTGGGATCAATGCATAAAGCTAAGAAGCCCACCAGTTCAATAGAAAAGGATGCCACAGCTTTGTATTTTTACAACAGAAACTAAAGAATAGCTAAAAAAAGAAATGTTGAGGTTAATAAAGAAAAAATATGAGGTACGTGGCTACAGTAAGAATCTAAGACACTAAGTAAATATCTGTTCAGAAATCACAAATGCACAAGCAGGGTAGATACTTGGACTAGAAAAACAGAAGTACTCTGCTTCAGCTATTCATAGAAGCAAGGGCTCTTCATGTACCAAAATAGAAGCTGGACAAAGCTGTCTACTAAAGTTGTTTGATAGTCTTCAATCTCCATCTCTTTTTTGAAAGAATTTATTCAAAAGGCAGAGGCACCACAATGATTTAATAGGTACAGATGTCATTGACTCTGTTCAGCAAATCTTGAGGAAACAGTATGGCACCTTAAGAAATTATGTCTGAATATGTTTTCCATTGCTCAAATTAGGAATAATGGTAGAAAAAAGAACCATAAAACTGTTAATTAGAACATTGTAGTAGGAGAAAACATCGACAATTTCCAAAAAAACAAAAAAATGTGTAAATAGAGGAAAAACAGAGAACTGCACCAAAGGCAGCAAGAATTCACAAAAAGACATGACTCATGACTTTAAGTACACTACTGAGCAATCAGACTTTTAGAAAGAGTTTGATGCAAGCCAGTTCAGTTAAAGAATTATACCAGATGCTGTGAGATTACACATGAAGAATTCTGGTCTGTGATGGGAGATGGTCCTAGGTTTAGTCAGCATCACTGCTCACAAATGTCTGAAGATCACTGACTGGTGAATTGCCTGCATCCCTTCCTTAAAGAGGAGGGGATTAAATAGGAAACTGAGTCTGCTTGTGCATCCTTAACAGGGCAAGAAGGGGCAAGACAAACAATACTCAATTAACAAGCAGAGCTGGGAGGTGCTCTAAATAAGCATGCATACACTTGGCAGCAAGAGTGTACAAACTGCTTATTGTGTTACAACCTATCTACAAGGAAAGGCTTAAAATAAAACATCCCTCACAAGCTGATCCATAACATCTTAGCTCTGAGCTTATCAGCTAGTCAAGTATTGCATAACTACATGAAGGTAATACTTAAGCAGCAAGTGAGCAGTAGAAAAGACAATAAAGCAGAAAAGTCAAGTAAGAAATAATACACATTTATATCTATCTCTATTTATATCTAGCTAGCTAGCTACAGAGAGAGAAATGAAATATATACAAACACATAGGCTTATAAATGGATTCATCTTCAACAGCAACATATCTTCCTTGGTATAAATCCATTGAGGAACTATATCCTTAAAAAAGATCAAACAGTTTAAAAATTAAACATTTTTGCAAAGAGGACAAGATCACAGGAATCACTACATCCCTGGAACTTTATATATAATACCTCCAACTTTATGCAACAGTGGAGAAAAGGCTAACTTCCTGTCCCCAGTGTTCAATGATCGCATATTAAAAACATTAAAACACTGGTGATATATTACTGTAGCACTCAAAAAAAGTGGAATCTGTGAATACATCCAACAGTTTCTGTTTCAACCAAACCTGATCAGCTATAAGTATATATGACTAGATTTGAACAAGATAATGACTAAAAGAAGATCTGGTCATGTTTTACCTATTTTAGAGCTGAAAAACCATACTGGCCAGGAAGGTGATGCCCTTAGGGTAACAGTAGATGATGAAGAGGCTAGGAATCCACCTCTGACCTCACGCCCTAATAGGGGCCAGAACTGTTACATTAATGTACTTCCTCACAAAGAGGTTACTTCCTATCAATCTAGTTTTTCAACTGTTTTTTCTAGGATGCACCTCTTATTAAAAACATTTTTGTCAAAAAATTAGAATCTGCGTAGGGGTGAAAAAGACTTAAGAGAGTCAGTAGGTGAAAGACCGATTTGTATATTTAGAAAGGGTTCCAACCTGAAAAACCTGCTTGAAGTTGAACAGAGGGGCCCTCAGAGTGGTAATGGACATATGTATAAATGTGGATCATGTACATTTTGTCCATATATTCTTGAGGTCAATGATTTAGAAATTAATGGTATGAGAATTAAAATAAGAGGGAGATATTGTTGTGCCACTGAACGAGTAGTGTATTGTGCATTATGTTTTAACTGTTCTTGTTTTTACGTGGGGAAAACTGAAAGTAATCTCAAGAGCAGAATCAGTGAACATCTCAGAAATATTAGGGATGGTTGTGAGTTTAATGTCCTAGCAAAACATATTTCACTATATCCTTGGCACAAGTTTAAGTTTATCATTTTAGAGATGCTACATATATCTGGTAGGGGTGGAGCCTGGCCATATCTCTTAGAAAAAGCAGAACTAATATGGCAATTATGTCTAAATTCCTCATACTGGCCAGGGTTAAACAATAGTTTGTCCATTAGCAGTCTACTAAAATTGAAAGCACTCAAAAGATGAGTGGTTAATATTTCGTGTTTGTGGACTGTAATTATTTGCCCTTTTAACCAATTGAAATCTGTATTATTTCATAATGAAATGATTATTTATAAATTTTCACATATTTGATTTTGGTACTAAAATATGCTATATTGTACTGTAGGATTGTTGTTTCTTGATGGTTCTATACCTTTTTACCTTTTTATAATTATTATTAAATATTGGATGGGCTTGTAATGGGAGGAAATTATGTCATAGTTTGTAGAATATTTAAATGGGTTGATTTGCATCTTTTGAATGAATAGATTTTTCTAGCCTTTTTAAAATTTACCTCATGCATACTACATTAATGGGTTGTTTGGTTATACTTTAGAAACAGTGAGCCTAATATCAAGCCTGATATCCATAAACATTAAGTTGCCTGCAAAATATCCATGACAACATCTAAACCAAAGGTTAAAAAGGTCACACAGGCAAATCATTCAACAAAAACTGCAAAAAGAAACTATGAAAGCTAGAGTATTCACTGTATAATGTCTTAAACAGCCTGTATTGGAGTTCCATGGGATATATGCAAATGGACCCTCCCTTAAGGGCATAATAGTGTCTCAGCTACATGGCTTTGAACATTCATGACTTTTTACTTTTTAAGTATTTATGAGTACATTTAGGGCAATAAAGCCAAACCCCACTAGTTGTGGACATACACATTTTTGACTTTTTGTATCCTTGTCAGTACAGCATAAGTGGATTGATTGGCTATCACTTTTTTCAAGCCAGCTCAGTGGTGCAGAGGCAGTGATTCTGTATGTACCACTGACAATCAGAATTCAGGAATGGACTTGTGCTGATGGTAGGGCTGACTATGAGGTGGATAGGATGAAAAGGCCAGTGGAAAGATTTCCTATGTAGGGAAGAGTTTTGAGAAACCCAGTGCCTGTGCAATCTGTTTGGAAGATCAGAACCCTAATGAGTCATCTCAGGTCAATGCAGGGGCAGCAACAATATCCAGAAATCACTGCACTAGCCAGTCTCTCAGCTAGGGTAAATGACCACCTGCCAAAGAACAATTGCTCCAAGGCTTCATGCTCATTACTCCCCATCATATCCCTTATTCCCTAAACTCAGTAGTGAACTATCATTAAGGCTGACTTCCCAAATAGTAAGGGGGCTCAACTAAAAAAGGGTTATGTCTGTAGGAACAGTTGAGGTATCTAGGAATGGGTAAACTTGGAAGCTGGACTGGAAAACCTGAAGCTACACAGTGTCAGGGATGCATATAAACAGAAAACCACTTTGAAAATGTTTGCATATGTTCACAGTTTTTTGATCTCCAACAAGTACATACATAACCATTTCACTGAAACTTTGTCCCAGGCCCATCCATTAAAACTGCTAATTGTTTCCAGGAAACTTGGTAATATAAAACAAAGACATAGATACACATGATCCCACTTTGTTGAAAGAAAAAAACAAATCAGACTTGTATGAAAAAAATGGAGAGGGAAAAAAGGAAGATGCTTTTCCTCTGGAATGACAACCAATCAAGAATCAAATAATACTTTGCATTGATAGCCATACCACTATAAAATCATTGTATTAATTAAGACTATACGTTGTTAAAGTAATATGGCTAAAGGATTCCCTAACTTGACTATGTGCGCCTTCAGTATGGTCTTCAAACTTGCATTGTGATGCCTTGTTTTTACTTTGTCTAACTGATACTGACACACTGACCCTTTTTGTCAGATGAGAACTGATATGGTATTTGCACTGACAAGGATATACATTTGTCAGGACAGCTGAAAAACTTTTTCTGTTCTTGCCTGAAAAGTCCTACAAGATCATTAATATTCGCCTGTGTCACTCCCGTATCAGACAAAAGTGGCCTTATCTTAAAAGTTCATTCAAAGAATGGTACCTCATGAGTGAAGCTATCCCTTGCACTGCACTGCTTTCTGTACTACAATGTGAATTTAAAAGCCTCGTGGAAATAAAACCACAACTTTCTGATCATCACAGGCTCAAATGTGTGTGCTGCTCCAGTTACATTGCTAACTGCTTTTCTAGTTAGTAGCCTGTCAATGATTTATTAATAATTCATTACAAAGATTCAGCTAACAAAACCTTTACAAAACAAATATCAATATTTCTTCTGCTACATTTACCATCAGAAATTAAAGTTCCATACTTTGAATTGAACCAGGTGTTCATTTGCTGTAGAAATGCAAATCTGGTTTCCCTTTTTGTGACAATACTAGATAGCTACTAGGCCCACTGCCCTTGTGGGCCATTTTAAGCCCAGCCAATTTCCCTTGGGTGAGATTCAAAACATGTATTGCTTGTCTGTGAGGTAAACACTTTAACCATAATGCCAAACCCCCCATCCCTAAATATGTAAGAAACATTTTACAGTTTACTAAGAAATACAGACCTGTAGACTTATTTAGATCTGGTAATAATTACCCTTCTATGTTCCATCCATGAACTTTCTAGCAGTTACAGAATTTTTATTTTGGCAATTATAGATTTTTCATTTTCTGATTATCCAACAGATGAATTCATGTTGCATACATCAGTTGGCTATCATGAACCAACTGACGCATACAACATGAGAAGTTTTAGAAAATAATAAACACTTCTAACAACCAGATAAGGTCAGGTCATTAACTTTGTTAGTTGTATGTTGATAAGCTGAGATCTACCATTTTAATATTCAATGGGGGGTATTGGGAAAGGTTTTCTGGTCACTAAGGCAAAGTGAAATGTCTTTGTTGTATCAAATGAATAGCTGTGGCATCCAGTTGTTAGATGGTTAAGTAGACTGTTACAGTATCTTGTTCATCTCTGACCCAGACCAAATACAAATGTTTTAATTAGAAGAAGCAAAGCAGTAGCTTTCTAAAATAGTGCTTTGTAAAAAATGTGATTCTGAAGTAATGGCAAAGGTTGCAATAAATGGATTAAAGACATCAACATATATAGCAGGGAAGTAAGCAGTGTTCAGGAGTATATCAGTTTCATTGAAGAGAACACATATCAAGGCTTTAACTATAACATAGTTTCTGTGTAACCTGTACTAGACAAGCTATTTAAATCAAATTACAGTGCATATAAGGTAAATAACAAAACTCCTCATATAGTGTTAGCATCTTATACAATACTGGATCCGGTGCCTTCACATTCCAGTTATTCAGTATTTTGTCTAGTTGTTCTTAACTTTAGTATTACAAATGAGAACAATATTTTGTTTGTTACAAGCTCCAAATAATGTTTATTTAATATTGCCTACAGTGGGTATGTTCAACTATTTATTTCTCTTGTAAAATGTGTTCTTCTTTTCCAGTACAATTTTTGCAAATTCTTATAAACAACCTTCTCTGAATAATTTTTGTTGCACTTTTTTGTGACAACTTGAACAATGTAAAGCTTTATTCTTCTGCTGTTTATTTTTACTAGTTTAGCTTTTTTTTTTTTGTTTTTTTCTGCTGCTGCTGCTGTTGATTACATCCCACATGAACAAATCCAGTGTGATATTTCCACTTGTCTCACATATAAAACTATTACTCTTGTCATTTTAATGGTTTATAAATGTCAGTTATGACAGCCACCAATTTCATCTTCCAAATGAACAACAAATAAACTGCAAAAGAAAACAAGTGGTGCTATATGATAAATACATATGACTGATTTTAAAGTTGCATTAACAAAGCACTTCACAGAACAGAATACAATGCTGTTAAATAGTTCACATAATAGATTTAGTATGCCACAGGATTACTGGACTGCTTAGTGTTTGTCTTGTAGTATAATTCCACAAGTTAATGTTGGGCATTTCATGCTGAAGAACTTGGTTTGATTTTACCACTTGTGCTACATGTGACTTAAAAGAAATTGACTCATCTAGACCAAACCTTATAGGTCACTGAAAAATGAGACATTCATTCTTAGTGGGACTCAATGGGTTAAAAAAATGAAACACGTAGAAATGGAATAAGACATAACCTGTTATGAATATAGCACGGGGTAAATTCCATGAAGGAAGACTAGAAATGCAAGTAAGCCATGAAACAAACTGTCTGCACAGCAGATTTTAGAGCTTAACAATAATAAACAAGACAACAAAACTACCACAAAGCAACCAGACATTTTATTAAAAGCACATCATGGAAACCACTTGTCCTGGTGCCAAAGCACAGTCTTCCTGGGAGTATACAAATAACAAAATAATTTCAAGTATTGACAGGAATGCAATTACTAAAATCAATCCCATATGACAATTAAGGAAATATTGCCAACTGCATTTTTAGTCCACTAACATTTAAAGTAACAAATGTGAGAAATGTCACTCTCTTTCTGCAATACGGTCATGTTCAAAGTTCTAGCTTCCTTGTTATTCAGCCTAGGCTGTTCCATTGTAATGGCTAAAGAATAATCATATCTAATTAAAAATGGGTACCTACATAGCTGTATATTAGTTGATTTTTGATATCCTTTGTATGTTCTTGCAAGCTGGTTTTAAAGTTCCTCTGTATATCAATTTATATAAAACAGGCTGCAAGATGCCATCATATAAATAGTATAAAATAAAGATAAATTAAAATAAACATTGGTATTCTGGAGAACTTAAAATAGCTCCAAAACATTTGGTATGAAATTAAACACCTGTCAAATTCTATGAGCTCACATAACTACTAAAAATGTAAAAAGGAAGTCAATTCACAGGAAACAAAACTACAGGAAAAATAAATGACTGATAAAATGCTGGAAAGAGACAATTAAACAAATAGTAATGTGGCATCAACCAACTCCATCTAAACCAGACATTAGGATCAGTGAGACTTCTAACCAAGGAGTAGGATCTCTTTGGGGTCCATAACATTATATTACATTCCGAATCTGCATAACCAACCTGACTTCATTGATCTAGACCCATATAATGTGGTAGTATTTGTGATGTTAAGTCTTCTTTGTCTGAAGATACAACTAATAGAGATGCAGTTGTTTAACCTGGGGGGGGGGCACTGCATACAGTGAGACTTAGAGAAAAAAATGATTACTTTCTAGGATATGTCAGTGTATTTGTTTTAAATATTTTATAATGCTTCTCTAGTACTTGAAAGAGAAACATAGCAAGATGACCTGTGTGAAAGTGCTTTCTGAAAAGGGCATTGCATCTGTCTTTTTTTCTAAATAGCAAGCACAGGGATAGTTTTTTTTGTGCTAACTTTCTAATGTTTTTCTTCCTATATAGAAATCTTCCAAGATTTTTGGATGCAACTGACACAAACATAGCGGATGAGCATGTGCAATGGATTTCTGAAAAATAGATCTAATTATTGATGCTGCATAAAACAAAACAAGCACAACCACCATAGCTAATAGCATCCAACTTTAATAAATATAGATGAAAAAGATAAGTGATTTCATGTTTTTTACCAAATGCTTCTTCAGATCTTAAAATCAAAAATACACAAACATACATTTAGAAGAACAAATAATTATATTGATTTTCAAATCATACCCAATAGTATTAGTAAACTAATTTTTGCCCCTTAAGGACTGGTTTAAGAGAAACACATCCATTAATACCTGGATGCCAATCAGCCTGCAATTTTAAAATCCACTGCAGTTCAGCCCTCTCAGTGATATTAACTAAATCACCCCCCTACCATTTGTCTGTATACACTGAAACACCTTAAAAGAAAAAGTATGACCACTATTTTCCTTGATGTGTTTCGCCAAAGCATTTCTCTCACTGTCTATCCTAATGTCATAAAGGTGTCTTAAAATTCTGTCCTTAAGTCTTTTGTTGGTTTTACCTACATAAAAACTACAACAGGACAAACAGATAGCTAAATATATAACATGTTCTGTACAACAATCTGCATAATATTTAGGTTTAAAAACAAAATGAAAACATGGATGTTTAAATGTGTGTTCCTTAGATATAACTGGACAGTCTTAGTGTGTTTGACAGGCATATGTGCCCAGTCTAACAGATGTAAACTTTTGATTACTCACCATCCCAAACTTATTATTTATGCATAATTGTCTTTTCAAATTCAAACAGTTCTTAAATAAAAAAAGAAGGATTATGCCCTACTATATTCACTGTTTTCTCTCATCAGCTGTTAGAATCCTCCTTTTCTTCCATATAATATTGCAAAGGGGGCCACATCATGTGTATATCTAATGCCAAATCTAAGTTTGGAATTACGATGTACATTACTTCCAACACTTCTATTATCCTGACTTCCATGAGAAAAGAAAGGTTTACATAATGTCCTTCTATCATTGCAAACCTGTAATTTACTTTTATTTAACAAACCTTTATTATATCCCCTCTGTGTAAAGTGTTCAGTCATCCTACCTTAAGTGGTTACAAACTCATCATCCTGAGTACATAGCCTTGATGCTCTCATAAACTGGCCTTTCACAATATTAGGATAGATGTGTCTTGGATGCATACTGTCGTGGGTCAATAAACTGTTTTTCCAACCACCTCGACTCTGATGAAGCCCTATACAGGGGGTGAAAGCACTTAGTTCACATATTTTTTATTTATTTGTTTTACATTTTATTGTTAATAAAAGTGGTATCACTGCCTCAAAGCTGAGCAGGTATCTTTTTTTTCTGTTTTTCCAACAGCTTTTGTGATACAATGAGGTATTACTCATACTCATAGACTCCACACTAAAATGCACATCCAAAAAAATCTATATCATTACTTGAGCTTGACATAGTAAACTTTAAAAATCAGTGGCATTTTCCAAATATACAAAAACGCATTGTGTTCTTGCAGGGAACTTGCCCAGAAAAGAAAAATACTGTCAACAAAACGACAACAGAATTTTATATAATTTTGATATGCATTGGCTTCTAAAATATTCTTCTCCTCCCATTCACTCATCACCAAATTGGCATATGAGTTTGCACAGAGCCCAGGGCTACCCCCCCCCCATTTCTGTAAATGTAGTGTATATGCATATATAAAACATTGTTCAAGATAAGTTCTAACAAGCAACATTTAACATTAATGGTGACATCAGTGAACTCACTTTTATGAACTGACACATTTCTCACAACCTCTATATTAATTTTTTTTCACATGTGCAATAAAGTTTAAGTGTAGCTGCATGGGTGTGCCCATTGGCTTAGCTATGCTTAGCCCAGCTGAAATGGCACGATAAGTTAAAATAGCAATAGACATCCAACATAAGCATTGGTGCAATAGTGTAGCTAGAGTGTATGCTTTATATATAGTCATTTACGGTGCGAGCCTCACCAAAGCCATTTTTATTTGGTATGTGTAAACATTACAGTTTTAATTTATTTGTATATTTATGTAGGAAGTAGCTTATATTTCTCAACCAGAGTAGTGCATTAGGGCCAGATGTGAGGTGTCAGTGTAATAAAGTAGTGAAACCCCCATATAAACACAAGTGCCCCATACAGTATAGTCACACAATAATAAATGTAATGAAAGCACATTGGGGGATGTTAGGGTAGGTAAACAGATTTATAATATGAATGAATGATGAATCAATCCCGTACAGATAGTAGTCTAATAAAATAAAACATAAATAATGCTAAGCATTGCATAGCTATGCTGACCAGGTGTAAGCATTGTGCAAATATGAATGTTAAGCCATAAGTAGCTCAGCTAAGTGGATTTGCCCATTGGTAAGCAGTGCTGAACCTGCCCTTTAAGCACTGCCAACCTTTGCTAAACAGGTTTGCCTGTAGCTTAGCTTAGCTCAGCATATTCAAAACTGTCCAATCACAGCAAATGGTGGGAAATCAGCTGTATTTTCACCTCACAGGTGGAAATACAGCTCCTAAGTGGTTGCAGCTCTCCACTGCAGGCAGTATGGCAGGTGTTGGAGAGGGTATGCACTTTCAGGTGCAGCGCTGGGGCATACAGGAGTCCAAGGTCATTGTAGGACTCCTGGTAAAAAAAACATGATGTGAGACTGCTGCAGGACCAGTACGAGGGCTCCCAATACAAAGCGGAAGCCTGGAAAAGTCTTGCCTATGATCTCACCAGTGCCACTGTTATCCCTTGGACTGGTGAGTAGGTCTGGCACCACTATGTCTACTTGAAATGGAGGAAGTGGGAACTCTTGGAACAATGGGTCCAAGAAGCAAGACAGAGGGGTGATGTCCCAGCAGTGTGTAAGTATTCATAGTAATAACTGTTTACCAAAGTCCAGCCTGTGTTGTGATGGATAGGTATGCCTAAATGTTTCTCTATTTTCATTACAGCTCCAGCTCAGTGGGCTGTGAACCAGGAAGCCCATGCCACTAGGTTGCAAAGGCTGTGTTGTGAGGCTGGTGAGTAACAATCCGGCTTGTAGTAGTTAGACCAAATAAATATAAAGCAGTAGAATGTCACCTGGCAGTATAAAATGTGTATGGTTTGTACTGAATAAACCAGACAATATGACAGTAATAGTCCCATATAGGTAATATTTAAATAAAACTGTAACTGCCTGGTGATAAAGTTCTAAATCCTGGACTGGCTGTGTTTACTCTGGTATTGTATGACATGAAATGTTGCAGTCACCAAGATCTGATATCTGAATAGCAATGTTGTGTTAACTACTTTTTCCACACCGTGCAATATCAAAAATATGTCTAGGAATGTCTGTATAAGAATGTTGTAATTACAGGGTCAGATTGTACAACCAAGACAGAATTAGACAGAAAACATTGAACAAAGACACAGGTGTTTCTCAATAGCTCACTCTGAACAAACACAAATTGTTGTATTTTTAGCAGACACAGCCATGGTTCGAATCCTGGGAGTGGTAGTAAGCTGTATGCATAATTCCTACTAGGATTTTGTGAATATGTGTAGAAACAGTCAGGTAGTGTAAACAACCATTACCCCCACAGATCTTCCAGGTAAGAGAAAGAGAACTGTAACTGCCTGGCAATCAAATTCTAAATCCTGGACTGGTTGTGTTTACTCTGGTATTGTATGGCTTGAAATGTTGCATTCATCAAGATCTGATATCTAAATATTAATGTTGTGTTAACCATTGTTCCCCACACTGTGCTACATATAAAATATGTCTAGGAATGCCTGTGTAAGAATGTTGTAATTACAAGCTCAGATTGTACAACCAAGAGAGACATAGACAGAAAACATTGAAAAAAAGACAGCAGTTTCTCAATAGCACACTCTGATGAAACACAAAATCTTCTATTTTTAGCAGACACAGCCATGGTTTGAATCCTGGGAGTGGTAATAAGCTGTATGCATAATTTCAACTAGGATTTTGTGACTGTGTAGAAACAGTCAGGTAACAACCATCCCCCCCACAGGACTTCCAGGTAAGAGAAGTAGAAAGTAGCTGTAAGAAGGGTGACTTCTACACTGTGTACAACCATGCCACTGCCCAAACTAAGACCATAGTGTATTGCAATAATACCTGTAGAGTAATAATTAGAGCAATGATCATTAAAGTTGTGAGTACTGCAATGATATACAAGCTGTTAACTGACATCTCTCTCTCCCACCCACTATATCTGCAGTAATAATATAAACACAGACATCAATGTGTATGCTTTATACCAAACCTACTGTTGGGACATATGTCCTATTGTTCCACAAATATTGAAATGTGTTTCTATTAATGTTCCATGTTGAAATACTATCATTGGTGGCTGTTGCTATCAATGTAACCTGCACGCCATTGTAATGGTCACTATGGTTCCATATAAGCATGTGTTCTGTTTCCTATGCAAATGTACCAAATCTGCTGTTTTGGGTTAATGGGAATATCTATGCATGCTGTTATAAGTAATCCTGGATTGTGTTGACTATTGCTAACCCACATATGTTCTAAAACTGCAACATCATAGCATGTTTAGGAAGGCCGGTCCCAGTGGACCCACCTCTCTCACCTCATCTGGCCATGACACCGGTCCCCAACATATATATATATATATATATATATATATATATATATATATATATATATATATATATATATATATATATGTATACATACATACATACATATATATGGTTGGTTTACCTTAATTTTGTCACACATGGTATGTGCGACTGTCCTGTTGTCCGACCTGTATTAGCGAATTATGGAAAACCATGAAGAATCAAATGTCAGAAATTGCTGTTATGCCTTGCAACAAAATAATAAGGCGTGCCAACTCCTGGACACAGGACCTCGTAAACTATAATTAGAGTAATATTCCATTACATCATCTGAGCCCTAAAAAATAGTGATGACATTCCAAACATATCAGTTAGTAAAGACATCCAACAGCAGGGAAAGGAGTCAGTAGAATCAGTCAAGTAGTCTATATATGCATGCATATATATGTATGGAGATGCATATATGTGGACAAATATATATATATATATATACATATATATATATATATATATATATATATATATATATATATATATATATAGATAGAGAGAGAGAGAGAGAGAGAGAGAGAGAGATAGGTCCACATTCATATCCATATATATGCAAACATATATATATATATATATATATATATATATATATATATATATATATATATATATATATATATATATATATGGTTCTAGGTCATAAGCTCGACAGCCACTCTCACCGACAACAAAAACATCGACACCACATTATCGACAAACCAGAAACACGACAACTCACATGCCCAACAAACAAGTAACCGACGGTCCACAAACACGAAACCCCACACACTGCACACACCACAATAACAACAATCAACTAACAAAACACATCCCTTATCCAAAAACCACACACAGAACACAAGCACACCAAAATTCTCACAAACCCACACTAAACCTCACACACACAACTACGTCCAACCCTAACCCAAACCCTTACCCTAAGGTCCGTCACTATCGCACACTCAGCTAACCCGTGCCCTAACCCTAACTCACTTAACCCACCCCTAACCCAAAAATACCACTACCGCACACTTACATAACCCGCGCCCTAACCCTAACTCAATTAACCCGCCCCTAACCCAAAAAATACCACTACCACACACTTACCCCACCCGCGCCCTAACCCTAACTCACTTAACCCACCCCTATCCCCACAGACTGTCACTATCCACACTTACCTTAGTCGCACCCTAACGTCCGTCACCACCGCATACTCACACAGCCTTCTTTCCAACTCACTATCCCTGGCGTCGGAGTTTTCATCCGTAGCGTCGGTCTTCCGAGTGTCGATCATCTGGCGCCCGCTCATGCGTTGTCGGTAATCCCAGCTGTCGATCTTCTAACCTACACCCATATATACGTATACTACCAGACAATGGTACCTCCCAGACTGAGCCAACAAGATACTGGCTGGCATCTTGAGTGCAAACATTACCCCTCTCTCCTCCTCAAAGGACCAATCACAATACCAGTACACCGCCAGGCACCCAGTATTATTGCAGCACAGGTTAAAACAACACTGTCCAAGGCCAAGAATACAGCTTCTATGGGATCTAACAATATCCCTGGCTGTGTTCTACATGAACTACAGAGTGACCTGGCACCTTACCTGTGTGCCCTGTTCAAACACAGCCACACCTCAGGCTTTGTCCCTAATGAATTTGTGCACTGCTACAGTCACCTCTCTTCACAAACGAGGTGTAACTACAGACCCTTGGAAATACCTCCCCAACTGCCTGACAAATCTGTTATGTGAAGCTATGGAATGCATCATCATGCACCTAATAAACAGGGATATGGGAATCTGCAGACTCAGGATCCTGCACAGTTTACCTTTGTGAAGGGTAGGTCATACCTGCTCATTCAACCTGATCAACTTCTTGGCATCAGTCACCTGAGCTGTGGATAAAGGCAAGGTGACACATACAGCCTACACTTATCTGGCCAAAGCCTTTGATAAAATTCCCCACTCACTAAGCTCAGCAGCAACCCCTATATCACTAGGTGGAAACAGAGGCAGAAACAAAGGGGTAGATTCCCTAGAGTCCACAACTGCTTTACCAAGGACACTAAATGCCTGTTGAACACACAAAACATGACAGGCAGACATGTGGCCAGTCTGTGGATAGTGTGCCAATGGAGAGGTATGTCAAAGACATATCAGTGTGAGTCATGATGTCACACACTAAATGCATGTCCACATAAACCCTTGCAATCTATCAATCCACCATGTGTATAACAGCGTTGATGACATAAAATCTGTTCACAAATCTGGGGATATGTCCCCCATGTTGGTTGGCTGTCTCCACATAACCTGTCTTGTGATGTATTTCCACTCACTGTATGTGAGTCTGGAGGCCGCCACCTCTGTAATGTCCCTCACACAGGCAAGGAAATGGGGCAAGGCCCACATTAAGAAATGCCCCATATGTCAGAACTAGCAGCAGTGTCCAGGCCCACAGCACAATACAATGTGGGCTAGAGGACAGACAGAAAATAGATAGCCAACAGGTTATACATTAGGATGAATGTTTTGAAAGATACACGTCTGAAACCGAAAGGTATGCTATTACTACATGACAGCAGTCCTCAATTACATGTCCAAACAACATAGTAATCTACACTTAATATCAACATATCAGATCAATATCCAATAGGGGATACATATAAATATACAGCTCAAACACCAAGAACAAGATACTCAGTGCTCATAGTACAGCTTTGCATGCAGGGGTGTATGGTTCAAGTACTACAATCTGCAATCTACTCTTACTTGAAAAAGTACTGTTAAAAGTACTAACATAATGATACAATATGTGTTAAAATATTTCTGTCAATCAGTGCTCTGTAGCTGGTGTAACATGCAAGTGTGACTATATATAACCTGGGATACTACTCATGTATGAAACAAATCCAAAGAGAAAAGATTGTGGTACTACCCATGTATACTCAAGTGTCCCATAAAGTATACTCATACCCCTTGTTACTATAATGACTGCACATAGAAGCATGGTATGCACAGGGAATTAAGTACACTTATTAAAGATGTCATTACCCTGCTATTTTATCAGACTGGAATGTGATCACTGGTTACCAGGGCTAAGCAATGCTTAGCAGGTTTCAGTATTGCTTAAATAAAAATGCTAAGCAGATTTGTGCATTGGTAAACGAAGCCAACATGGCGCCTATTCATTTAACTGTAAGTTAGCACTGCTTACCATCATGCAAACCTACACAAACACACTCAAAGCTACTCAAAACTGCCCTAACTACTTTGCATCCAACAGTCCTTGTTCTGCCTAGTAACAAAATAAACAGCCCTTGCAGATCTTCAACCCAGGACCCTGGACACCATAGCCTATGCACTTCACCAGTAAGCCACCTCAGCTGTATCATTTGAGGATGTTTTCTCAAACATACCCTTCTTTACAGCCAGTTTACAACAGGGAAGAGACAAGTGTGCAATTAGTAAGCACTGGTATCTGTAAATATATTTATCTGAATAGAAACATACCTAGAAAGAGAGTGAGATGTGTAGGGAGATCCATATATGTGGACAACAATATATAGATATATTACCAATAAATACTGATGTGTACACGCACACACACACACACACACACACACACACACACACACACACACACACACACATACACACACATACACATATATATATATATATATATATATATATATATATATATATATATATATATATATATATATACATACATACATATATATATATATATATATATATATATATATATATATATATATATATATATATATATGTATATATATATATATCGATATGGGTTCCATTCAGAATTTCGTAGCTCAAAACTTCGAATTTCATATGATCAAAGATCATATGTTTGAAGTTTCAAAACTTTAAAACCCTGAACGGAGATCAGCATACAGCATGGCCTGGGAGATTTCCCTTGTCCTCACTGTAATGCGATCTCAGAGCTGGTATATTTAAGTTGTGGGGGGTGTAGGGGGTGCAGGGGGGCTTGTCCCCTGCATACACATGTTTTAGTGTGTTGGGTGGTGTTTTGGGGGGGATTCACAATTTCGAGATTCTAAAATCTCGAGATTCTGAACTCGATATTCTGAAACGCGAGATTTTGGGATTTTGAAATTTTGTATTGAAAACACACATGTAGCATTAGGGCTTATTATCAGGGGATACCTTATTTCCCACCCCCGTACAACAATCTACAGGTTTACCTTTAATACCGTGAATCACATTCGGGCGACTTTTGCAAGGTCGAACTGCCATTTGCAAGATAGCAGATATGCGACTCCAATATGTGTGAATATGTTAAGGACGAATGTACAAAGCAATTTGCATATTAAACAATTGCGCATATGCAATACGACCTTAAGCAATGTCGCATATGTCATAACGTGTCTCTGGCATCCTGTAAAACCCTTCCTGGTCCCAGCATAGTTTGATCTGCACGTTGGTAGTGGCAGTCAGTAGTTTAGGTTAAATAATTGAATCGGACGATCAGAGGACTATGGAGGTAACAATATCTATAGTTTATTTTAAACAGCAAGTAAAATGAATCTGCGTAAAGCAGGAATAGTGTTTTAAACATGTGTAAGCTTTCATAGCTATCCTGAGTGATATATGTGCAGAATATAAGTAGTGGCATTGCATTGTTATTTCAGCTAGCCATACCATGGCAGGCTAACAGTTGTACTACACTTGTAATGTTGATATGGCATAAGAAGTGGTATAAAGTGTATTATATGTTCTGTTTGTACGGTGCAGTACCTTGCAGTAGTGAATATGTCTTGCATGTGTTACAGGCTGGGGAAGGAACTTTGCAGGACTATGCACCAGGCAAAGTGAATTCAGTATACAGCAGAAGTAGGACTCAGAAGGGACGGGAATTGTTGCTAGTCGACGGGTATCAGTATTACCAAGAAAAGGCTGTTCAGGTCAAGCAGTATTGGTGTTGTACTAGGAAAAATAAAGAAAAGTATAGGGGTAGATGCGTTACTGAAACAGATGTACATGGCTATAGGCTGATGAAGAGCATGCCACATTACCATGCCCCCAATGTAGTGCAAGGGAAGGTTATGAGAGTAAAAGAACATTTTAAATGTCGTGCTGAGCAATCTGTGGAGGACCCATGCAAAATAGTTGCAGAAGTCCTAGCCGGTACATCAAGTGATGTTGTCAATGAGTTACCAAATACCAGTGCCCTTAAGCAGACCATTGGGAGGCAGAAGTACAGGAAGAAATTGGATATGTGCAATGGCTTCAGTAATCTCAGGGAACTGAGTGCTGATATGCTACCTGTGAAGAATGGTTCCTTTATTATCAAACATAGTGCAGATAACAAAGGTGATACCAGTGTTGTTGTTATAACCACCAGGGATAATCTAAATATGCTTTGTGAGTCAGAATACCTAATGGCAGATGGGACCTTCCCTATCAGCACTACTGAATGTAGACAAGTGTATACTTTACACTGCGCACTGACAGGTGGAGTGAACAGCAAGGTGGTATCTGTTGTGTATGGGATATTGCCCAGCGAAAGTGAAAGATGTTATGATGCGTTTTGGAGGACAGTTTTGCAATTATGCAGTGAAAATGAATTTAGATTACTTCCCAATATGGTGTTAACTGATTTTAAAAGGGCTGCAGTGAATTCCATTCAGAAACATCTGCCTAACACATTAACCAAAGGTTGTTGGTTTCATTTGTGCCAAGCTGTGTGGAGAAATATACAACACTTACATTTGGCAGGACACTTTGGAAGCAGTATATCCTTTGCAATGCTGTGCAAGGAGATACCTGCATGTTGTCCCTGGGAATATATGTAATACATTCCTTGAAATTGAAGCTGATATGCCAGAGGAGGGTAAGCCTTTGTGTACCTTCTTTAAGGAAACCTATATATACAGCAGGCCACAGCGGTATGGTATGAGGAGAAATACAAGTGAAAGAGTGCCTCCTTTGTTTGATTGCACATTTTGGAATCAGTACGACACCTGTGGTAAGGGCTACCTTCATAGCTAGAATGCAGTTGAGGGTTGGCACAGGCAGCTACATAGTTTGTTGGGTAAGAAAACACTTTATATGTTTGACATACTACACGCTGTGCAACTTGAGCAAAATCATGTTGATGATTTGAGACGTAGGCTGCTATTATGTCTGCCTTCCTCATCAAAACGTAGGAGACTGTTGGATAGAGAAGCATCTTTTACAAGTCTACTGGCAAAATGCACTGAGTTCACCCCTAGGGGATTTGTTAAACTAGTTGCAAAATACTGCTCCTTCTTATGACTTTAAGTATCCTTGCACTTGGTATTTGTGGATCACATCACTTTCCGGGGGTTTACTGACACAGAATAAAATTCAGGAAGCTGTACATTGCTTACTGTGAATACAGGACTTTATTGTGGCACGTTCATTGAAGGAATCACTTTTGATGTTTGCTGTTATATGTATGGCTTGACAGTAAACACAGGGAGATGCGTGTGGTGGTTATAATTAAAAAGAAAAAGCAAAAAAAGAATTTGACTATTTGATTTTCGATATTTTTGAATTTTTTGGTTATTTTTTGCATATTAAAGTTGCCGTTTTGCATGTTTGCACTTGTGCAATTCGCGATATTAAAGGTAAACCCAATCTACATTTATTCATGTACAAAAATCAGCATTTATTCATGTACACAAACTGACATTTATTTGGTACTTTTCTGTTACTGGGCAACAGCTCTAGGTAACGTATTAACAGTTGTGTGAGAATTCTACACAAACAGTGCAACAAAATTTCATCTTCAGAATAGTTACACCTTGGCTTTCACAGTGCAATATTTCATGCGTAACAGAAAGTGCAGAAAAATCTCAATGCATGTATTGGAGGAGGGGAATAAAACAGGTGAATAACTGCCACTTTTTGAGTAGTGGTGATGCTTTCTTTATTCTTTGCCCAAACCATAAGAGAAGAATGATGGAAAGGCATAAAAATGAAGTCTGGGAACTAGTGGACTTACTTTGTAATTACCCCTTGATAAGGAAACGTTACCATAATACAATGAAGTAAAAAAAACTGACAAGAGCTTGCTGTCAGCTGAAAGCAGAAGCAATCCATTCTGTTACCCCAAAACGGAAAAGTTATTCAAATACAGTCATGCTATCTTCTTCTGGAACATTGTCATAAGTCTCCATCCCCCAAATTCTGTCCTGAATTTCTTGCGACTCCATTTACTGTAGAACCATTGGCCCCAATATGTCATGCCTAGCAACAGAGATCTCCTTAAATGAGCACTGCTGGTCCAGGAAGCCTGGACATACTGCATTGGCAACACAGCTGTCAGTAATTTTATCCAATGAATTTTTCACCCAAGTCACGACCTCTTGCAGGCTAGGCTTCACAAAGTTTCCATGTTGATTTCTCCATTCTATTTTCATTGTAGTCATTGAGTTCCATGCGCAAAGGATCCTTGAATGGCTTGTTTATTGCAATATCAAGAGACTGGAGATAAGCAGTCATTCCTGCAGGAATCATTATTTGATCTATTCTTCTATGCGCAAGGATTTTCTTCATGCTTTTAGCATGGTGAGTGCTGGCTGAATCCCATACTAGCAGGCCTCTTTCACCACCTTGCAAAACAAGTGGCAACAATACATCGATTCACTTCCTTATAACTGCTTGTGTGAACCAACCTTTTACGGTTATAAGAATGTAAATGCCTGAAACACGTTCAATTTTATATTTTTTGCCCTTACTAATGATTATGGAGTTTTCTTTCCATCTAGATGAATTGCCAAAATACAGGTAACATGTGCACTTTCGTACCCAGTGGAGGGAATGCAGAATGATGAGGCACCCCTCTTATCAATTGTTGTTTGAGATTCTTGGCCTATAAACACTGCAGTTTCATCCATAGCAATTATGTTGGAGAGTTGGTATTTAGAAAAGTCGATGCCATCAACAATGGCCTTGAATGTAAGTGCGCATTTAAAAACTTCAGTATCTTCCAGCTTGGACAGTGTTTTTGATCTTCTTAGAGACAGTTCATATCACTGAAGGAAGCCAGACAGCCAATGTTGTGATGCTTTGAATTCTTCTGGGGATCTTTCTAACTGTGAAGACATTGCAAGGGCAAATGCTTGAATATCAGCCCAGTGCACAACCAAAGTCTTTGCTCTCTTGTTAGCAATCCATTCACAGATGATGTCTTCCAGCTCAGGAAATAATGCTTGCCAACCTGATCCACACTTGCACTTCTAAGCATTTCTCTCGTTGGCCTGTTGACTGAGGTTATCATACACTGCACACCATTTTCAGACCATTCGGAGATCCAACTTCTTCTCTTTGCAGAAAGCCATCAGATTCTTTTCCAGCTAATCCTCCATGATTCCTTTCATGTACTCAATGGAATAGCTCTTTCTTTTTGCACTAATCTTACCTGGGAGGTTAATTGAAGACTTATGAAACAGATGTGGCAACACAAAATGGCGATGGATAAAAAGACACAACCACAGCCATTCGTTATCAAGTGTGGACATTTTACGCGTGTTGTCTGTACTTTGACCAATCAAAGTACACTTTTCAGTGTTTATGGGCCAAGGATCTTAACTGTCAAGTGTGAGTAAGGATTTACAGCAAGAACTGTGGAGGGCTCCCAGGGAAAGAATCTTATGACTTTCTGCAAAGAGAAGCTGGGTGTCCAAATGGTCCTAAAATGGTGAGCAGAGTATCATAACCTCAGTCAACAGGTGTCAATAATATTATTTTATAATACAACACATCTTAAATGGGGCTTATTTTTGGGGTAGGGCTTATTTCATGACCACCCTGGAAAACAATGCTAGGCCTTATTCTGTGGTTAGGTCTTATTTATGGAGAAATATGGTATGTATGTATATATGTATATATATATATATATATGGGTTCATGTCTACGGATCGACAACTTACTATATCGACATCCACTTCACCGACATCTAAAATAATCGACACCGCAAATCACGGACATTTAACAGGTAAGAGATTTAAAATTCGCTAATCATGCCTACCAGACATGCATAACACTGCCATACTTACTAAAACATGGTAGGCATGATTAGCGAAATTTAAATCTCTCACCTGTTAAATGTCCGTGTTATGTGTCGATATTTTAGATGTCGTTGAAGTGGATGTCGATACAGTAAGTTGTCGATCCATAGACATGAACCCATATATATATATATATATATATATATATATATATATATATATATATATATATATATATATATATATATATATATATATATATATATATATATATATATATATATATATATATATATATATATATATATATATATATATATATATATATATATATATATACACATATTATATATATATATATATATATATATATATATATATATATATATATATATATATATATATATATATATATATATATATATATATATATATATATATATATATATATATATATATATCTATATAGGGGTCTAGGACTAATGCTCGAATGGCTGTTTCTCCGAATGTGAAATGAGTGGGCATACTTACGCAACAGTGCTTTTCACCGAAGAAGCACTTTCAAGTAAGTATGCCTGTTGTGGAGGTCATAATACGGTGTGGATAAGGGAAAATTCCCTTTTCCCCACTGTAGTGTGATCTCGGAGTGAGAATACTAAAGTAGGGGTTGTGGGGGGCTGTGGGGGGTGCAGGGGGGCTTTCCCCCTTGAATAAACACTTTTTTTATCC